>NC_136895.1:17733978-18203978 GCF_949152265.1 Phoxinus phoxinus | reverse complement strand
GCAAACCAGAAACGGACGTCCCTCTGAAATGGAACAGAGGGAAAAGTCAGTTTCCACATCAGCCTCATGCAGTGGTTCCAAATATATATTGTATATGAAGAATTAATGCTACAGTTCATTACAATTTCAAGAATCAAGCCCTAAAACATTGATGTGCGGGGTGATTTATGGCCGTTCTGAAGCTCTAGTGATGCAAACGCAAACGGTCAGTGTGCAATAGTTTACAGCAGTGCGTGTGGTGACTCGCTGAGGTTGTGAGTAAAAGCCTCACCTAAAGCAGGCATTTAAGCAACAAGAGATGGAAGAGATGAACAAGAGCAGTTATTAAAGCAAAAAATCTTGTGCAAGTGTGCAGAAATGTTCATCACTTGTATGTATATATCGGTCACACTAAATGCGTCTATATAGCACGCAGTGTGTTTATCGTGCAATTTATACGCGAAAATGAGTTTTTACGTGCATACGCATGGGTAGGTTAGGGTAGGTTTAGTAGTGGTGTGGGGGTGCGTGTGTAAGTGAAATAGTCATTGATTTGCTCATAAAGATGATCATTAGTTTAGATTCTGAATGATTCAGTTTTTCTAACGAATGTTTAGTGAATGATTCATTGAGTCACTTACTCATAAACACAATAGCTTCATCCAAAACTGCATACTTCCCAATCCCTACTATATAGTAAAACAGTATGTGACAAAAGAAGAATGTCCGAATTCACAGTACTCATAAAAGAATAGGCAAAATGTACCCGGGTGACCTACTATTTCCGGTGAGATTCGAAAAGTGTGCATACGATGCACACTTTACTATCCCATGAGGCCACGGGAGAGGATTTATAAATGACAGTGAAGTGACGCAACTGATGCTGGTAGGTCACATGATAATGACAACATGGCGAATGTACTACTACGTCTAGATTACATTCATACTACACACATTCATACTATATAAAACACACTTTTTTTGTCTTAGGCTATTCAAAATAAGTACCTACTCAAGAGAGTATAAGATTTTGGACGCAGCCAATTCCTCATTTTGTTCCTGAATGAATTACCGATTTTGAATGAATCGCTTGAGTTAATGATTCAATGAATCACTCATGAAGACAGCTGTTTAAATAATACCTGAATGAGTCTGTGCTTTTAAATGAATCGCTTGAGTAAATGATTCATTGACTCACTCATAAAGACAGTTGTTTGCCGCCACCTACTGGTGTAAATATGTAAAATGCTGAAAGAGTCAAATTCCCACCACTAATAGGCCAACACAAACTGAGCCAATAAGAAAACAATTGTTGCATAAAATGCATTTATTTTAATTTCCATTTCAATTTTCCACTTCTTTTCATTCAAGTTTTTTTGTTACAAAATCCTGTTTGCTATACCGCCAAGCAGCAATCTAAAATCTTTATATTAAGATGGTTCACCAATTATGTGACCAAATCCCTTATAAAGCAACAAAAATGGCAATGTATCAGACCATGGATTTCTCTTTCTCTGTAAGCTCTCAATGCATATCTGCTCTTCATTTCTTGGCTTTCCAGATAATAGTAGCCAGTTTGTTTTCACATGGGGTTCTGTGGAGCATCATAGGCGACAGGGGCATAAATCTGCCTGTATCCATCTACTCATCCCCCCATCCGTTTATCTCTCCATTCAATCCTCCGTGTGGCCGTTACCCTCAAGGTTCTCTACAGTCCTTTTCTGTCCTCTCATCCTTTCGACCGTGTTCCTCCCCTGTAGGGAGTTGTGGCCTGTCCAGCCAGACGTATAAATGTGGACATAAACAACACCGGGGACACACAGAGAGGCAGATGGGACGGCCCAGGTCTTTGACCAGAACGAAAGAGCAGTTTAGATTCAATGGGGCTTTGACTGTCCAAATGGGTGTTATATAGAGAAAGAAGTCGAGGAACAAAGCAAAGGAAGCAGGCAAGATTTGTAGACAGTGTATAAAATACATGTGTTGTTATGTGGGTTTAACTAATATGTAGTTATGGTGGGTATAATTATTTGTTTTCTTTTTGTCGTTCACATTGAGCGGAGGTAGAGTCCGGCTGGGGTGGCAGAAATGAAAAGACAGGTCTCGTTTTTAGTACCCAGGTGCCTCTGTGGCCCAAGAAGAGATCAGTAGAGCAGAGAGAGAGAGAGAGAGAGAGGATTATGAAATCTGAACTGAATGGCTTGTCTGTTCCTGTAGACCTCACACGCACACACATACACACACACACACACACACACACACACACACACACACACACACACACACACACACACGCACATACACACACACACACACACACACAATGGGTTTTCATGATCTATGAGGACATTCATAATGATTTTTATACTTTTTTTATACAAGCTGTATATTCTATCCTCTAACCCTACCCCTAAAACCGTTCTGCATTTTTACATTTTCATACAACATAATTTAGTATGATTTATTAGCTATTTTCCTCACGGGATTAAAATAGGTGCCTACAAGGACAAGGAGTTGTCATTTTTTTGTGGGACCATTTTGTCCCCATAACGTAGGGTTTACCAGGACCACACACACATAGAGAGAGAGAGAGAGAGAGAGAGAGAGAGAGAGAGAGAGAGAGAGAGAGAGAGAGAGAGAGGAAGAGAAGAAGAATGAGAGAAGAATGACTACAAACACACACACACACACACACACACACTCAAAATGATTACCGTTACACATTGTACATGATTGGATCAACTCCCCTGACAGTATTGACAGTTTTTCTGTCCAGCTATACAGTAAAAGAGCCGACAGAATAGCCCAGATAAATAAGCAATAAAGCTCTAGTCACTGATTGGTCCCGGAAGGGAAAAAAATATTTTTTTTCGTGAAGGCTGATCAATGAAAAATAAAAAATGTTTTTTATCCATAATTGTTCAGAACAGTGAATTCAGTTTTTTTTTTTTTTTTTTTTTTTTATGGGATACTGACCGTCTTATTCCCTTCCAGCAGCTCCTGTGCTCTCATTGGTCGATCCAGGCTTGGCTTGCCCACATAGATATCGCTTTCTCCTGGGAAGGCCGTCAGGAGAGAAAGAAGGGCTCCAGGGTTCAGGTAATTATCATCATCAACATGACAAAACCACCTATGGCAAAATCACAAGTGTTTAGAAGTATCAAAATCAAACTTTACCATACAGTCTTACCATGTTGTTTCACTCTCCTATAGATAGATAGATAGATAGATAGATAGATAGATAGATAGATAGATAGATAGATAGATAGATAGATAGATAGATAGATAGATAGATAGATAGATAGATAGATAGATTACACAGTATGTTATCGTCCTACTCACTTTTTGTCAGAGGCCATGAAGTGGTGATACTCGGCAGCCATCTTGCAGGACAAAGCTTGATGACTGTGCTCCGGCGAGCAGTCAGTGACGACAACATTAAATCCTGTGAGCACAGAAACACACAACGAGTGAAGAGCAATGATTCAGAAGTTCACACACCAATCCTGCAGAAGAAAGATGATCTACCTTCAGAGGAAATGTCTTCATCTGGACTGTCTGTGAAGATGTACGTCTGTAAAAGTAAAGAATAAACACAAAGTCATGAGGCAAATTCATTCTGAAATGGTGCAGTGAGAGCCTTGAGGACAAGTAACATCCAAACTCCCATAATGCACCACTGTGAGATAACAGCTGCGCACCAGGAGGCCCCAGAGCATCTGTGCTCCCGGTTTTGTCTTTACAGAAAATTTTGTTTTTTTTATTACTAATGTTTTCTCAAGGTGGGACGACAATGTTTTGGACATCATCTTCACTTACACAACAACAAATTATTCCAATTATGAATAATGTTGATAAAAAATTTATATTATTTTGATATTATCCAAAACCGAATAATATAATTAATATTATAAATATTCAATACATGACTTTTAATATGTGGGATATACACTACCATTTAAAGGTTTGAGGTCAGTAAGATTTTTTTATGTTTTTGAAAGAAGTCTCCTATGTGCTCACCAAGGCAGCGTTTGTTTGATCAAAAAAGGCTGTTTAATATTTTTGTGGAAACTGTATTACATTTTTTTCAGGATTTTTTGATGAATATAAATGTTATGTTATTTGAAATTAAAAAAATTTGTGACATTATGTTGCTAAATTTAATGCATCCTTCCTGAATAAAATTATTAATTTATTTCACACACAACACATTTTACTGATGTGGAACATTTTGTGTGCAAGAGAGGTGGAAAAAAACTAACATTCATAAAGTTATTATAGTTACTATGTTAGTTACTATTATAGTTACTAAAGTTATTATAGTTAATGTTCCTATAGTTACATTCTTAAATATTTTATTATTCTTAATTAGGGCCCAAGCCTTGAAAAGGCGAAGGCCCTATTGTTTTCCTTCAGATTATTATTTATTCTTCTTCTTCTTTATTATTAGGGCCCAAGCCTTGAAAAGGCGAAGGCCCTATTGTTTTCCTTCGGATTATTCTTCTTTATTAGGGCCCAAGCCTTGAAAAGGCGAAGGCCCTATTGTTTTCCTTCGGATTATTCTTCTTTATTATTTATTATTTATTAGGGCCCAAGCCTTGAAAAGGCGAAGGCCCTATTGTTTTCCTCCGGATTATTCTTCTCTATTATTAGGGCCCAAGCCTTGAAAAGGCGAAGGCCCTATTGTTTTCCATGGGATTATTATTTATTCTTCTTCTTTATTATTATTATATTACTACCTTTTGGGCACTTTTGGGGGCCTTAACGTGCTCAAAAACTCTTGAAACTTTGCACAAATGTCAGAACCCGCGGCCATTAGGGCCCGACTGAAGCTGGGACCCGGGCGTGGCAGGGGGGCTCGCCAGCGCCCCCTGGAATGGGATTCAAAAACATGTCCATATCTCAAACACGCTTGCATGTAATAATATGAAACTCGGTACACGTATAGATCTCATCGGGCCGAACAACTTTCGTGCTCTAAGTTTTACGCCAGTCCAACAGGAAGTCGGTTATTATGGGCTGTATGGAAACGCATGTTCTGGCATTTGAAACACTTGTCCTAGAGAATTCATCGGATGACCACGAAACTCGGTGTGCATGGAGTCAAGACATGGAGGATGATAAATTGCGAGGGGATTTTTGATATCTCGAACGGTTTGGCCGTGGCGAGGAAACGAATTTATGGCGAATATTGGAAACAGGAAGTGTGTTATAACATCCTCATACATTAATTGATCTTGATGAAACTTCAGCAGTGTGTTCGTTGTAAGAGGCCGATCGCATGGATGTGACTATTGTGAGTCAAAGTTATAGCGCCACCAACTGGCAGCAGGAAGTGTGTCACTTTCAAAATGCTTTGAATTCACCCTCTTATTTTTACCCGATTTGCTTCAAACTTTATGTGTATAATGTAAACACACGGCAGATGTAGACCTGTGAAAGAATTATTGATATCTTAAATACTGTTGCCATGGCAACGCTTTAAACTTTTATATTCTTTTTGGGTGCATTTGAGGCTCTTAACATGCTTCAAATTGCATGAAACTCAACATGCATATCAGATTTATTAGGTACTAGGCATGTGTGAAGTTTCAGAAACGGGCGTGGTAAGGGGCTCAGTAGCGCCACCTTTAGTCAAAAATGGGGTATTAGTTTTACCTACAGTAACAAAAATCGGTATTTATATTTATCTCCCCGAGCCGGACAACTTTCTAATTTACAGTCATTAGCTCCGACCAACAGGAAGTCAGATATTTTGGTTTGAATGTGTACTTTTGGAGCATTTTCCCTCTGCCCCTGTGTGTGTGTGTGTGTGTGTGTGAGAGGAGGGGGGCTAGTTTAGTTTAACCCTTTCTCTGCTGTGTGCAAAATCTCTGGCACTTTTGAGTATATATATTATATTATTATATTATTACATATAGAATAATAATATACATGTTAAAAATAGGGGGGGGGGGGGGGGGGGGGGGAGAATATACACACATACCGGTATATATATGTAACCCAGATAGCATTTACCAGTAAAGGGTTAAAGGAAAAAGAGTGTTCTAGACGGAAAAGACATGTATCCAACCACACATCGTGCTGCAGTGACTGACACCTCTGTGAGCCAATAGTAGCAGCATATTGAGGAAGCCGCCCACAGGTCGCGCGGGCGCTGTCTTCAGCAGTGAGCAGATGAGAGCGCATTAGATGAATATTTTCTCTCTCTCTGTCTCTCTGCCATTCTCTGTGTGTGTGTGTGTCTGTCTGTGTGGGGAGGGGAGGGGAGGGGAGGGGGGATGTGTGTGTGTGTGTGTGTGTGTGTGTGTGTGTGTGTGTGTGTGTGTGTGTGTGTGTGTGTGTGTGTGTGTGTGTGTGTGTGTGTGTGTGTGTGTGTGATTTTGGTTGGGTGACAGTTGTAGGTTACAGTTTGAAAAGAGTTAATAGTTTAAAGGGCACCTATTATGACATTTAAAATGTTCCTAATGTTGTTGTGGGAGTCCCCAACAACAGTTTTACATGCATGCAATGACAAAAAACACTTTTGTTTTCGTATAATATGCATTTATTTTTACCTGATTTGCTTACCGACTCCTAAATGATTCGTTCAACGACTCACTTTTCCAAACCCCTCCTTTGCGCGACGCTAATCTGCGATTGGTCAGATGACCCAGCAGTGTTTACAGAGATAATACTTATTGTTTAACACGGAGTACAATGATGCTTTTATCAATTAAATCGTGTTATAATAATGATTATAGTCCACTGCTTTGTAGTTTGTAGTAAAAAACGATAAATAATTTAATGTTAGCGAGCATAGCCCATTTCATATTGTAAAAGCACAATCAGTCTTTGTTTGCGTTAGCCCGATGCATAAACATAACGTTTTTACACACACAAAAAAAATGCAGTTACGCTACTACGAGGTATTATTCTATTCTTTAAGACAACTCGGAAAACAACGACAAACACTTCACATATCTCAATACAATTGTCATTGAAGACCTAGAAGCTAAACAGTGCTATCTGATTTTATGTACGGAACAGACTGAATATGAATAAATGCTATTCTTTTCAAAACATTTAATTTATTGATTGTTGATGTCCTGTATGCAGACATGTTGTCCTCTTGATTTTTAAGTAGGCCTATACAACGCTTATTGAAATAAGCTTTTAAATGACCTTGTACCATCTTATACCATCTGTGAATAAGCTACCTAGATCTTCTCTGAAGTTTACAAGAAAATTGTATTATTGATTTAATATAAGTTTATAATTATAGTGGATTGATCTGATAGTAGATGTTGCATGGTCTGCCAGAACTACCTCGAAAATGTGCAACGATTATTTTAAATCCATTGAAATTTTTTTTTTTTATATAGAAAAAAGATAACAGAACAAACACAAATCACCTGTGCTATGACGCATTTACTGTGGCCAGGTTGAACTGCGGCATTGACCATGTAAGGCAATAATGTTCGCTTTAGTTATATGCAAATGTCTCCTTTTGTATACAGACAAAAGAATGAGCTATCACTGTCTGCCACCGGCAACTGACTCTAGTAGCTGTGTATTCGTAGAGACACACATAAAATCCTTAAAAAACGCATTTATTCTACAACAACAGCAAACCATGTAGGCCTAAACAATTATTTTTAAAAGAGTATTTAAACTATTTTTAAATACACTTTACAAATAATAAAATAAAAAGAGTAGCCTACCGTAACCAACAATGCATAAAATGTTGTCTAAGTTGGACTTTTTATTCTCATTAATAGCTTCTCATCGGTGGTCTATCAGTTTTCTTTCATGCAACTAGTCGCTTGTTATCAGTATTCAAGCAAAGAAAACCAGATGTAAATATGCATTAATTTATTTGAGGCATTTCGATTTACACAACAGTATTAAGCAACAGGTAACAAAGTTGAATTTCCTGTAACTATAGAGAACATTTTAAACACAAGTGAACACTATTTGCTTTTTATATCTCTGAATCCATACCTGTAAATTATTATAGAAGCAACATTAATAGTGATCACATTCATCAAACTACTAATGACAACACTTTCAAATATGACAGCTTGTTTTTATGTTGCATACTAATCAAAGAAAAAAGTCAATTACAAAAACAAATCAAATGATATTAAAATGTTCCGTGTATAAAGGCTAAATAATATAATAGGCTAGTTTGTTTACAACCGATTAAATAATTACAACTGATTAAAGAAATACAGAACTATGTTTGTGACTTATAGTGTTCTCTTTTTAAGACTTTATTTATTATTTATCTTCACTGTCTCAAGTAAGCAGTTATGCTCAATTCAACCAAATAACTGTTAGCAATATACTACAAAACATTGAGATATTCTAAATCATCACAAATTATATATTTTTTTAATTAAAAATGACACCAGATTTGTGTTTTTTACTTATTTCATTCATCAAAATGATAAATATATATAATGTCTGTGATAAGCTGCGCCGGCGCCTTCAGCACCCCCACCCCCACCACAGGACCTTGTTGAAACACATACATCGAGCTGAAAGGACCGCCCACACCAAGATCGCGTCAACATTCGCATCAACAGGCAAGACTTTTCCTGCACGATTCTACGTATTGGTGTAAAACAGCACTTCTACCTGAGACAGAGACAAGCGGGATTAAACTATTGTTCCTGTTACTGGATTCTTCGGAGCCATCTCTACGACTTCTACAATTACCAAGAGTTTTTTTTTATAACGGTATGTGGTTTTGTGTTTTTTTAAACAATCATTTAAAGTTAGCTTTTTAATGTTACATTATAAAGATGTTTTCCCTTTTAACAGCAGAAAAAAACCTAAACTAAAATACTGACCACAGATTAAGAAATTATTCCAAATAATACAATATTTTTTATATATAGCCTATTTTTACTCTCACAATATAAACAAAATATATTGTGCTTTTCTTAAATAAATACAACTCATTCACTTTCTGTGAAGCAGCGCATGCAAAAATTACAACAAACTCAGCAAATGGACTAGTTGCACGTGGCCGCCATTTTGTGCACGGAGCGAATAGCCAGGGGTGCGTTTCCCGAAAGCATCGTTAGTCAACTATGGTCGCAAGTTCCGTCGTTATCAGCATAGTTTAACGATTTGGTGTTTCTCGAAACCATCGTTCAAACGAACGTTCGCAAACTTGTGTGGTTAGAAGCATATTTCTAGTTTATGCTACCTACCCCTGGCTATTCGCTCCGTGCACAAAATGGCGGCCACGTGCAACTAGTCCATTTGCTGAGTTTATGTTGTAATTTTTGCACGCGCTGCTTCACAGAAAGTGAATGAGTTGTATTTACATGAGATGTAGCAGCTAGACTGAATAAATCCTTATCTTTAGCAAAATAAGCAAGCTGACATTCAGTACAACCCGTGTTATTTATTTAGAATACGTAATTTACGTCTTTTAGTTTGTCAAGAGATTTAAAACACCGTTTTTGAAGACTGCGCATGTGCGAACGTGCTCTAGCTACTATGTAAGCAGTGCCGTCGCAGGTGGGGTGCGAGGCCCTGTGCGAACTTGAAATGCGAGGCCCTGCTCTTTGATGTGGAACAGTCACGCATAACTGTTCTAGTTCTATTGCACGCATAATCTCGCTCGACTCGCTGCAATACTTTTTTATCAAGTAGAATAATACAACATAATCATGAACATAGTCTGAGGCGCCGCAATAGGGCAGGCAAGACGGACTATTGCCTGGGCCCCCGCATTTTAAGGGGGCTACCGAGGGCTGATAATTTAAACAATCAGAAATGTTAATATAAAAACGCAGCAACATCTCTGCATCCCCCTCAGTTGGGCCCCTCTCTCGCTACGCTCGTTATGCTTTTACCTTTTTCAAACTGGTGCAGCGCTTACTCGCTGTAGGTAGAAAATGCATGATTTTATTTGTTAAACATGAAAAGGAATTATCCGTCTGGCATGGCAGCTCGCTCTAACTTTAACCTAGATAGGCCTTAATGTTCGCTAGTATAGGTGCATATCCAAGCGATTGTGCGGAGACGTGGAGCGCGCACTGCGGCAGGCGTCGGCGCGAACACTTTCATTTTCCTATCAAGAGTGGAAACAACTTTAAATAGGCTACTCAATCTTTTCTGGTCATACAGAAAAGAATAATGCATCAGTCGCAAGTACTTTTATTTGTGTAAACTCTCAACAACAAGAAAACGTTGTGCTTTTGTAAAATAAAATAAAACAAACAGGGCCGAGCGCATCTCAAAAATGCGTAAAAACTGGAGCGCGTCTCAAAAATGAACTGAAACACAATGTATAGCCTCAAAAACATGATGAATATTTCTATATAAAGCTTGAAATGTCCACTTTTAAACGAAAAAATTCGAATCGAAAGCAAATACCGGCTGATTAGGCTGTAATCCATAAGGTGCATTTCTCTCTAAAGGCATATCCACTTTACAGCGGAGATGTATATAGATATGTTTGCAGCCGACACTGATTTAAAAATATATATTTTTTATTAATAAACAATAAAAATGCCTCGTTATTTTTTCAGACATATTATCATTAGCCTGCTTTGGGGCAAGATTTATGAATGCGCTTGAGCGCGGAATAGGCTATTCCTCCATGCACTCAGTAGCCTATTTAAGCAGAAATTAATATAAACGTGAGATTAGTTGACTAATTGCTTAAATGAATGACTACTAGTCGACTATAAAAATCTTTATTCTATGGAAATTCTAATCAATGCATTTAGGCTAGTTGACATTTATTTAATTAGTATCCAGCTCTTTACGTTAAATTAGTTGAGTTAACAATTAGTTAATGAACTAATAAAATAATAAAACAAAGATAAAACAAAGATTAAATTAAGATGCAAACTATATATTTCTATATAGCATTACATTGCGTGTTCCACCACAAAAGACAAAATTAAAAATAATAATAGTAATAATAAAAAATGCAAGATTGCGAGGCCCTGTGCGGTTGCACAGTTCGCACAGCCTATGCGACGGCTCTGTATGTAAGAGCCAAATATTGAGTCTGGTAATAAAGCAAAATAAATGAGAAAAATTAGAAATGGTCTTCAGATGCCATGTCTGTAACTTATATGACAAAATCTAGCGTTAGTTCGATCTCAAACAGATTAATTAAAATAATGTATTAGTCCACCACGTGCGAGACGTCATAAACCAGCGTGGTTGAACGATAGGCTACTTTGCGACAAACGGTTTCGGGAAACAGTCGTGACGAGCTAGTTGATTTCTCCAACGATGCATCGTACTATGGTAGTGAGCTATATAGTTGTACGGGAAACGCACCCCAGTTTTCTTCATTCATTTTGTTGATCTGCTCATTTAAGTAAAACATTTCGCGTCACTGCCTGATTGATTCTTTAAGTTTTATTCTGTTGTGCTCCGTTGATGCGTAATTATTGCGTGAATCCTAATATTAAGTTGTTTTTCTTTTCATATTTGCATGCAAATCTAAACGCTTTGAAAATTTTGCCATTTTCATTGGGCCACACACACTATTCCATATTAATTTAACTGATATCTAATTTAACTATCTTGCCTAATGTTTAACAGGAGACATTGTTGGTCAGGAAAAAAACAACATCATGTGATAGCCTATTTATATTTCAAGTGTTTTATTTAGGCCTACTCGTTTGTTCATCATTTATTTTTATATCTTAAAAAAATATCCAGTTTTCGTTTTGAGAATTTATAGGCTATTTATTTTCGTTTATTCCTTATTTTTGTCTCTATAGTTATAGACCTACATTTAGCTACTTCTGCTACTACTTGCTATCTGTTTATTTATTCATTCATCTGTTTATAATATAGCCTAGGCTATATAAAGTTTTACTTAAACTTTATAAACTTAATTACAATCTTCTGGCAAGGTTATTAGTGTCCAATAGGTTTAATGCCAGCTCCTAAGCACATAGATGCTATTATAATGTTGTATTATTATGGTTACATATTGTAGAACTTTAAAATGTACAACAATGATAGTATTAAATAAACAGAGCAATTCCAATAGTGTCCTCGCACCATCGGTGCTCGGGCCCTAATTATTTGTGAACATTGAAACTCAAAACGTTTTCTAGATCTCCTCCCCATGTAAGCTATATGAAAAAGTTGGTCAACAGTTAAGCAGCATCATTGTCAGATAAAAAAGGAAAAGACATCCCTATTTTGGAGTGTCATTTCTCTTTCAAATGTTTTATGTATTAGACTTTTTTTTATAATTTCTACTCTTTAGAAAATCCCAAGGTTCAGAAAATTATTTCTTTCAAAATAATATTTTATTTGCAATTGTACACAAGTCTGTAAAATGACAAACAATATTAACAACTGAACTTAACAGCTCTTGCCAAGTTTTTAATTTTACCCCAAAACTCAGTACAGAAATAAGATTATGAAATATTATTAGAAGTACATTTTTCCTCTACATTTCTATATTTTAAAATGTATTCCTCTAATGCCAAACCTGAATTTTCAACATTGTTACTCCAGCCTTCACTGTCACATGATCATTAAAAAAATATTTTCAAATGATAATTAGCTTTTCTTTCCATGTTGAAAAAGATGCGCTACTTCATATATTTGTGTAAAGTTACTCTTCTTCTTTGTGTTTTTGTAAACAGAAATTTCAAATGAACATCATGTATTTGAGAAAAACTTTTGTAATAATATAAACGTCTTAACGGGTCATTTTAAACATTTAAATATATTCTTGTAAATTCTTTCAAAAATGTAATTTCTGTTTACTCACAAATTGAGACTATCCTTGAATCTAAAGCCCAAAACTGATTTGTTATAATTAAAAACATGAAAAAAAGTTCAAGAAAAAAAAAAGCACAAAGTTCCAATTAACAAAATAATTCAGTGCAACCTCGTACAATATAAAACAAAATGACTGCAATCAAAAATCCATTTTCACAGTTATTTTCAACAATGTCAAGATACAGAATTCTGGGTTAGAGTTTGTTGTTTTTGCCTAATAAATAAACAGAAACAAACCCGACGGAATAGGCTAGGCTCTTTCTTTTGTAAAATTCCATTAAACCATTTTATTTCTTGACACAAATGAATTCATTTTGATCAATGTATCACTTTTTATTGTACACTCTAAAAAATGCTGGGTTGTTTCAACCCAATTTTGGGTCAAATATGGACAAACTCAAACGTTGGGTTAAAAATGTAATTTAAACATTTAACCCAACAGCTGGGTTTGTGCATATTTGACCCAAAATTGGGTTGAAACAACCCAGCATTTTTTAGAGTGTAAGCTACACCTGTGATAAAACATCGATGCTTGTCTTTTACATTTTTAAGAAAACAACATAAATGGCAGCAAACAGCGCTTTTATAATTATTGTTTTCTGATCTTTGCGATTGTTTTTCTTTCTGATTAATTTTCTGATAAAACTACCTTTTGTTGATGAAATGATGAGTTTGCATGACGTGACTCTAACTGGACTGCGAAGTGGAGGGCGGGTCCACCTTTTTCATGTAGCCAACCACATGAGCTACTCGCTGACTCTCGAATTTCTCTTATCTGATTGGTTAAAAAAACACGCCAGTCACCAGAACACATCTTTATCTTCATTTGGCTCAGACACGTTCTCGTTGCCGAAATGGTACTTTTAATGCACACATAGGCCTACATGTTAAATAATAAATAAGTAAATAAAAACACAAATTAATTAATAAATAAATCATGATTGCTTAAGCTGTGCACCATTAAAGTGATTAAGGCTGACTGACATTCATACTACATTTCAAGCAGGTTACCGTTATTGGATTGAAATTGTATATGTTATATAATCTATTACACCACTAAGCTGGTGTTAAACTTTACAATTAAAGCATTTAACACCCATTGTTTATGTAATAAAACAATTTTAATGCAGTGTTTTTCAGATCATGTCTCTATTTATGGTATTTGGCACTCAATTATATATTCTGAAATATTGTCTTGGTCGCACTGTCATAATGATTCTGATTACTTTCATAAGACTGATAAAGCTATTATATGTAGCTAGTATGAATAACAAAATGCTTTCTCTGTGTCCAAATTTTACTGTAATGAAAAACTGATACTAAATCAACATGAACTCAACTTTGACAAAAAGTAATTATGTTTGAATAAAAACCCAGCAACCAGGGAATACACTGCATAATAGATATGTTTATATATAGGGGTATACAGCCATCTAGTGGATACACGATGGCATTGCAGATGATAAATGGTGCACGATAAAGGGAAAAAATATTATTGTAACTAATTTTGGTAAAATAATAATTATTATTCTGGAATCTCCCTGATCAGTAAACAGGTGAAATTATTAGTAGTGCAGATACTAGGCCTACATTCAACAGCATCAATATTACAAACTGATATGGCCTGATGAGCATGCACTGAAAACACAGACATGTTGTTAATTGTTGTCATTTTCTTTCTTAACACACCAGCTCAAATTTCAGTATTGGCTCATATAGTCAGCCTAATGGTGCACAGCCTATTAATCAATCATGGTTTATTTATTTATTCATTTATTCTTTAACGTGTATGTCTGCATTAAAAGTACAATTTCGGCAACGAGAATGTTTCTGAGCCAAATGAAGATAAAGATGTTTTCTGGTGACTGGCCTGTTTATTGAACCAATCAAATAAGAATAAATCGAGAGTCAGCAAGAAGCTCGTCATAAAAATGCCCCTAGAAATATCTTTAAAGTTACAAATATTGCCCTTTAATAAAAATTATAATTTCTGTCACTGCTGTGAACTAACCACCGCATAATATTAATACGATAATATTAATGTCTTCATGAGTCAGCTATAAACAAACCATGGTACCAGCACAAAAACACATTATTATCAACAAAACTTTCCAAATATCTTGATATGATTTTTCTGTCGAAATTACCCCCCCCCCCTAATGTACAGTATTCATTTCTATTCCTTCAGATCTTAAAAATCCTTAAATTTGACTTAAAAGAGTGTGAAGCAACCCTGGTTTATTGAAATGTATAAAGATTATAAATACATGATGTATTATTTCAAATGCTGATGTATGTGTTAAAGTACATAATAATATTTTTTGTAATTTTAATGTGATCTTATGTTTTTTCCTTAGATGCCTCCGCTAAAGAGATCCCGTATGCGACGCAAGCCGTTGATCAACAATAGTAAGACTGATATCTCTATTTCCCCTGTTTGCGTGTGTCCAGATGTGTCTGGCATCGTAGCAGGCAATGAGGTAAGATTGCAGTCTGCTGAGGTGAATGAAGAGTTTACAGGTGTAGCCTGCAGTGTAGTTTCAATAGTCAAGCACAAGATACATAATGTGTGTACATGGAAGAAATCAGATCTTCAAGACATTCATAATAAGGGAAGAAAATTAGTTAAGGACATGAAAGCTGAGTCTAATGGAGACCTTCAGTTTCCTCGTCATTTTGCTGGGCAATATAATGTTTTCAATAAAACATGCAATGTAAAAGTAGGAAAGGCATTGGATGGATCAAAGAACGAGTTGTATGAGAAAGTACAAGAGATGCTGTTCAGTCATGAATATTGTGTCATGACCATAAATGGAGACATGTGCACTATCGTGAAACATAACGATTTCTATGTCGTTGTAGACTGTAATGTCCGTAACGCATGTGGTTTGGGATCTGACATTGGTACATCAGTTGTTGTTTTTAACACAAACTGGCAAGACCTAGTTTTTCACATGGATAATTTAATGACGAGCTTGTCTGCAGATAAGTTTAGTATTTGTGGTATTAATGTAGACATCATCTCATCAGACATACAATGCTTTGACATTAGTGATGTTGTTGGAGAAATAAGTGCATGTACAGTCAAAGATACTGAACAAAGCCTGCCATCTACATCGAATGAAAGAGAAAGTGTTCATAGCATTCGTGGATCATTTCATCAGGGTGATGAACAGTTCAAGTGGGCAGGAAAACAGTGTGTTGCAATTTGTTTGGCTGCAATGGCAAAGCACAGTGTACGTAGTGTGTTCTCATGGGGAAAAAAAGATTTAGATAATGTTGTGACTGATGGTGACCGCTTGTATACCAGTTTGCGTCAAAGTGGTTCAATCACTGATCCAACGAAGGACAAGTTGTTGTGCATTCAAGATCTTCCTCAACAATACTCTTTTAATTCAAATACATTTAAATTTGAATATGGCGACTTTGTTTCTGGATTTGTAGATGTGGTTGACGAAGAATTTATTTTGTCTGGTGCATGTGTAACATTGCTTGATGGTTTACAATCAATGTTTGAAAAATATGATGCATGCTTTTTAACTCTAAGTGGTAATACCTGTGGTATTATTAAGCAAAATGGGCAGTTTGCTATAGTAGATTCTCATGCCCGTAGTAGTACTGGGATGGTTGATGGGGATGGGTTTAGTGTGGTTGTATATTACAATACACTGACCTGTGTTTTAAGGCACATTGAAAATTTGTCTACTTCTATGGGAGGAAACCAAAAGATTTTTGAATTAAGTGGCATTTGTGTACATCAAGTTAAAAGCAGTAAAGCAACTGTCCGTGAATCACAAAAACAGCATTGTGTTGATAAGAAAAGGAAATTGCAGGGTTCAAAACTGAGTTTGGAAGAAAATAAAGAATGTGTGGTTGTTAAAAAACAGAAACAATGTTTCAAGGACAGCACTGAGATTAGCAAATCAAATGTTGACATTTTTGACAATTCAGATGTAGTTTGTTTAGGAAATGGAATTAACAGAATGTTTGATTTCAGTCCACTATGTCATGAAGTTAAGCAAAAATTAAGTGAGAAACTTCATAGAGAATGCCATGGTCAAAATGTTCCTTTACCAACAGAAATTGGACCAATGGGCTGTCCTTGTAAAACAGTTAGTATTGTAGGTGATGGGAATTGTTTCTTCAGATCAGTGGCACAAGCAGTGTGTGGCACACAAAAAGCTCATAGAGCAGTTAGACTTGCAATTGTAAAGCACATGGAATTGCATAGTGTGGAATACAGTAATCTCTTAAGATGTCAGTATACATCTATGGAAGATTATTTGTCAAAATCAAAAATGAAGTTTGTTGGATCATGGGCCACCGAAGTGGAAATTCAATCGACAGCTAATTATTTAGGAGTTGATATTTATACATACCATAATGAGAGATGGTTAAAGTACAGTTGTGTGCATAGAAGGATGTGTAACCAAGGGATATATTTAAAACACTGCAATGAAAACCACTATGAAGTTGTTATTTGTGTGACACAACCTGATAACCAGATTTGCTATAAGTTGTGTCAGAATGAAAAAGATGATCGGAAAATATGCACAAGACAGAGTGTAAAGCCACAGAATGAAGTTAATATAAATCACATGGAGACAGTTTCTGTTGATCAAGATAGAAATACGAATGTATCTGTTAATAAGACCAGATATCTAAAGAATTATTTTACATTAAAAAGAGTTAAAAGTAAAAATAATTTGAACAAAGACCATATCAAAGAGTTGTATCATAGCAATACAGAGTTTCAACAACATGTGAAAAGTGTTACTAGAACAAGATATCATTCAAATGTTTTATATAATGAATCATTAAAGCAAGCAAGTAAAATGAAATATTTAGAAAATAGGCAACATAAAGAAAAAGTAAAAAATTACAGTAGGGTGAAATACAGTGTCAACGAGGAACACAGAAACAATCTTAAAGAGTACAATAGAGTAAAATACAGTGTCAACGAGGAACACAGGAACAATCTTAAAGAGTACAGTAGGGTCAAATACAGTGTCAACGAGGAACGCAGGAAAAATCTTAAAGAGTACAGTAGGGTCAAATACAGTGTCAACGAGGAACACAGGAACAATCTTAAAGAGTACAGTAGGGTCAAATACAGTGTCAACGAGGAACGCAGGAAAAATCTTAAAGAGTACAATAGGGTCAAATACAGTGTCAATGAGCAACATAAGAATAAAATGAAGAAATACAGCAGAGTGAAATACCATAATAATAAAAAGCACAGAAATACAGTAAAAGAAGCAAGTAAATTAAAGTATCAAAACAATGCATTACACAAAGCAAATATGAAAAGAATTAACAAGATGAAAAGAGAACAATTAAAACAAAATCGTCAGCTTTCTGATTTTGTCAGAAAACAGTTTGACGATAAAGTTAGTTCTGGATTAGAGTTTGTTTGTTGTGTTTGCCATAGATTGTTGTTTAGACCGCAAGTATTATGTTGTAGCAAAGAATGTTACAATAACAATTCTGCAACTTTGTTAGTAGCCAACTCATGTATTACAGAGACTTTTTTGCATAAGTGTGATGAACAATGTGATATTCCCTGTAATTTGGCAAATTCATGTAAAGGTCAGCTTTGGATTTGCTATACTTGTCATTCTAAGTTGAAAAAAGGTGAAAAGCCAGCAGAAAGTGCTGTTAACAATCTGGAATTGCAACCAATACCAGAAGAGCTTAGTTGCCTTAATAATTTAGAGCAACATTTGATTTCATTGCATATTCCATTTATGAAAATGTTGGCTTTGCCAAAAGGTGGTCAAAATGGAGTTCATGGTCCTGTCACTTGTGTACCAGCTAATGTTAAAAACACAACAAATGTCTTGCCTAGAACAGAAGCTGAAGGGTCTTTTGTATGTGTGAAATTAAAGCGCAAATTAACTTATAAAGGTCATTATAAGTATCAGTATGTTGATACAAATAAAATTAAACAGGCATTATATTACTTAAAACAATACAACAAGTTATATTCAGATGTAGTTTTTAATGATGATTGGTTAAATGAGTTTACTAGGCAAGAAAATGAAGATGATATAGTTGAAGAACATGAAGTAGAAAATGAACATGTTGATGATGAGTTACATGATAGGCAACAGCACTGTGTGTTTATGGACACGTGTTTACAGCCTGTAGATATTGGGCAAGAAGTTCTTGATCAGTACTATGACGGGATCTTGAGTATTGCACCCGCTGAAGGGAATAATCCAGTGAAAATGCTTGCAGATGAAACAAACGAGGCAAAATGTTTTCCAGTTTTATTTCCACATGGTTGTTCAATTTATCGTGACAAAAGGCCACAAAGATTAACACTGTCACGTTATTTTAACAATAGAATTTTACACGCAGATGGAAGATTTGCGCAAAATGTTGAATACATTTTTTATGCACAGTATTTGTCGGAAGTTGAAAAAGTAGTCTCTAGTGTATCTATTGCTCTAAGGAAAGGGCATGGCTGTAGTAAATCCATACCAAGTGACATGTTCAAAGACACAGAGTCCTTGAGGCAAGTTCTTAATTTTGATGAAGGGTACAGGTTTTTGAAGCCCATCCGCGGCACACCATCATTCTGGCAAGGTGTGCAAAAAGATTTGTTTGCTATGGTAAGACAGTTAGGCATTCCCACTTGGTTTTGCTCGTTTTCATCTGCTGACATGAGATGGACAAATTTGATGTCAAGTATTTTAAAACATGAAGGAAGACAGGAAACTTTAGATCAGCTAGAATGGGCTGACAAATGTGAGCTTTTGCGTCGTAATCCTGTTACTGCAGCTCGCATATTTGATTTTAGGTGGCATTGTTTTTTGAAAGAGGTGCTCATGTCACCAGTTCACCCCATTGGAGAAATTGTCGATTATTTTTATAGGGTTGAATTTCAACAACGTGGTTCTCCCCATGTTCATTGTTTGTTTTGGATCAAAAATGCACCACAAATAGATAAAAATTCTGACGAAGACGTTGTTGCCTTTATAGATAGATATGTTACTTGCGAAGTACCCATAGAAGATGAGAACTTACACAGTATTGTCACATCAGTGCAATGTCACAGTAAACGTCACTCTAAAACATGCAAAAAGAAAAACACAGTCTGTCGTTTTAACTTTCCTAAGCCACCATCAATGCAAACGTTCATATGTCGTAGAAAAGTAGATGTGTCTGAGGAAGATGTACCTGATACAGGTGTAAATAGTTGTCAAGCTAAAAGTGGAAATATAAATGATAACGTCAATGCAGAATATGCTCGTGGCATAATGACAGCAATTAAGACGGCTGTTTTAGAAGAGAACATAGATTCTATACAAAGTTTGTTTGATAGTGTTGGAATAAATCAGGATTTGTTTGAGATGGCATATAAGTGTATAAATAATACTACACACATTGTCTTGAAACGACAATTAAATGAAGTGTGGGTTAATCAGTATAATAAGTTTGGCCTTCAGTGCTGGAATGCTAACATGGACATTCAATATGTAACCGATGCTTATGCCTGCATTGTTTATATTATTTCCTACATTTCAAAATCTGAAAGGGAAATGGGTTTGTTGTTAGCTAATGCCCAACGTGAATCAACAACTCAAGGTAATGTTGATGCAAAACAAGCTTTGAGAAAATTAGGGACAGTGTATTTACACAATCGAGAGGTTAGTGCACAGGAAGCAGTTTATAGACTAACCAACATGCACTTAAAAGAGTGTTCAAGGAATGTTCAGTTTATTCCTACAGGTGACAATATTGTCCGTATGAGTTTACCACTTAGCATTATACAAAACAAGTTGAACTCTCAGAATCTGAAAAGTGAAGAAATGTGGATGACAAGTTTTGTTGATCGCTACAAGAATAGACCAAATCAGCATGGTTTTAATAATATGTGCTTAGCCACATTTGCGTCAGAGTACCGAATTGCATACAAAAGTCAGACTTGTACCAATAAAATAATGTTACAAAACAACTTGGGTTTTATTGTGAAAAGAACACGCACTCAACCAGCTATTGTGCGTTTTGCCCGATTCTCAGTAACAAAAAGTCCAGAACAATTTTATCAAAGTTTATTACAACTTTTTCTTCCATACCGTGCTGATACTCAACTAAAACCAGAAGGATATACGAATTATGAACATTTTTATAGGGAAGGTGAGGTTTCTTTTACCGTTGGATCAGCACAATTAGTACAACATGTCGTAAATACAAACAGAGCATTTTTTGAAAAGGATACGGATGCGATGGACACTGCACAAAATACTGTTAATAATGAAGACATGTTAGAAAATGCATGGTGTGCACTTTGTCCTGAACAGCAATTACAGCGTTTTGAGTGTAAACAGGTTAGACAGGAGACAGATCAAGAAGTAGAGGGACATGACAGCATTCCAGATTTAGCATGTAACAATCAGCAAATTGCTCAGATAGAAAAAAAAGATAATTGTCTGAATCGTGTAGATGGCTTGAGCTTAATTCGCTCTTTAAACAAAACCCAGATGGCTGTTTTCTATAAAATTAGACAGTGGTGTTTGAATAAAATCAGAGGAGAAAGCCCAAAACCATTTCATGTATTTATTACTGGTGGAGCAGGCACTGGAAAAAGTCATTTAATTAAAGCCATACAATATGAAGCAACAAGATTATTGTCTCAAACTGCTCTGCATCCAGATGACATTACTGTTCTTTTAACCGCTCCTACCGGCATTGCAGCCTACCAACTAAAAGCTTCAACAATTCATACAACCTTTTGTATTGCCACAAATGTGAAGTTGCCATACACCCCTTTGAGCGAAGACAAGCTTAATTCTTTACGCACAAAATTCCACAGCCTTCAAATATTAATTATAGATGAAATATCAATGGTAGACCATAAACTGCTAACATATATTCATGGACGATTGAGACAAATTAAGCAAACCGGAGATTTTTCTATTTTTGGTAATATTGCCGTCATAGCTGTTGGCGATTTCTTCCAATTAGCTCCTGTGAAGGGTAAACCGCTCTTTGTGGATGTACCAGGAATCGATTTATGGATGAATTATTTTGGTGTTGTAGAGTTGACACAGGTTGTTAGACAACAGGACAGCATGTTTGCTGAATTATTAAATCGACTAAGGCAGCGAAACAGGAAATCTCCACTAAAAAAAGAAGATTTGGAAATATTATCAACTTGTGAGAATGATGAAAATAACGACTCTTTACATATATTTTCTACTAATGATGAAGTTCATGAGCACAACCTAGAGCAATTAATTAAAATCTGCGATGATGTTGAAACTATAGAGGCTGAAGATTTTGCACGTAGCAAGCAAACAGGTAAATTAGAATTACTTGTTAGACATCATGTAAAAGTTTATAATACAAGCTTGGCAGCAAAGTTGCTTTTAGGAATAAATGCGCGTGTCATGTTAATTAAAAATCTTGATATCAATGATGGATTAGTTAATGGTGTTTGTGGTACAGTTACACACATTGCACGTTCAGATAAAAATAAATTACCTGAAACTATTCACGTTTGTTTTGATGATAGTAATGTGGGGATGAAAAGACGTACGCAGCATTTGTCTGAGACAGCAAGAATGGTTCAATCTACACCAATATATGTAGAAGAAGAAACCGTATGTACGAAAGGTGGACTTCGTCGACAGTTTCCTTTAAAATTAGCTTGGGCGTGCACAGTACATAAAGTTCAGGGTTTAACTGTCGATAGTGCTGTTGTTAGTTTAAAAAGAGTTTTTACTGCAGGACAGGCTTATGTAGCATTAAGTCGCGTAAGAACTTTGTCTGGTTTGACAATAAAAGACTTCAAAGAAAAAAGTATTTATTGCAATGACAAAGTGTTCGAGGCAATTAATGAAATGTCTTCTTTTATGACACATTATGATTTAGATTATACTATGCCAAATACCTCTTTTTCTATATTTTTGTTAAATGTACAGAGTTTGCAATGCCATAAACAAGATTTGATGGTTTGTCTTCAACAGTTGCAACCCATGTGTGTTGGTTTAACTGAAACATGGTTGCCTGATTTCTATCAGTCAGACAATGTGCACTTAGACAATTATAACTTTGTTAATCTTTCTCGATCAGCCGCATACACAAACAATAGTCCTCTTTTCAATGATTTGAAAGCTCAACAACATGGTGGAGTCGGGTTATATACAGCATGTGGCGTGGAAAACACTACTATAACATTCCCAAATCTTAACTTGGAGTGCATGCTCACACACCTCACTGAAATTGACATTTTACTTGGAGTTGTGTATAGGCCACAAACATATCCTTTATCCATTTTCAAAGAAAATATAGGTAAATTGATTAATTTAATGACTTCAATTTGCAATAAAATCGTGCTTATAGGAGACTTTAATAATGATGCATTGAAATCAAAATCCCTGTGCTCTTTCATGTCGGATCATGGTTTTGTTCAACTTGTTAATAAGCCAACAACTGAAAAGGGAACCTTAATTGACCATGTGTACGTGAAGAACATTAACGACTTTTCTGTGCACACAAATGTTGTACCAGTTTACTTTAGCACACATGAGGGAGTTTTGTGTTCATTTCAACAGTTACATGTTTAAATGTGTTGGACAACTTGTTCCACAGCTATAGCTTATAGATAATATATTACTTTTACACAGATCCATCAGTGGTAAAGGCTTGATTTGGTAGATTTGGTTATGTACAGATCTGATTACATGGTAAAGGAGACAGGGACCCCGTGAACAGAGCTTAGCTCTATCTTTTGGATCCTTGTTAAACCACAGTCTTTAGCTGTTCTATTCCGTGCTTAATTAATTGCAGTGTTTTGGTATTTTATTCCTATGTGCAATAGTGAGTCTGCTAATATACGCTGGGTGAGTGTGCTGTACAAACCATCCAGTATTAGATTTACACAAACGCACAGTTCTGATCTGTGTTTTATTATTGTCCATAATTAATTGCAGTGTTTTGGTATTTTATTCCTATGTGCAATAGTGAGTCTGCTAATATACGCTGGGTGAGTGTGCTGTACAAACCATCCAGTATTAGATTTACACAAACGCACAGTTCTGATCTGTGTTTTATTATTGTCCATAATTAATTGCAGTGTTCTGGTATTTTATTCCTATGTGCAATAGTGAGTCTGCTAATATACGCTGGGTGAGTGTGCTGTACAAACCATCCAGTATTAGATTTACACAAACGCACAGTTCTGATCTGTGTTTTATTATTGTCCATAATTAATTGCAGTGTTTTGGTATTTTATTCCTATGTGCAATAGTGAGTCTGCTAATATACGCTGGGTGAGTGTGCTGTACAAACCATCCAGTATTAGATTTACACAAACGCACAGTTCTGATCTGTGTTTTATTATTGTCCATAATTAATTGCAGTGTTTTGGTATTTTATTCCTATGTGCAATAGTGAGTCTGCTAATATACGCTGGGTGAGTGTGCTGTACAAACCATCCAGTATTAGATTTACACAAACGCACAGTTCTGATCTGTGTTTTATTAATGTCCATAATTAATTGCAGTGTTTTGGTATTTTATTCCTATGTGCAATAGTGAGTCTGCTAATATACGCTGGGTGAGTGTGCTGTACAAACCATCCAGTATTAGATTTACACAAACGCACAGTTCTGATCTGTGTTTTATTAATGTCCATAATTAATTGCAGTGTTTTGGTATTTTATTCCTATGTGCAATAGTGAGTTTGCTAATATACGCTGGGTGAGTGTGCTGTACAAACCATCCAGTATTAGATTTACACAAACGCACAGTTCTGATCTGTGTTCTTTAATGTACATAATTAATTGCAGTGTTTTGGTATTTTATCCCTATGTGCAATAATGAGTCTGCTACTTTCACTGGGTGAGTGTGCTGTACAAACCATCCATTATTAGATTTACACAACACAGTTCAAATAAGTACTGTTAATGAGCGTACCTACACTCATATGTTAAACCATTATTATGCTCTTCTTAATTTACTTATATACATTTATGTATAACTTTAAAGCTTTAGCATGTACACATGAATTAATCCTTCAAAAAAATATTCTACACAATTATTCCATTTCTAAACGTATGTAAAATTAACCATTTCTAAACAAATACATTAGTTTTTTTTATTAACATAATTTTAATTTAAAAAAAGGTTTTGTTTTTCTTGCATTGCAACAGCATGTGAATAACACAACAATATCTATAGTTCTACTTTATATGTAAATCTGACAAATTCAGACAACTTCACTATATTACACCATAAATAAACATGCCGATACCCATAGTTTGTTATAGCTTACTGATTAAATATTAAAAGCGTTTTACAAGACAAATACATTCACATACACATTTAAAATTATATTACATTTAAATTAACTTATACTGTATACAAAAATTATTACAAACAATACAGTACATAACTGTTATTGCAATATTGTGATTTCAAAAAGTCTCATAAAAAACGTAGACATTCCAACTAAAAATCACATAAAATACATACTATACTTAATGTTTCCCTTAATCTCATGCTAACGTACCCAAATCAACATAGTCACATTATGCTGTTGCTAATACAAGTTTTTGCTTTTCCTTGTAGCCAAAATACTTACAAAAAGCAAAAATACACTGGTAATGGTACTCCAGGTTAACCACTTGGGTGGGGTTCGATTCCCTGCAGTGTACTTGCTTGTTATATTAGCTACTAAAAAATATATAAATACATTTACTCTCTCAAGGGGAGAATATACACACATACCGGTATACATACATATATATATATATATATATATTTTTTTTTTTTTTTCTTATATATGCCCTAAATGCGCACTTTTGCAGAACCCACACTGATGCAAGCTCTAAAGCAGACTTCTTCTCGACAGTCAAAGCGGTGTTACGTTATTGCCCGTTGTGCACAGGAACCCTAAAGGCACCGGGGTGGCGGTTTTTTATATATATATATATATATATATATATATATATATATATATAAATATAGCTGCAAGCAGCGATGGAGGGCCCAAGCCGGTGGCACCTCCACCCTGGTGCCTTTAGTGCAACTAAAGGCACCGGGGTGGCGGTGCCACCGGCTTGGGCCCGTAATCGCTGCTTGCAGCTATATTTAGGGCCCAAGCCTTGAAAAGGCGAAGGCCCTATTGTTTTCCATGGGATTATTATTTATTCTTCTTCTTTATTATTATTATATTACTACCTTTTGGGCACTTTTGGGGGCCTTAACGTGCTCAAAAACTCTTGAAACTTTGCACAAATGTCAGAACCCGCGGCCATTAGGGCCCGACTGAAGCTGGGACCCGGGCGTGGCAGGGGGGCTCGACAGCGCCCCCTGGAATGGGATTCAAAAACATGTCCATATCTCAAACACGCTTGCATGTAATAATATGAAACTCGGTACACGTATAGATCTCATTGGGCCGAACAACTTTCGTGCTCTAAGTTTTACGCCAGTCCAACAGGAAGTCAGCTATTATGGGCTGTATGGAAACGCATGTTCTGGCATTTGAAACACTTGTCCTAGAGAATTCATCGGATGACCACGAAACTCGGTGTGCATGAAGTCAAGACATGGAGGATGATAAATTGCGAGGGGATTTTTGATATCTCGAACGGTTTGGCCGTGGCGAGGAAACGAATTTATGGCGAATATTGGAAACAGGAAGTGTGTTATAACATCCTCATACATTAATTGATCTTGATGAAACTTCAGCAGTGTGTTCGCTGTAAGAGGCCGATCACATGGATGTGACTATTGTGAGTCAAAGTTATAGCGCCACCAACTGGCAGCAGGAAGTGTGTCACTTTCAAAATGCTTTGAATTCACCCTCTTATTTTTACCCGATTTGCTTCAAACTTCATCTGTATAATGTAAACACACGACAGATGTAGACCTGTGAAAGGATTATTGATATCTTTAATACTGTCGCCATGGCAACGCTTTAAACTTTTATATTCTTTTTGGATGCATTTGAGGCTCTTAACATGCTTCAAATTGCATGAAACTCAACATGCATATCACATTTATTGTGTAATAGACATGTGCGAAGTTTCAGAAACGGGCGTGGTAAGGGGCTCAGTAGCGCCACCTTTAGTCAAAAATGGGGTATTAGTTTTATCTACAGTAACCAAACTCGGTACGTATATTCTTCTCTTCGAGCCGGACAACTTTCTAATTTACAGTCATTAGCTCCGACCAACAGGAAGTCAGATATTTTGGTTTGAATGTGATATATTGATATATTTTAGACTCCGAGTTTTTAGCGGTGGTTGATTTTATTCACACCAAACTTTTTCAACATGATGAAAATACATTAAAGATGCTAAATTATGAACGGATATTAAATATCTCAAACGGTTTTGCTGTGGCGAGGGATTAAAGTAATGTCCAGAAAGGAAACACTAAAAGCCTCATATCTTCTAAAATTTTTATTATACACCATTTATTTCTATATAAAAGTATACAAATATCAGAACTAAACCCATTTTGTTCTTTTTTTCAATTTAAGAATTATGTATAAGTTAAAAAACAGCCAGAATGCGCTATTTAGTAAAAAAATAAGTCATACATAGGGCAATACTGCCCTCTTGTGTTCGAAATCAGGTAGGCCCATTGTATATTGTATTTATATATAAATATATTAGTGACTGTGAGAATATTTTCCTACGGGTTAATGGATGTGTGATTAAAGCGGGGGCTTTTAAATCGCTAACTTAAAAGCCAAAGTAGTAGCCTACTGGACGTCCAGTAGGAATGAACTAAAACACATTCACTCTGTTCTGCTCATAGACTGTAAAAAAATGGTTCTGCTCGTTCCTCGCCGTGAACGCGTTATTACCCGTGTAGCCGTGAGCATTTAGTTTCATTTTAAACATAGCGCCATTTCGGGGGTGGGATTGCTTGAATTGCGTGTTCAATATTCCGTCATCATCTTTTCAGTCAGCTGTCCACCCATGATTAATGAAATTGGACTCCTTGTGCTGATCTTTGCTGCGACTCTCATTCAGCTCACGATTTATTAAGCGGACACGTTCAGGTTTTAATTGTAGGTTAGTGCCCGTTCTCTAACTGAACTAAATTATTTTAACACACACACACACATCAAATCGACGGTGGAGCGCGATGATATATTTAATATATCTGTATATTTGAATATCTGTATATTTTTCCCACTGGTTAACCAACGTGTGACACCAGCGAGGGCTTTTAAATCGCTAATATAAAAGTGAAAGTAAGTATGATTATGGTGGCGCTTGCAGTGCGCTCGAATGAATTCCTATGAAAGTAGAAATTAACTAAAAAACGTTCGCTCTGTTCTGCTCACTCCTCGCGTTGGACGCGCACCGTTATGAATGCCTGTGCAGCCGTGAGCTTTTTTAGTTTAATTTTAAAATTAGCGCCATTTCGGGGGCGGGTAGACTATTGCTTGAATTTATTTTACAAAAACACGTGCTATATTTCAGATCAATATATTTGTTTTCCTTAAAATTATTCTCATCTGAATTACAAATAATGTATTTCTGTATAAAATAATACTATGACTAAAAATGCATTTGATGTTTCTTTTTTAATCAATAACTTAAAAATAAACGGATTAGGCTACTGCTCTGTTTGAGGACTAGAAATTAAAACCAATGCAATATGATGAATGTCCAAAAGATGGCACCGACAGACTGTTTTAAACGAGGTTGGATAAATATTTCTTGTTTTTAAACAGTGTACGTGTGCGTGTGTGCGCGGGTGTGTGTGTGTGTGTGTGTGTGTGTGTGTGTGTGCGTGTGCGTGCGTGCAATCAGTCCCAGGTAAGAGGCATGAATGATGGGAATTGGACTTCTGGGAGTGAGGTTAATATTCCGGAGACGGTTCCCTCAGGTTGTGAAAAGGAGGCGGCGCGGGAGCCCCAATAGTAACCAACTGCAGAACCCCAGAACCATACGTCATATCAGTGTGATCACGACAGCGCCAGCCTAAAAGTCTGATGCCAGAAGTGGGCGTGGCCAGACATTGCGCTACTTCTGTGTTTCAAAGTGATATATTTTTTTTTGAACGATTTCATTACAAATGTTTATTTAATATATATATATATATATATAAAATATTATAAAATATAATAACAATGTTTTGTCCTATTAACAAAAGACAGACAATGTACTATGAACAAATGTTAATAGTTTTTTAAAAGTTAAAATGATACTTTATGCATTTGGT
The DNA here is from genome assembly GCF_949152265.1 of Phoxinus phoxinus. Lineage (NCBI taxonomy): Eukaryota > Metazoa > Chordata > Actinopteri > Cypriniformes > Leuciscidae > Phoxinus > Phoxinus phoxinus. The sequence continues at coordinate 18,175,029 of NC_136895.1, read as the reverse complement.
TAGTGTCAAATGATTAACAATATAAATTGAACAAAGTTTAAAACAAACAAAATAATAAAACGAAAACAAAGCTTGAACATCTGATTTAATTGAAAAGCATTTTTTAAATAAAATGTGTTTTTTTTCCTCTGAAATAGCAAAAGCATCGCACACTAGCTGTACCTGCTCTAAATAAATAATAGTCATTAAATAAAAATACAAAATCGAAATAAATAAATTATATTTTATTGTTATTTTTTTAATTCTTGTTCTGTTCTGAATATCAATACATTTAAAGGATTTGTTGTGGAATATTTTGAGTATCATAATAAAATCAGAACAATTCTCGTTTTAGTGATTATTTTTATTTTTTATTTTTTTCACTGTTCTAATCAGGTCAGGCAAGTCAAATTCTTTGTCTTGTCCCTTAAAAAAGGTAATATATATATATATATACCACACTTCATATGAATTTTTGGTGTTGTGTACTTACAATGGCTGCTGATTTCATGTGTCCGTTAAGTCCATGAGACTGTAGGGTGTCTAATTTTTCATTTTAGGTTTCAGAAGGGTGCTCACGCATACTTTGTGGTTGATATGTGCCCTCGATGCGCACTTTTGCAGAACCCACACTGATGCAAGCTCTAAAGCAGACTTCTTCTGGACAATCAAAGCGGAGTTACGTTATTGCCCATTGTGCACAGGAACCCTAAAGGCACCGGGGTGGCGGTTTTATATATATATATATATATATATATAAATAAATATAGCTGCAAGCAGCGATGGAGGGCCCAAGCCGGTGGCACCGCCACCCTGGTGCCTTTAGTGCAACTAAAGGCACCGGGGTGGCGGTGCCACCGGCTTGGGCCCGTAATCGCTGCTTGCAGCTATATTTATTATTATATTACTACCTTTTGGTCACTTTTGGGGGCCTTAACGTGCTCAAAAACTCTTGAAACTTTGCACAAATGTCAGAACCCGCGGCCATTAGAGCCGGACTGAAGCTGGTACCCAGGCGTGGCAGGGGGGCTCGACAGCGCCCCCTGGAACGCGGTCCGAAAACTTGGTCCATAAATCAAACACGCTTGCGTGTAATAATATGAAACTCAGTACACTTATAGATCTCATCGGTTCATATATCCTTCGTGCTCTGACTTTTTACCCCAGCCCAACAGGAAGTCGGCTATTTGGCGTAGTTTAAAAAACACATGCAATGGAATTTAAAGTACTCCTCCTAGACGATTCAACCAATCACCACGAAACTCGGTGTGCATGAAGTCAAGACATGGAGGATGATAAATTGCGAGGGGATTTTTGATATCTCGAACGGTTTGGCCGTGGCGAGGAAACGAATTTATGGCGAATATTGGAAACAGGAAGTGTGTTATAACATCCTCATACATTAATTGATCTGGATGAAACTTCAGCAGTGTGTTCGCTGTAAGAGGCCGATCACATGGATGTGACTATTGTGAGTCAAAGTTATAGCGCCACCAACTGGCAGCAGAAGGTGTGTCACTTTCAAAATGCTTTGAATTCACCCTCTTATTTTTACCCGATTTGCTTCAAACTTTATGTGTATAATGTAAACACACGGCAGATGTAGACCTGTGAAAGAATTATTGATATCTTAAATACTGTTGCCATGGCAACGCTTTAAACTTTTATATTCTTTTTGGGTGCATTTGAGGCTCTTAACATGCTTCAAATTGCATGAAACTCAACATGCATATCAGATTTATTAGGTACTAGGCATGTGTGAAGTTTCAGAAACGGGCGTGGTAAGGGGCTCAGTAGCGCCACCTTTAGTCAAAAATGGGGTTTTAGTTTTACCTACAGTAACAAAAATCGGTATTTATATTTATCTCCCCGAGCCGGACAACTTTCTAATTTACAGTCATTAGCTCCGACCAACAGGAAGTCAGATATTTTGGTTTGAATGTGATTTGATGGGAATTTTGCCAGTCTCTCTCAGTGTCTGTGTGTGTGAGAGAGGAGGGGGGCTTTATTTTAACCCTTTCTCTGCTGTGTGGGACTTCTCGGGCACTTTTGGGGCCCTTAACGTGCTCAAACTCTTGAAACTTTGCACACAGGTCAGAACCTGCGGCCATCAGGGCCGGGCTGAAGCTGGTACCCGGGCATGGCAGGGGGGCTCAACAGCGCCACCTTTAACGGGGTCCGAAAAACTTGGTCCATATATCAAACACGTTTGCATGTAATAATATGAAACTCGGTACACATATAGATTTAATCGGGCCGAACAACTTTCGTGCTCTAAGTTTTACGCCAGTCCAACAGGAAGTCGGCTATTATGGGCTGTATGAAAATGCATGCCCCTGGAATTTGATATACTCGTCCAAGAAAAATTATCCTATCGCCACCAAACTCGGTCAGCATGAAGTCAAGACATTGAGGACGCTAAATTGCGGACGGATTTTTGATATCTCGAACGGTTTGGCCGTGGCGAGGAAACGAAGTTATGGCGAGAAAAGAAAAACACAATGTGTTATAACGTCTTCATACATTTATTGATCTTGATGAAACTTCAGCAGTGTGTTTGTTGTAAGAGGGCGATCACATGGATGTGGCTATTGTGAGTCAAAGTTATAGCGCCACCAACTGGCAGCAGGAAGTGTGTTACTTTTCAAGATACTTTTGACTAAAGTGGGTGGGTTATTTTTACCTACAGTCACAAAACTCGGTCTGTATATTGTGCTTATCGATCCGGACAACTTTCTAATTTACAGTCATTAGCTCCGACCAACAGGAAGTCAGATATTTTGGTTTGAATGTGGTTTTGTCTCTCTCTGACAGAGTTCCCCCTGCCATTCTCTGTGTGTGTGTGTGTGGGGGGGGGGGGGGGGGGGAGGGAGGGAGGGAGGGAGGGCACACACACAGACAGCCCCCCCCTTTTCTGTGTGTGTTTGGAGGGGAGCAGAAAGACTCACACTGATGCAAGCTCTAAAGCAGACTTCTTCTCGACAGTCAAAGCGGGGTTACGTTATTGCCCGTCGTGCACAGGAACCCGAAAGGCAACGGGGGTGGCGGCTTTATATATATATATATATATATATATATATATATATATATATATATATATATATATATATATAAATATAGCTGCAAGCAGCGATGGAGGGCCCAAGCCGGTGGCAGCGCCAGCCCGGTGCCTTTAGTGTAACTAAAGGCACCAGGGTGGCGGTGCCACCGGCTTGGGCCCGTAATCGCTGCTTGCAGCTATATTTATTATTATATTACTACCTTTTGGGCACTTTTGGGGGCCTTAACGTGCTCAAAAACTCTTGAAACTTTGCACAAATGTCAGAACCCGCGGCCATTAGAGCCGGACTGAAGCTGGGACCCGGGCGTGGCAGGGGGGCTCGACAGCGCCCCCTGGAACGCGGTCCGAAAACTTGGTCCATAAATCAAACACGCTTGCGTGTAATAATATGAAACTCGGTACACTTATAGATCTCATCGGTTCATATATCCTTCGTGCTCTGACTTTTTACCCCAGCCCAACAGGAAGTCGGCTATTTGGCGTAGTTTAAAAAACACATGCAATGGAATTTAAAATACTCCTCCTAGACGATTCAACCAATCACCACGAAACTCGGTGTGCATGAAGTCAAGACATGGAGGATGAAAAATTGCGAGGGGATTTTTGATATCTCGAAAGGTTTGGCCGTGGCGAGGAAACGAATTTATGGCGAATATTGGAAACAGGAAGTGTGTTATAACATCCTCATACATTAATTGATCTTGATGAAACTTCAGCAGTGTGTTCGTTGTAAGAGGCCGATCACATGGATGTGACTATTGTGAGTCAAAGTTATAGCGCCACCAACTGGCAGCAGGAAGTGTGTCACTTTCAAAATGCTTTGAATTCACCCTCTTATTTTTACCCGATTTGCTTCAAACTTTATGTGTATAATGTAAACACACGGCAGATGTAGACCTGTGAAAGAATTATTGATATCTTAAATACTGTTGCCATGGCAACGCTTTAAACTGTTATATTCTTTTTGGGTGCATTTGAGGCTCTTAACATGCTTCAAATTGCATGAAACTCAACATGCATATCAGATTTATTAGGTACTAGGTATGTGTGAAGTTTCAGAAACGGGCGCGGTGGAGGGGCTCAGTAGCGCCACCTTTAGTCAAAAATGGGGTATTAGTTTTACCTACAGTAACAAAAATCGGTATCTATATTTATCTCCCCGACCCGGACAACTTTCTAATTTACAGTCATTAGCTCCGACCAACAGGAAGTCAGATATTTTGGTTTGAATGTGATTTGATGGGAATTTTGCCAGTCTCTCTCAGTGTCTGTGTGTGTGAGAGAGGAGGGGGGCTTTATTTTAACCCTTTCTCTGCTGTGTGGGACTTCTCGGGCACTTTTGGGGCCCTTAACGTGCTCGAAAACTCTTGAAACTTTGCACACAGGTCAGAACCTGCGGCCATCAGGGCTGGGCTGAAGCTGGTACCCGGGCGTGGCAGGGGAGCTCGACAGCGCCCCCTTGAACGTGGTCCGAAAAACTTGGTCCATATATCAAACACGTTTGCATGTAATAATATGAAACTCGGTACACATATAGATTTAATCGGGCCGAACAACTTTCGTGCTCTAAGTTTTACGCCAGTCCAACAGGAAGTCGGCTATTATGGGCTGTATGAAAATGCATGCCCCTGGAATTTGATATACTCGTCCAAGAAAAATTATCCTATCGCCACCAAACTCGGTCAGCATGAAGTCAAGACATTGAGGACGGTAAATTGCGGACGGATTTTTGATATCTCGAACGGTTTGGCCGTGGCGAGGAAACGAAGTTATGGCGAGAAAAGAAAAACACAATGTGTTATAACGTCTTCATACATTTATTGATCTTGATGAAACTTCAGCAGTGTGTTTGTTGTAAGAGGGCGATCACATGGATGTGACTATTGTGAGTCAAAGTTATAGCGCCACCAACTGGCAGCAGGAAGTGTGTTACTTTCAAGATACTTTTGACTAAAGTGGGTGGGTTATTTTTACCTACAGTCACAAAACTCGGTATGTAAATTGTGCTTATCGATTCGGACAACTTTCTCATTTACAGTCATTAGCTCCGACCAACAGGAAGTCAGATATTTTGGTTTGAATGTGGTTTTGTCTCTCTCTGACAGAGTTCCCCCTGCCATTCTCTGTGTGTGTGTGTGTGTGTGTGTGTGTGTGTGTGTGGGGAGGGAGGGAGGGCACACACACAGACAGCCCCCCCCCTTTTCTGTGTGTGTTTGGAGGGGAGCAGAAAGACTCACACTGATGCAAGCTCTAAAGCAGACTTCTTCTCGACAGTCAAAGCGGGGTTACGTTATTGCCCGTCGTGCACAGGAACCCGAAAGGCAACGGGGTGGCGGCTTTTTATATATATGTATATATATATATATATATATATATAAATAAATATAGCTGCAAGCAGCGATGGAGGGCCCAAGCCGGTGGCAGCGCCAGCCCGGTGCCTTTAGTGTAACTAAAGGCACCAGGGTGGCGGTGCCACCGGCTTGGGCCCGTAATCGCTGCTTGCAGCTATATTTATTTATATATATATATATATATATATATTTATTATTATTATTATTATTATTATTTTACTACCTTTTGGGCACTTTTGGGGGCCTTAACGTGCTCAAAAACTCTTGAAACTTTGCACAAATGTCAGAACCTGCGGCCATCAGGGCCCGACTGAAGCTGGGACCCGGGCGTGGCAGGGGGGCTCGCCAGCGCCCCCTGGAATGGGATTCAAAAACATGTCCATATCTCAAACACGCTTGCATGTAATAATATGAAACTCGGTACACATATAGATCTCATCGGGCCGAACAACTTTCGTGCTCTAAGTTTTACGCCAGTCCAACAAGAAGTCGGTTATTATGGGCTGGATGGAAACGCATGTTCTGGCATTTGAAACACTTGTCCTAGAGAATTCATCGGATGACCACGAAACTCGGTGTGCATGAAGTCAAGACATGGAGGATGCTAAATTGCGAGGGGATTTTTGATATCTCGAACGGTTTGGCCGTGGCGAGGAAACGAATTTATGGCGAATATTGGAAACAGGAAGTGTGTTATAACATCCTCATACATTAACTGATCTTGATGAAACTTCAGCAGTGTGTTTGTTGTAAGAGGCCGATCACATGGATGTGACTATTGTGAGTCAAAGTTATAGCGCCACCAACTGGCAGCAGGAAGTGTGTCACTTTCAAAATGCTTTGAAATCACCCTCTTATTTTTACCCGATTTGCTTCAAACTTCATCTGTATAATGTAAACACACGGCAGATGTAGACCTGTGAAAGGATTATTGATATCTTAAATACTGTTGCCATGGCAACGCATCAAACTTTAATATTCTTTTTGGGTGCATTTGAGGCTCTTAACATGCTTCAAATTGCATGAAACTCAACATGCATATCAGATTTATTAGGTACTAGGCATGTGTGAAGTTTCAGAAACGGGCGCGGTGGAGGGGCTCAGTAGCGCCACCTTTAGTCAAAAATGGGGTATTAGTTTTACCTACAGTAACAAAAATCGGTATTTATATTTATCTCCCCGAGCCGGACAACTTTCTAATTTACAGTCATTAGCTCCGACCAACAGGAAGTCAGATATTTTGGTTTGAATGTGATTTGATGGGAATTTTGCCAGTCTCTCTCAGTGTCTGTGTGTGTGAGAGAGGAGGGGGGCTTTATTTTAACCCTTTCTCTGCTGTGTGGGACTTCTCGGGCACTTTTGGGGCCCTTAACGTGCTCGAAAACTCTTGAAACTTTGCACACAGGTCAGAACCTGCGGCCATTAGAGCCGGACTGAAGCTGGTACCCGGGCGTGGCAGGGGAGCTCAACAGCGCCCCCTTGAACGTGGTCCGAAAAACTTGGTCCATATATCAAACACGTTTGCATGTAATAATATGAAACTCGGTACACATTTAGATATCATCGGGCCGAACAACTTTCGTGCTCTAAGTTTTACGCCAGTCCAACAGGAAGTCGGCTATTATGGGTTGTATGAAAACGCATGCCCCTGGAATTTGATATACTCCTCCAAGAAAAATTATCCTATCGCCACCAAACTCAGTCAGCATGAAGTAAAGACATTGAGAACGCTAAATTGCGGACGGATTTTTGATATCTCGAACGGTTTGGCCGTGGCGAGGAAACAAAGTTATGGCGAGAAAAGAAAAACACAATGTGTTATAACGTCTTCATACATTTATTGATCTTGATGAAACTTCAGCAGTGTGTTTGTTGTAAGAGGGCGATCACATGGATGTGGCTATTGTGAGTCAAAGTTATAGCGCCACCAACTGGCAGCAGGAAGTGTGTTACTTTCAAGATACTTTTGACTAAAGTGGGGGGGTTATTTTTACCTACAGTCACAAAACTCGGTCTGTATATTGTGCTTATCGATCCGGACATCTTTCTCATTTACAGTCATTAGCTCCGACCAACAGGAAGTCAGATATTTTGGTTTGAATGTGGTTTTGTCTCTCTCTGACAGAGTTCCCCCTGCCATTCTCTCTCTGTGTGTGTGTGTGTGTGTGTTAGTCCAGTGAGATACTGGAGGAGGAGGGGGGGGGGGGGGGAGGAGGGAGGGCACACACACAGACAGCCCCCCCCCCCCCCTTTTCTGTGTGTGTTTGTAGGGGAGCAGAAAGACTCACACTGATACAAGCTCTAAAGCAGACTTCTTCTCGACAGTCAAAGCGGGGTTACGTTATTGCCCGTCGTGCACAGGAACCCGAAAGGCAACGGGGGTGGCGGCTTTTTATATATATATATATATATATATATATATATATATATATATATAAATAAATATAGCTGCAAGCAGCGATGGAGGGCCCAAGCCGGTGGCAGCGCCAGCCCGGTGCCTTTAGTGTAACTAAAGGCACCAGGGTGGCGGTGCCACCGGCTTGGGCCCGTAATCGCTGCTTGCAGCTATATTTTTGTTTTTGTTTCCAATTTATTGTTTTGTGGCGAACTCTTTGACTTTTAGGATCGTTCCTAAATATCTGACTTGTCTATTGTCTTTTTTCTAATCATTTTCCTTTGTGGTTTTCTTTAGTTTTATTTTATTTGCTATTTTCCATTGCATTAGATTTGTTTCTTTGATATGTCATTTTTTATAAGTTGTTTTCTTTATTGATTTCTTTTTGAAACATAATTGTTGGTATTTTGTTGCCATCTGTTTTGCTTTAAAAACTTGGTTATTTACTTTATTTTTTATTTAGTGGCAACATTTATTAGGGCCCAAGCCTTGAAAAGGCGAAGGCCCTATTGTTTTCCAAAGGATTATTATTAGGGCCCAAGCCTTGAAAAGGCGAAGGCCCTATTGTTTTCCAAAGGATTATTATTTATTATTATTATTAGGGCCCAAGCCTTGAAAAGGCGAAGGCCCTATTGTTTTCCTTCGGATTATTCTTCTTTATTAGGGCCCAAGCCCTGAAAGGGCGCAGAGCCCTATTGTTCTTCTAAGGGTTTTTTGTTATTCTTCTTCTTCTTCTTCTTCTTCTTCTTCTTTATAATAAATTTTTTTCAAGGTTTTTGCCACTTTTGGGGGCCTTAACGTGCTCAAAAACTCTTGAAACTTTCCACACGGGTCAGAACCCGCGGCCATTAGAGCCGGACTGAAGCTGGTACCCGGGCGTGGCAGGGGGGCTCGACAGCGCCCCCTGGAACGGGGTCCGAAAACTTGGTCCATAAATCAAACACGCTTGCATTAAATAATATGAAACTCGGTACACTTATAGATCTCATCGGTTCATATATCCTTCATGCTCTGACTTTTTACCCCAGCCCAACAGGAAGTCGGCTATTTGGCGTAGTTTAAAAAACACATGCAATGGAATTTAAAATACTCCTCCTAGACGATTCAACCAATCACCACGAAACTCGGTGTGCATGAAGTCAAGACATTGAGGATGAAAAGTTGCGAGGTGATTTTTGATATCTCGAACGGTTTGGCCGTGGCGAGGAAACGAATTTATGGCGAATATTGGAAACAGGAAGTGTGTTATAACATCCTCATACATTAATTGATCTTGATGAAACTTCAGCATTGTGTTCGCTGTAAGAAGCCGATCACATGGATGTGACTATTGTGAGTCAAAGTTATAGCGCCACCAACTGGCAGCAGGAAGTGTGTCACTTTCAAAATGCTTTGAAATCACCCTCTTATTTTTACCCGGTTTGCTTCAAACTTCATCTGTATAATGTAAACACACGACAGATGTAGACCTGTGAAAGGATTATTGATATCTTTAATACTGTCGCCATGGCAACGCTTTAAACTTTTATATTCTTTTTGGATGCATTTGAGGCTCTTAACATGCTTCAAATTGCATGAAACTCAACATGCATATCACATTTATTGCCTAGTACACTTGTGCGAAGTTTCAGAAACGGGCGTGGTAAGGGGCTCAGTAGCGCCACCTTTAGTCAAAAATGGGGTATTAGTTTTACCTACAGTAACCAAACTCGGTACGTATATTCTTCTCTTCGATCCAGACAACTTTCTAATTTACAGTCATTAGCTCCGACCAACAGGAAGTCAGATATTTTGGTTTGAATGTGTACTGTTTGGAGCATTTTCCCTCTGCCCCTCTGTGTGTGTGTGTGTGAGGAGGGGGGCTAGTTTAGTTTAACCATTTCTCTGCTGTGTGCAAAATCTCTGGCACTTTTGAGGGCCTTAACGTGCTCGAAAACTCTTGAAATTTTGCACACAGGTCAGAACCCGCGGTATATTTTAATATATATATATATATATATATATATATATATATATATATATATAATTAAAGCTGCAAGCAGCGATGGAGGGCCCAAGCCGGTGGCACCGCCACCCGGTGCCTTTAGTTCCACTAAAGGCACCAGGGTGGCGGTGCCACCGGCTTGGGCCCGCAATCGCTGCTTGCAGCTTTAATTAGGGCCCAAGCCTTGAAAAGGCGAAGGCCCTATTGTTTTCCATGGGATTATTAGGGCCCAAGCCTTGAAAAGGCGAAGGCCCTATTGTTTTTCTTCGGATTATTATTTATTATTATTATTATTATTATTATTTTACTACCTTTTGGGCACTTTTGGGGGCCTTAACGTGCTCAAAAACTCTTGAAACTTTGCACAAATGTCAGAACCTGCGGCCATCAGGGCCCGACTGAAGCTGGGACCCGGGCGTGGCAGGGGGGCTCGCCAGCGCCCCCTGGAATGGGATTCAAAAACATGTCCATATCTCAAACACGCTTGCATGTAATAATATGAAACTCGGTACACATATAGATCTCATCGGGCCGAACAACTTTCGTGCTCTAAGTTTTACGCCAGTCCAACAGGAAGTCGGTTATTATGGGCTGGATGGAAACGCATGTTCTGGCATTTGAAACACTTGTCCTAGAGAATTCATCGGATGACCACGAAACTCGGTGTGCATGAAGTCAAGACATGGAGGATGCTAAATTGCGAGGGGATTTTTGATATCTCGAACGGTTTGGCCGTGGCGAGGAAACGAATTTATGGCGAATATTGGAAACAGGAAGTGTGTTATAACATCCTCATACATTAACTGATCTTGATGAAACTTCAGCAGTGTGTTTGTTGTAAGAGGCCGATCACATGGATGTGACTATTGTGAGTCAAAGTTATAGCGCCACCAACTGGCAGCAGGAAGTGTGTCACTTTCAAAATGCTTTGAAATCACCCTCTTATTTTTACCCGATTTGCTTCAAACTTCATCTGTATAATGTAAACACACGGCAGATGTAGACCTGTGAAAGGATTATTGATATCTTAAATACTGTTGCCATGGTAACGCATCAAACTTTAATATTCTTTTTGGGTGCATTTGAGGCTCTTAACATGCTTCAAATTGCATGAAACTCAACATGCATATCAGATTTATTAGGTACTAGGCATGTGTGAAGTTTCAGAAACGGGCGCGGTGGAGGGGCTCAGTAGCGCCACCTTTAGTCAAAAATGGGCTATTAGTTTTACCTACAGTAACAAAAATCGGTATTTATATTTATCTCCCCGAGCCGGACAACTTTCTAATTTACAGTCATTAGCTCCGACCAACAGGAAGTCAGATATTTTGGTTTGAATGTGATTTGATGGGAATTTTGCCAGTCTCTCTCAGTGTCTGTGTGTGTGAGAGAGGAGGGGGGCTTTATTTTAACCCTTTCTCTGCTGTGTGGGACTTCTCGGGCACTTTTGGGGCCCTTAACGTGCTCGAAAACTCTTGAAACTTTGCACACAGGTCAGAACCTGCGGCCATTAGAGCCGGACTGAAGCTGGTACCCGGGCGTGGCAGGGGAGCTCAACAGCGCCCCCTTGAACGTGGTCCGAAAAACTTGGTCCATATATCAAACACGTTTGCATGTAATAATATGAAACTCGGTACACATTTAGATATCATCGGGCCGAACAACTTTCGTGCTCTAAGTTTTACGCCAGTCCAACAGGAAGTCGGCTATTATGGGTTGTATGAAAACGCATGCCCCTGGAATTTGATATACTCCTCCAAGAAAAATTATCCTATCGCCACCAAACTCAGTCAGCATGAAGTAAAGACATGGAGGACGCTAAATTGCGGACGGATTTTTGATATCTCGAACGGTTTGGCCGTGGCGAGGAAACAAAGTTATGGCGAGAAAAGAAAAACACAATGTGTTATAACGTCTTCATACATTTATTGATCTTGATGAAACTTCAGCAGTGTGTTTGTTGTAAGAGGGCGATCACATGGATGTGGCTATTGTGAGTCAAAGTTATAGCGCCACCAACTGGCAGCAGGAAGTGTGTTACTTTCAAGATACTTTTGACTAAAGTGGGGGGGTTATTTTTACCTACAGTCACAAAACTCGGTCTGTATATTGTGCTTATCGATCCGGACATCTTTCTCATTTACAGTCATTAGCTCCGACCAACAGGAAGTCAGATATTTTGGTTTGAATGTGGTTTTGTCTCTCTCTGACAGAGTTCCCCCTGCCATTCTCTCTCTGTGTGTGTGTGTGTGTGTGTTAGTCCAGTGAGATACTGGAGGAGGAGGGGGGGGGGGGGGAGGAGGGAGGGCACACACACAGACAGCCCCCCCCCCTTTTCTGTGTGTGTTTGTAGGGGAGCAGAAAGACTCACACTGATACAAGCTCTAAAGCAGACTTCTTCTCGACAGTCAAAGCGGGGTTACGTTATTGCCCGTCGTGCACAGGAACCCGAAAGGCAACGGGGGTGGCGGCTTTTTATATATATATATATATATATATATATATATATATATATATATATATATATATATATATATATATATATATATATATATATATATAAATAAATATAGCTGCAAGCAGCGATGGAGGGCCCAAGCCGGTGGCAGCGCCAGCCCGGTGCCTTTAGTGTAACTAAAGGCACCAGGGTGGCGGTGCCACCGGCTTGGGCCCGTAATCGCTGCTTGCAGCTATATTTATTTATTCTTCTTCTTCTTTATTATTATTATATTACTACCTTTTGGGCACTTTTGGGGGCCTTAACGTGCTCAAAAACTCTTGAAACTTTGCACAAATGTCAGAACCCGCGGCCATTAGGGCCCGACTGAAGCTGGGACCCGGGCGTGGCAGGGGGGCTCGCCAGCGCCCCCTGGAATGGGATTCAAAAACATGTCCATATCTCAAACACGCTTGCATGTAATAATATGAAACTCGGTACACGTATAGATCTCATCGGGCCGAACAACTTTCGTGCTCTAAGTTTTACGCCAGTCCAACAGGAAGTCGGTTATTATGGGCTGTATGGAAACGCATGTTCTGGCATTTGAAACACTTGTCCTAGAGAATTCATCGGATGACCACGAAACTCGGTGTGCATGAAGTCAAGACATGGAGGATGATAAATTGCGAGGGGATTTTTGATATCTCGAACGGTTTGGCCGTGGCGAGGAAACGAATTTATGGCGAATATTGGAAACAGGAAGTGTGTTATAACATCCTCATACATTAATTGATCTTGATGAAACTTCAGCAGTGTGTTCGTTGTAAGAGGCCAATCGCATGGATGTGACTATTGTGAGTCAAAGTTATAGCGCCACCAACTGGCAGCAGGAAGTGTGTCACTTTCAAAATGCTTTGAATTCACCCTCTTATTTTTACCCGATTTGCTTCAAACTTTATGTGTATAATGTAAACACACGGCAGATGTAGACCTTTGAAAGGATTATTGATATCTTAAATACTGTTGCCATGGCAACGCTTTAAACTTTTATATTCTTTTTGGGTGCATTTGAGGCTCTTAACATGCTTCAAATTGCATGAAACTCAACATGCATATCAGATTTATTAGGTACTAGGCATGTGTGAAGTTTCAGAAACGGGCGTGGTAAGGGGCTCAGTAGCGCCACCTTTAGTCAAAAATGGGGTATTAGTTTTACCTACAGTAACAAAAATCGGTATTTATATTTATCTCCCCGAGCCGGACAACTTTCTAATTTACAGTCATTAGCTCCGACCAACAGGAAGTCAGATATTTTGGTTTGAATGTGATTTGATGGGAATTTTGCCAGTCTCTCTCAGTGTCTGTGTGTGAGAGAGGAGGGGGGCTTTATTTTAACCCTTTCTCTGCTGTGTGGGACTTCTCGGGCACTTTTGGGGCCCTTAACGTGCTTGAAAACTCTTGAAACTTTGCACACAGGTCAGAACCTGCGGCCATCAGGGCTGGGCTGAAGCTGGTACCCGGGCGTGGCAGGGGAGCTCAACAGCGCCCCCTTGAACGTGGTCCGAAAAACTTGGTCCATATATCAAACACGTTTGCATGTAATAATATGAAACTCGGTACACATATAGATTTAATCGGGCCGAACAACTTTCGTGCTCTAAGTTTTACGCCAGTCCAACAGGAAGTCGGCTATCATGGGCTGTATGAAAATGCAAGCCCCTGGAATTTGATATACTCCTCCAAGAAAAATTATCCTATCGCCACCAAACTCGGTCAGCATGAAGTCAAGACATTGAGGACGCTAAATTGCGGACGGATTTTTGATATCTCGAACGGTTTGGCCGTGGCGAGGAAACGAAGTTATGGCGAGAAAAGAAAAACACAATGTGTTATAACGTCTTCATACATTTATTGATCTTGATGAAACTTCAGCAGTGTGTTTGTTGTAAGAGGGCGATCACATGGATGTGACTATTGTGAGTCAAAGTTATAGCGCCACCAACTGGCAGCAGGAAGTGTATTACTTTCAAGATACTTTTGACTAAAGTGGGTGGGTTATTTTTACCTACAGTCACAAAACTCGGTCTCTATATTGTGCTTATCGATCCGGACAACTTTCTCATTTACAGTCATAAGCTCCGACCAACAGGAAGTCAGATATTTTGGTTTGAATGTGGTTTTGTCTCTCTCTGACAGAGTTCCCCCTGCCATTCTCTGTGTGTGTGTGTGTGTGTGTGTGTGTGTGTGTGTGTGTGTGTGTGTGTGTGTGTGTGTGTGTGTGTGTGTGTGTGTGTGTGTGTGTGTGTGTGTGTGTGTGTGTGTGTGTGGGGAGGGAGGGAGGGAGGGAGGGCACACACACAGACAGCCCCCCCCCCCTTTTCTGTGTGTGTTTGGAGGGGAGCAGAAAGACTCACACTGATGCAAGCTCTAAAGCAGACTTCTTCTCGACAGTCAAAGTGGGGTTACGTTATTGCCCGTCGTGCACAGGAACCCGAAAGGCAACGGGGGTGGCGGCTTTTTATATATATATATATATATATATATATATATATAAATATAAATAAATATAGCTGCAAGCAGCGATGGAGGGCCCAAGCCGGTGGCAGCGCCAGCCCGGTGCCTTTAGTGTAACTAAAGGCACCAGGGTGGCGGTGCCACCGGCTTGGGCCCGTAATTGCTGCTTGCAGCTATATTTATTTATATTTATATATATATATATATATATTTAGGGCCCAAGCCTTGAAAAGGCGAAGGCCCTATTGTTTTCCTTCGGATTATTATTATTATTATTATTATTATTATTATTATTATTATTATTATTATTATTATTATTTTTCTTACGACTATTCGGGCACTTTTGGGTCTCTTAACGTGCTCAAAAACTCTTGAAACTTTGCACACGGGTCAGAACCCGCGGCCATTAGAGCCGGACTGAAGCTGGTACCCGGGCGTGGCATGGGGGCTCGACAGCGCCCCCTGGAACGCGGTCCGAAAACTTGGTCCATAAATCAAACACGCTTGCGTGTAATAATATGAAACTCGGTACACTTATAGATCTCATCGGTTCATATATCCTTCGTGCTCTGACTTTTTACCCCAGCCCAACAGGAAGTCGGCTATTTGGCGTAGTTTAAAAAACACATGCAATGGAATTTAAAATACTCCTCCTAGAAAATTCAACCAATCACCACGAAACTCGGTGTGCATGAAGTCAAGACATGGAGGATGAAAAATTGCCAGGGGATTTTTGATATCTCGAACGGTTTGGCCGTGGCGAGGAAACGAATTTATGGCGAATATTGGAAACAGGAAGTGTGTTATAACATCCTCATACATTAA
This sequence comes from Phoxinus phoxinus, assembly GCF_949152265.1. Lineage (NCBI taxonomy): Eukaryota > Metazoa > Chordata > Actinopteri > Cypriniformes > Leuciscidae > Phoxinus > Phoxinus phoxinus. Next base: position 18,159,480 of record NC_136895.1, on the reverse strand, counting down.
CTGATCTTGATGAAACTTCAGCAGTGTGTTCGCTGTAAGAGGCCGATCACATGGATGTGACTATTGTGAGTCAAAGTTATAGCGCCACCAACTGGCAGCAGGAAGTGTGTCACTTTCAAAATGCTTTAAAATCACCCTCTTATTTTTACCCGATTTGCTTCAAACTTTATGTGTATAATGTAAACACACGGCAGATGTAGACCTGTGAAAGGATTATTGATATCTTAAATACTGTTGCCATGGCAACGCAGCAAACTTTAATATTCTTTTTTAAAGTTTTTGAGACTCTTAGCATGCTTGAAATTGCATGAAACTCGACAGACACTTTACATTTATTGCCTAGTACACTTGTGCAAAGTTTCAGAAACGGGCGTGGTAAGGGGCTCAGTAGCGCCACCTTTAGTCAAAAATGGGGTATTAGTTTTACCTACAGTAACAAAAATCGGTATTTATATTTATCTCCCCGAGCCGGACAACTTTCTAATTTACAGTCATTAGCTCCGACCAACAGGAAGTCAGATATTTTGGTTTGAATGTGATTTGATGGGAATTTTGCCAGTCTCTTTCAGTGTCTGTGTGTGTGAGAGAGGAGGGGGGGCTTTATTTTAACCCTTTCTCTGCTGTGTGGGACTTCTCGGGCACTTTTGGGGCCCTTAACGTGCTCGAAAACTCTTGAAACTTTGCACACAGGTCAGAACCTGCGGCCATCAGGGCCGGGCTGAAGCTGGTACCCGGGCGTGGCAGGGGGGCTCAACAGCGCCCCCTTTAACGGGGTCCGAAAACTTGGTCCATATATCAAACTGAATATTGCATGAATTAGTATGAAACTCGGTACACATATAGATCTCATCGGGCCGAACAACTTTCGTGCTCTAAGTTTTACGCCAGCCCAACAGGAAGTCGGCTATTATGGGTTGTATGAAAACGCACGCCCCTGGAATTTGATATACTCCTCCAAGAAATTTAATTTGATCTTCACCAAACTCGGTCAGCATGAAGTCAAGACATTGAGGACGCTAAATTGCGGACGGATTTTTGATATCTCGAATGGTTTGGCCGTGGCGAGGAAACGAAGTTATGGCGAGAAAAGAAAAACACAATGTGTTATAACGTCTTCATACATTTATTGATCTTGATGAAACTTCAGCAGTGTGTTTGTTGTAAGAGGGCTATCACATGGATGTGACTATTGTGAGTCAAAGTTATAGCGCCACCAACTGGCAGCAGGAAGTGTGTTACTTTCAAGATACTTTTGACTAAAGTGGGGGGGTTATTTTTACCTACAGTCACAAAACTCGGTCTGTATATTATGCTTATCGATCCGGACAATTTTCTCTTTTACAGTCATAAGCTCCGACCAACAGGAAGTCAGATATTTTGGTTTGAATGTGGTTTTGTCTCTCTCTAACAGAGTTCCCCCTGCCATTCTCTCTCTGTGTGTGTGTGTGTGTGTGTGTGTGTGTGGGGGGGGGGTGGGGTGGGGTGGGGGGTGGAGGGAGGGAGGGCACACACACAGACAGCCCCCCCCCCCTTTTTCTGTGTGTGTTTGGAGGGGAGCAGAAAGACTCACACTGATACAAGCTCTAAAGCAGACTTCTTCTCGACAGTCAAAGCGGGGTTACGTTATTGCCCGTCGTGCACAGGAACCCGAAAGGCAACGGGGTGGCGGCTTTATATATATATATATATATATATATATATATATATATATATATAAATAAATATAGCTGCAAGCAGCGATGGAGGGCCCAAGCCGGTGGCAGCGCCAGCCCGGTGCCTTTAGTGTAACTAAAGGCACCAGGGTGGCGGTGCCACCGGCTTGGGCCCGTAATCGCTGCTTGCAGCTATATTTATTTATATATATATATATATATATTTATTATTTATTATTATTATATTACTACCTTTTGGGCACTTTTGGGGGCCTTAACGTGCTCAAAAACTCTTGAAACTTTGCACAAATGTCAGAACCCGCGGCCATTAGAGCCGGACTGAAGCTGGTACCCGGGCGTGGCAGGGGGGCTCGACAGCGCCCCCTGGAACGCGGTCCGAAAACTTGGTCCATAAATCAAACACGCTTGCGTGGAATAATATGAAACTCGGTACACTTATAGAACTCATCGGTTCATATATCCTTCGTGCTCTGACTTTTTAACCCAGCCCAACAGGAAGTCGGCTATTTGGCGTAGTTTAAAAAACACATGCAATGGAATTTAAAATACTCCTCCTAGACGATTCAACCAATCACCACGAAACTCGGTGTGCATGAAGTCAAGACATGGAGGATGAAAAATTGCGAGGGGATTTTTGATATCTCGAACGGTTTGGCCGTGGCGAGGAAACGAATTTATGGCGAATATTGGAAACAGGAAGTGTGTTATAACATCCTCATACATTAATTGATCTTGATGAAACTTCAGCAGTGTGTTCGTTGTAAGAGGCCGATCACATGGATGTGACTATTGTGAGTCAAAGTTATAGCGCCACCAACTGGCAGCAGGAAGTGTGTCACTTTCAAAATGCTTTGAATTCACCCTCTTATTTTTACCCGATTTGCTTCAAACTTTATGTGTATAATGTAAACACACGGCAGATGTAGACCTGTGAAAGAATTATTGATATCTTAAATACTGTTGCCATGGCAACGCTTTAAACTGTTATATTCTTTTTGGGTGCATTTGAGGCTCTTAACATGCTTCAAATTGCATGAAACTCAACATGCATATCAGATTTATTAGGTACTAGGTATGTGTGAAGTTTCAGAAACGGGCGCGGTGGAGGGGCTCAGTAGCGCCACCTTTAGTCAAAAATGGGGTATTAGTTTTACCTACAGTAACAAAAATCGGTATCTATATTTATCTCCCCGAGCCGGACAACTTTCTAATTTACAGTCATTAGCTCCGACCAACAGGAAGTCAGATATTTTGGTTTGAATGTGATTTGATGGGAATTTTGCCAGTCTCTCTCAGTGTCTGTGTGTGTGAGAGAGGAGGGGGGCTTTATTTTAACCCTTTCTCTGCTGTGTGGGACTTCTCGGGCACTTTTGGGGCCCTTAACGTGCTCGAAAACTCTTGAAACTTTGCACACAGGTCAGAACCTGCGGCCATCAGGGCTGGGCTGAAGCTGGTACCCGGGCGTGGCAGGGGAGCTCAACAGCGCCCCCTTGAACGTGGTCCGAAAAACTTGGTCCATATATCAAACACGTTTGCATGTAATAATATGAAACTCGGTACACATATAGATTTAATCGGGCCGAACAACTTTCGTGCTCTAAGTTTTACGCCAGTCCAACAGGAAGTCGGCTATTATGGGCTGTATGAAAATGCATGCCCCTGGAATTTGATATACTCGTCCAAGAAAAATTATCCTATCGCCACCAAACTCGGTCAGCATGAAGTCAAGACATTGAGGACGATAAATTGCGGACGGATTTTTGATATCTCGAACGGTTTGGCCGTGGCGAGGAAACGAAGTTATGGCGAGAAAAGAAAAACACAATGTGTTATAACGTCTTCATACATTTATTGATCTTGATGAAACTTCAGCAGTGTGTTTGTTGTAAGAGGGCGATCACATGGATGTGACTATTGTGAGTCAAAGTTATAGCGCCACCAACTGGCAGCAGGAAGTGTGTTACTTTCAAGATACTTTTGACTAAAGTGGGTGGGTTATTTTTACCTACAGTCACAAAACTCGGTCTGTATATTGTGCTTATCGATCCGGACAACTTTCTCATTTACAGTCATTAGCTCCGACCAACAGGAAGTCAGATATTTTGGTTTGAATGTGGTTTTGTCTCTCTCTGATTTGTTCCCCCTGCCATTCTCTCTGTGTGTGTGTGTGTGTGTGTGTGTGTGTGTGGGGAGGGAGGGAGGGAGGGCACACACACAGACAGCCCCCCCTTTTCTGTGTGTGTTTGGAGGGGAGCAGAAAGACTCACACTGATACAAGCTCTAAAGCAGACTTCTTCTCGACAGTCAAAGCGGGGTTACGTTATTGCCCGTCGTGCACAGGAACCCGAAAGGCAACGGGGGTGGCGGCTTTTTTATATATATATATATATATATATATATATATATATATATATATATATATATATATATAAATAAATATAGCTGCAAGCAGCGATGGAGGGCCCAAGCCGGTGGCAGCGCCAGCCCGGTGCCTTTAGTGTAACTAAAGGCACCAGGGTGGCGGTGCCACCGGCTTGGGCCCGTAATCGCTGCTTGCAGCTATATTTATTTATATATATATATATATTTATTATATTACTACCTTTTGGGCACTTTTGGGGGCCTTAACGTGCTCAAAAACTCTTGAAACTTTGCACAAATGTCAGAACCCGCGGCCATTAGGGCCCGACTGAAGCTGGGACCCGGGCGTGGCAGGGGGGCTCGCCAGCGCCCCCTGGAATGGGATTCAAAAACATGTCCATATCTCAAACACGCTTGCATGTAATAATATGAAACTCGGTACACATATAGATCTCATCAGGCCGAACAACTTTCGTGCTCTAAGTTTTACGCCAGTCCAACAGGAAGTCGGTTATTATGGGTTGTATGGAAACGCATGTTCTGGCATTTGAAACACTTGTCCTAGAGAATTCATCGGATGACCACGAAACTCGGTGTGCATGAAGTCAAGACATGGAGGATGATAAATTGCGAGGGGATTTTTGATATCTCGAACGGTTTGGCCGTGGCGAGGAAACAAATTTATGGCGAATATTGGAAACAGGAAGTGTGTTATAACATCCTCATACATTAACTGATCTTGATGAAACTTCAGCAGTGTGTTCGCTGTAAGAGGCCGATCACATGGATGTGACTATTGTGAGTCAAAGTTATAGCGCCACCAACTGGCAGCAGGAAGTGTGTCACTTTCAAAATGCTTTGAAATCACCCTCTTATTTTTACCCGATTTGCTTCAAACTTCATCTGTATTATGTAAACACACGGCAGATGTAGACCTGTGAAAGGATTATTGATATCTTAAATACTGTTGCCATGGCAACGCATCAAACTTTAATATTCTTTTTGGGTGCATTTGAGGCTCTTAACATGCTTCAAATTGCATGAAACTCAACATGCATATCAGATTTATTAGGTACTAGGCATGTGTGAAGTTTCAGAAACGGGCGCGGTGGAGGGGCTCAGTAGCGCCACCTTTAGTAAAAAATGGGGTATTAGTTTTACCTACAGTAACAAAAATCGGTATTTATATTTATCTCCCCGAGCCGGACAACTTTCTAATTTACAGTCATTAGCTCCGACCAACAGGAAGTCAGATATTTTGGTTTGAATGTGATTTGATGGGAATTTTGCCAGTCTCTCTCAGTGTCTGTGTGTGTGAGAGAGGAGGGGGGCTTTATTTTAACCCTTTCTCTGCTGTGTGGGACTTCTCGGGCACTTTTGGGGCCCTTAACGTGCTCGAAAACTCTTGAAACTTTGCACACAGGTCAGAACCTGCGGCCATCGGGGCTGGGCTGAAGCTGGTACCCGGGCGTGGCAGGGGAGCTCAACAGCGCCCCCTTGAACGTGGTCCGAAAAACTTGGTCCATATATCAAACACGTTTGCATGTAATAATATGAAACTCGGTACACATATAGATTTAATCGGGCCGAACAACTTTCGTGCTCTAAGTTTTACGCCAGTCCAACAGGAAGTCGGCTATTATGGGCTGTATGAAAATGCAAGCCCCTGGAATTTGATATACTCCTCCAAGAAAAATTATCCTATCGCCACCAAACTCGGTCAGCATGAAGTCAAGACATTGAGGACGCTAAATTGCGGACGGATTTTTGATATCTCGAACGGTTTGGCCGTGGCGAGGAAACGAAGTTATGGCGAGAAAAGAAAAACACAATGTGTTATAACGTCTTCATACATTTATTGATCTTGATGAAACTTCAGCAGTGTGTTTGTTGTAAGAGGGCGATCACATGGATGTGACTATTGTGAGTCAAAGTTATAGCGCCACCAACTGGCAGCAGGAAGTGTGTTACTTTCAAGATACTTTTGACTAAAGTGGGTGGGTTATTTTTACCTACAGTCACAAAACTCGGTCTGTATATTGTGCTTATCGATCCGGACAACTTTCTCATTTACAGTCATTAGCTCCGACCAACAGGAAGTCAGATATTTTGGTTTGAATGTGGTTTTGTCTCTCTCTGACAGAGTTCCCCCTGCCATTCTCTGTGTGTGTGTGTGTGTGTGTGTGTGTGTGTGGGGGGAGGGAGGGAGGGAGGGAGGGAGGGAGGGAGGGAGTTCACACACACAGACAGCCCCCCCCTTTTCTGTGTGTGTTTGGAGGGGAGCAGAAAGACTCACACTAGAGTGCGGATCGGGCCAAATTTTTCAGTCCGAGCCCGGCCCGCGTCCGACAGAGCAGTAACCGAACCCGACCCGAGCCCGACAGGCATAAAGATATTTATGTTCGAGCCCGACCCGAGCCCGACAGTTAAAATCCCATTTTTTTCTCATACTAATGACAATTGTACGTTTTTTTGTGTGGAAAGCCCGCTTTTATTAAGCAACTGTAGGAAGGCAATCGGAAATGTCAATAGGACAAGCGCATCAGCGCGCGGAGCAACAAGCGCTCTTAACACCTGGCGCGCGCACATTATGCACGCGTTTCGTTGTCACGGCTACATAAACAAATGTCCGCACACAGGAAGACGGATGTTATGGTAATATTTTACATGTATTTTAATCACAAAAACGAACGTTTGCATCAAGTGAAAGCATCAGGCACATCGGCTACCTACATAATAAGCTGTTTTAAATTTAAAATGTTCAATGCCTTATCGCGCTGATGTGACCGAGCCCGACCCGAACCCGAACATCATTTCTAAATATCTGTCCGAACCCGGCCCGGCCCGTCGGGTACCGGCGGGTCCCGTCGGGCTCGGGTCGGGTATCCATCCTCTAACTCACACTGATGCAAGCTCTAAAGCAGACTTCTTCTCGACAGTCAAAGCGGGGTTACGTTATTGCCCGTCGTGCACAGGAACCCGAAAGGCAACGGGGGTGGCGGCTTTTTATATATATATATATATATATATATATATATATATATATATATATATATATAAATATAGCTGCAAGCAGCGATGGAGGGCCCAAGCCGGTGGCAGCGCCAGCCCGGTGCCTTTAGTGTAACTAAAGGCACCAGGGTGGCGGTGCCACCGGCTTGGGCCCGTAATCGCTGCTTGCAGCTATATTTATTTATATATATATATTTCTTAAATTATATTTGATTAAATATTACTTTTATATTTTTATATAAAATATATATGATATATAAAAATTATATTATTTTTATTATTTTTACAGACTAACATTTTTTGGACATCGTTTTTTCCTCATTTTCTCATAATTGTGTTCTCTAGAGTGTCAGTTGTTCACTAAATGTTACACAACAATGAATAATTACAATTAGAAATAATTACAAAAATGTATTCTAAACCTAATAATATAATTATTATTAAAATAAGTTTTATTAAACATATTCAAAACATGACTTTTATTATGTAGACATTTACATCCATGCATCCAAAGCAACTTACAAAAGCAAAAAAAATATTGTAAAAAATAATTATAAAATGTGATTATATGAGGCAGACACTGTAATAGAGTCTTTAATATAGTTTGATGAAAATTAAATAAACATTCAAATTAAACAATGACAATGCAGCCAACATTTTAAAGAATGTTACAAAACATAGAACTAATTAGTTTAAATAATTATTAATAATAAAAATATTAACATTCAAATGTATTACTATATTATTAGAAATCTAATAATATAGTTATTATTAAAATTATTATTATTATACATATTCAAAACATAACTTTTAATATGTAGATATTTGCATTAATGCATTTAGTAGACGTTTTATCCATTACAGAAAAGGAACAAAAGCAATTTGTCAAATAGTCGTCATATAGCCTATATATAGGCTATATATAGTATATATATATAGTAAATATATATTTACAAACGTTTGTTACATGCAATTAATCGTGATTAATCGATTTGACAGCACTAATATATAATAGTATTGAACCTTTCCAGTGTCATTTGTAACAACAAAGCCGAAATGATGAAAAAAAAAAAGTCTCTCAACCAAGTGAGAGGAGCAGATTTGGGAGACATTTCCTGCTAGACCAACGCACATCCTATCTGTGGCCATATATACCTCTACACTTCCGTTTTGACTCTCTCACACACACACACACACACACACAAATCACCCATGATGATGCAGTGCATGTGTCACTCTGGAAGTTTAGCTTCATTGCGACGCATACGCGCTCCAGACGGCTCAGGTCGTAAGTCTACATGCCTCTCCCTCCGTGGTCCTTGAGTACAGGCAGAATAATCGAACGCGCAGATCAATGCCGCAGCCATCAAAGCCAATGGGCCAGAGCGAGTGGAAGCGGCCCACTCACACCCTGAGCTCCTTCATAAATCATAAGGGTGGATCTTTAGCTCTCATTTCGGCTAAAGTGAGACGGCTGATGACAGCGGCTCGTAAAGCACCGTCTGGAGATACACAAAGAGTGAAACGGCAGCACAACTGCCCATTAGTGGCATAATGAAGTGAAACTCATGGAGGAGGCGCGTACATTTTGTCTTCCAAACATGAGAGGGAAAGAAGGCACAGATGGAGCCCAGTCTTTTGGATGTAATGGGTGGAGCTAGAAGGTCCAAGCACACCATAACTCTATTCCTCCACCCATTAGATCCACAGAGGTGAAGCAGGACCAGATCAAGCTCAGCCCATGACGTCCTGGATGTCATTTATAGAGCTGCAAATTTAGGAAAGAAAGCCCTCATAATGTGATGGACGATAAAAACAAATGCACTTATGCCGGTTGCATCCAAAACGTTTTTGCTTATAATATCAAAGCCTCATATACACGTCACTGAAACGAACAGGGAAAAAAAAAACATATTAGTCTGTAAAAGTGCTCAATAACAAAATCTAACAACGTGTGTGGGGGTTGGGGGGCAAACGCCTTTGCTCGGATGTGTCGGATGTCCGGCGTTTTGTTATTTTTTTTTAATTTCCTGGCATTTGTTAAAAGTGCCAGAGTTGTTGTTTCACACTTCGTTCCTGTTCCTCAGCTTAAGACTTCCTCTGTCAGATAGACTTCCGTTTTGTCATTGTTTCAAAACGTAGTCTGCGGCTGTCGCTTCCTCTTATTGGCACGGAGGCAAAAAGGGCACACAAACATACGCACACACACTTATGAAAACTGAAACGCACAAACAACATCCTGCGTTTAACCCGCTGTTGGTACGCAAAAGCGTAATTGAACAAAGCCCAAATCGTAAGCATCAAACATTGGGACAGAACTCAATCGCCTGGAAAAAGCTAAGCTAACAGGGAATGTTCTCAGAACTTTAGCTGACGTTGTGCCAAGGTTCTCTCAAAGTTATGAAGAAACGTTCTTCCAGTAACATAACACATTCATTGTGGTCTTTAATAATGTTCTCAAAAACATTGTATACGTCGTTCATGGAAAGTTTTTTACCTGAAATGTTTTTTAAATGTTTCAACTGGGCAATGTTCCCTTAACGTTCGCATAAAACGTTTAAAAGAATGTTCAGAAAACATTAGTTTTTAACTTAATGTTAACATTCTTATGTTACGGTGAAATATTAAGATTTTTCATAAAATTTGTATTCAAAATTAGTCATTGTCTCCTCATAGAGGCGGGTGAAAACGTAAAAATATTTTATGAGATGTGCCTTTCGATTAGACGGCGACGGCGTTTTTGGGGCTTAAAAACGCAAAAAAATTAAACCACCCTCCAGAGTGGAAATCTTAAAAACCCTCCACCGTTGCGTTCCCGTCTAAAGGGTAAAAACGCAAAAGTCTGCTTGACAGTGAAGGCACCGATCTGCTCACGGTGGCTCTCGACGCGTACGCGTTTACGTCACAGGCATGCGCCAGTACAGAAAAAAATAACAAAACATTATCAAACTAAAATATAGTATTCATTTCATTGACAAAAAACAAACAAAAAAAACATCTGTCATTTTTGAGCGTCACGCGAAGAGCACCGAGGGTTAAAGCAGCAGCTTTACCGTATTTAACATGAAAAACAGTGTCAGTGTCTCTTTCACTTTCAGTGCTTCACATTGCCACCTAGCCGCCTGGAGTGCATACTACATCGAATTTCACACACTTTTGCGTCACCATATGCACGCAGATTCCCCCCCTCCATAACGCTCGTCTAAACGCAGAATAAAAAGTGATAACGCAACGCCACTTTTGCGTTTTCTCTTCAGATCGTTTCCGTGTAAACAGCCTATAAGTTTCCATGACAACCATGCACTGAAAACGGAAACGTTTGTATTTTCAGGCCCCCAAAACACATTTGTCGTGTAAATGAACGGCAAAAAGTTATCCATTTTCATACGACAACGTATTTTGGGGGCCTGAAAATGGAAACTTTTGAAAACGGATTTTAAAAGTGCAAATATTTGAAAATTGAACTGTTATCATCCGTGTGTAAACCAAAAAAGCGCGAATTTGTGAAAAGGTTGACGTCATGCACATGAGTATTACTGTACGTGTTCAGTCTAGAGCATAGACAGTATATAAACTGGACACAGCGACCCCATAGGTTTCAACGGAGAAAAATGAAGTCAATTAGAAGCATCACTTCCTGATGGCCGGGCAAACTGCACAGGCTCAAACTGAGCTTGAGGACGTAGATGTGACGTGAGCAACCTGTCTGACAGCTGTAAGTCTTCTAGTAGCTGTGCCGAGAGAAATCTGAATCATTCCCTTCCGAATCTCGCAGAGACGGAGAGCGTGAGTATTAGCTGTCCATGAGCTAGCAGCGGGAGCAACTTTATCACTCTCTATGGGCTTCTCCCTTGACTTTATCGGACTTTTTGCCTCCACGTCTCCCGATTGCTTGCGAGCTTCTCCGCCAGTCTGTACGGTAATTTCTCGACTTGTGCGACAGAGTCGCGTGGTTATGACGCAATCGTTAGCCTATTTTTACAAAAACTGCTTCTACGGGGCCATAATGTAAGATACAAGGTAATGGAGCCTTTTATACATTTTCGTGTTTCTTTAGAAATAAACAATGGACAAATGGAGTCTTTAAACGCCTCAGATGTAAAGTTATTCGCTGTCAAAATGACGCCAAAATGAATGGGAGTCAATGGAATGCTAACAGCAGGTGGGGGTCCGCTAGCCAATGGCGGCGCCCGGGGATGCTTCAGTTTCCGGGGGATAGATTACTCCCTTGGTCTAGAGGCGCATAGTTTTTCCCATACAAAGTGACATTGCCAACTATTGGCCTGGCATGAATAATACAGCGCTTTTAGTCGTTTTCGCAGTTGCTGCCTGTACGCTAAAAACACATATGAAAAAAAGTTTTTAGTACATCATTGTCATCTAAACGCCCCCAGAGGGAAAGGAAAAGCTGAATCTTGAGATGAACACACATTTCCTCCTCAGGCACCATTCTCTCATATTCAAAACAGGACCAATAAAGGCAGAAGCAGTGAAAAAAAAAAAAAATAGTTGCGTTTAAGGGCGAAAAAACCACAACCTCAAAACCCTCCAGTTTCAGACTTATAGACTGTCAAACTTCTGAGCGTTTGAGAGTAATTTCTTCCACACAAACACAAACGAATTATTAGTAGGCCATACAAGAGGAATTTCAGCCCCTAGCATTTCGCTCACTTTCTCTTTGATCGTACAAGTATTTGGATCAGCAGCGCCGCTATTTCGCACGTGTCATCTTATATTTAGAGTGACGGCTGCTCCTTTGAAAGTGTTACATCCTGAGTTGCATGTTGGGAATTCGTTTTGACAAGCCACTTAAAGATAATGCTCGGCAAGTCCAATCACTAACATCTTCCCAAAGTAGAGCTCATGTTGTTAGCGCCTGCCAAACCACGAGTTTGAATGTGTGAATGCATGTGTTAGTATGTCAGTCCGACTTTGTTCTGCTTCTAATAAGCTGCTTCAATTTAGCTTTTTGCCAAGTACCAATAATGACTAATAATTATGTCTGACTTTCACAGAAGTAATATAAGGAGCCAAGACTTCACTCATAAACCATTTGTCTCAGGCAACATGAATTTAAGTGTCAAGCAAGTCCAAGGAACAGCAAAGCTGGGTGAAAAATCATATATAACCAGCCAGTATATCAAACCAGTAGGCCTATATCTCAAAGCATTAATTTGAATTTAACATGAGCATGATTTTTAAAAAAAACTATATGATGAGGTTGTTGACAAATAGTGGGAAAATCTGACAAAACCGGTCATATTTGAAAACATATTTGGGTAATATTTCAATAAGTAAGTATATATATATATAATATATCATTTTTTTATTTTATTTTTTTTATTTAAATATCTATAATTTTTTGCTTAAATAATCTGAAGCCATATTTCGGACCATTACATTATTTTTATTGTGACATTAATAATCACATTTTTAATTGTATTATTATAAAATAATACTTATTATTTAAAATTAAGTAAATCATATATTTATTTGAATATAAAAGTTGTATTATTAATCAAATAATATTTTTTAATATTATTGTTGTTGTTATTATTATGTGATTAATAATTAATAATAAAAGTATTAATAATAAGTAATTTAACAAAAGTAAGTTAATATAAAAGTTGTATTATTAGTCATATAATTACAATTATTAATTGTATTATTATTGTTGTTGCTGATTTTATGATTGTGTGATTAATAATAAATACAAATTATTATTATTGTTATTATTAGTAGTAGTATTAAAAAAATACGTTCATACTATATTTAATAGAATATAAAAGGTGTATTATTATTTAGTATTCTGATTTTAGTATTAGTATTGCTATATTTTAAAATATTATTTATATATTAATGGGCTATATACAATTTATATTAAAAAAATATATTGTCACTGTGCAAAATATTTTAATAAAATTTCCATTATGCAACACATAATTTTGTACTTTTTTCTTTGGATTTTGTGGTGAAACGCGACCGTGACGTCACATTCGCCAGAGCTGCTGTGTTGTGACCGCAGTCTGGTCGTTTAGATCTGTCAAATCAGAGATGGTTTCAGTATCTACAGCTTAACCCAGAATCCATCAGTAAACCTCGAAAAAATCTCTTAAACTGGCTTTAATTCACTGCCACGCCAAATGCTTTGTATTATAAGACTATCAGTGGAAGACACTGAACTTTGCTTCATAAATGGACTTCCAGTCAGTTGTCTTCATTAGTTTCTCTTTCAAAGGTCACCGCTGTGAGTTCTGCTTCTTGTGACAAAAAAAAAAAAGAGGACCTAAAAGTCCATCTTTACGTGACAAGGCTACTGCTGAATCCGAGAACACAGAGAGGAAGTGCTCAGTCTATAAACGAGCACAGGGCGGACGAAACCGGAAATGGCTCAGATCACTCGGTTTTAATATAGATGCACCAATGTGTGGGCCAATCTTTGCGGCATGGTGCCAACGTTTAATAAAATAGGCTCATTCGTGCTTGTAAAAAAATGACTTCAATCACTCTGTAGTTTGTTTAGCAATCAAATAGAAAAAAAAATGTGGGTTGGAAACATTTACAGTGCCACTTGTGAGACACTCATATTTTGGCACCACGCAAGTGAGGTTTTGCACCTGTGCTTTCACCGGGACGTTTGCACACAACCTCTATCTGATGCCACAGGATGTGCACATGTCTGCCAGACGTCCTGTGACATCAGCAGCAGCAGTTTTTGTATGAGTTTGTATCATAAAATCATGATTTAGACTAATAAAATGATCAATGAGCTATCGTAAACATTGACTGGTTAATCAGTATGGAGTTTCTTATATTAAATCCCCTTTATTTTTTGAGTAGCCTATACAATAGATCATAAGGAGAACTCACATGGTCTTTAGTCCTGGAGATCCAGGTCTCCAGAAGAAGGGCAAGGCGGGTCTTGTGGAACCGGCCGGTGGTTTTCACTGCTATGAAGATGTCAGTGAGTTTCAAAGAAAGTTGTTGTGGCTTCATCTCCCTCCATTTCTCACGTTTCTGTTTCTGGTTTTCAAGAACAACATCTCTGTGTTGGTTTACAGCCACGGTCCTTGATAGAGATGCTGTTCTTTCGCGTGCAAAGGGCGCAGTGGGGTTTTGGTCACTCCGGGTGCGCAGCTGCAAATCCACCAAAACCAGGATGAACAAAGTCAGAGCGAAGGCGGGCAGTGCATGTAACAGCCTCCTCAAGATCATCTTATAAATCCTTAATCCACTTTTGGTCACATATTAAAGTAGTTCAAGTATACGCGGCGGCATTTGGGCGCATTCACAGTGCATGGCACACAAAAAAGGTCTGATTTTTAAAAATAGTAATGAAATTAAACAAACAGAGAGTCCATGTGTGGGTTGGAATATGTATTTTAAAGTCATTGTTATTCTGTAAAAGTTTGCATCTGGTAATTCCGCGCGGATCCTAGCTGATGCCCCATGCGCTCTAGTAAAGCGGAGGATGGATGAACTGTCACTCATTCACTTTCGGGCTTCGCAAACTTTTTACGCCACGCCCACTTTCCGTATGACGCTCCGATGGTGACTGATAAGATAAAGTGTATGGCTGCAAGTGTGCAAATAAACCGAATTTCCTGTTGAAAACTTCCTTTTGAAGCCAAACTTATTCTCTTCTGTGTGGCAGGAGATAAAATATATATATATATATATAATGTTTAGGTGCATTATAGAACATAATAAACAGCCTAGAACCGATTTGGAAACAACAAATCAATTTATTTTCAAATGCCTTTTCTGTCTTTATTTATGTCTCTATTACTGTTATTAGCCTTTATTTAACCAGGCAAGTCACTTAAGAACAAGTTCTTATTTTCAACAACAGCTTGTTTTATTAAATAAAGATATTTAGACAGTAATTTATAATAGGTTTTAAACTCTGATAACCTCTCTTTCGATATTTATTGAGAAAAAAAAATAGATTTTAAACTAATTACGACCTGTTCCTCCTAAAATATTAAAACAAAATGGTGTATATATGAATGTGTGTGTGTGTGTGTGTGTGTGTGTGTGTGTGTGTGTGTGTGTGTGTGTGTGTGTGTGTGTGTGTGTGTGTGTGTGTGTGTGTGTGTGTGTGTGTGTGTGTGTGTGTGTGTGTGTGTGTGTGAATATATATATATTTGGGTGGCATATCGGCCACCATATCGGTATCGGACAATTATGTTTATTTTTAATCTTAGAACTTTATTTGCGTATATTGGCTCGATAACAAAATTTGGAACATTTTTCCTTCTGCTGAGACATTTCAGATGCACACTGTTTGCTATGATGGTTTTGAAATTGCTTGAAATATGATTGTAATTTAAAAAAAAAAAAATTTTTAAATACAGTTAAGTGCCACATGTGCCGTGCAAGTCGTTCATATAGTAGGCTACATAAAATTATAATGAGAACATTATAATTGTGTGCTTGGGACATGGCTTTTATGGTGAATTTGGATTTAGATTTATCTGGCAATATATCGGTTATCAACTTTAAATCGGCATTGGCCAAAATTTTCATATCGGTGCGTCAACATACTTATTAAGACAAATGAGGACTTCAAAGTTTGTAGTGTAATTCATAGCCAAAATGATGAAGACACAAGAGGATGTATATTTCTCAAGGCAATATTTTCAGAGAACTCACTCAGAGGGAGGTTGCCAGCTGTTTATGTCCCGTTTTTATTTCTGACGGCTCACTGTATGACACTGTAGGCGTTCTGGCTTCGGTCCTGAACTACTTTATCGTTTCACTTTTAACTTGTGCCAGAGAACTGCGTTATCCTAAGCACCACTTGTCAAGTAGTCAAGTGTACATGCAGTTGGAACGTTTATTGAGTTTAAACACTTTTTTGTAATGTTCTAGCTTATACTTTTCATCATGTCAAGGGGGATTGAGGATGACATGATCAAAAAACTCCACAGTAACCTTCATCAGCACCTTTGTTTGTGATTTCTCAGCCTTCTCCTCTTTCATCCATTCATCCTTTGCAACCAGTAACCAGCTGCCTCCTTTTCTCCGTCCCCCCCTCCCTCGGCGGGCCCATGCACGGCCGTCTGGTCCCTCAGGTAAATCAGAGATGCCCAGGCACACCCTGGCCAGGAAAGGCCCAGGATCGGTTTACGGCCTACCTGAAAAGATCCTTTTAAAACAGCAAGTACATTGCTCCCAACTTTGAACAATGGCAGACCTTTTCAGACTCTTTATGCATTGAAAAGCCCTTTACGTGCCTCTTGACTTGCTGTTCTGAATGCGAGATTCATCGTAGATACTGTGTTTTGTGCAGACAACAGAGTGTTAGACAGAGCAGACAAAACAGGCAGAATAAACGCCTCAGATCCTTTAAAAAAGCACAAAAGCCTCAGATCCTTCAAACTAAAGTTTACAAACAAACACCAGTGACTGCGAACGGCAGGTGTGTGGGTTACCATCAACAATCTGAAGAAGAAAAGTGTAGAAGACGCTTAACTACACTGTTTATGTGACACCTCTTTGATATTATGGTTGTTTATGAGACAGATCAACAGTCAAAAAAACTAAAACACACGCTCCACCTGAAACCAGATAAAAACATTTTCAAGTTTAGTTAGGCGCTCCTTAGTTTTATTTAAAGAAAAAAAACATTCCGATTTTATGCGAGAAAATGAGTAGCTGATGAATAACTTTTTTTTCTAATATTTGAAAATACTTTTATATTGAATATGTTATATCCATGAGGCAAAGTGTTTAGATTTTGTGAAAGTTTTTTATATATATATTTGATTGTTTTGTTCTCTTCAAGTTGTGTGTGTTTTTTTTTTAAATACAAATATTCCAATCCAGCCTCTCAATTATTTGCATTATTTTCTATTCACCCCCTTACAATCATGAAATATCTATTCTAAAAGTCAGTTTACTTTCTGTGATTAATTCATTCATTTACAAAAAATGTGTAAATCTTTCATCAGAATGAAATCTGAATAATTTCTGAGACGACCACCTGGTATGTAACCCACTTTCACAATCCATTTAATTTGCGATCAGTTTAATCAAAATTGGTTGTTTCATGAAGTGTTAATTATTGTTTTAATTGCATTGCTGAAACGAAAAAGTTTTATGCATGGTGTCACGGTTTGGGTTTTGTTTCTTGTTCTTGTATGTCATGTGATCCCCTCTTCTAGTCATGCTATCCTGCCATGTGTTCCCTTGTCTGTTGTGTCATGTTGTCATTGGTTCATTATTTAATTGTTCACAGGTGTCCCTTGTCTAGTCGTTAATCTTGTGTATTAAGCCCTCATGTTTGCCCCGTGTCTTTGTCTAGTATTGAATGTTTCTTGTCGAAGTTCTTGTTTCCAGTTTCAGCCGTTGTTTTATGTTTGATCACGTCAATGTTTTAATTAAAGTTGCGTTTGGGTTCTCAACCAGCTTGCCTCCAGTGATTAGTTACACATGGCCTGAATAATTTCACTGACAGAAATTTCATGCAAATAAATTAAGTTAATTAATAGAAATGAAGTAAAATAGCCTACTTCCTTAACTTGGTCTTGAATCTCTCAACCAATTACTCTGCAAATTTAGTTCTCAGAGGTGTAGGATTTGTTATGTCAGACTGCAGATCACAATCTAAACTCAGATCTTCGCCTGCTATAATCCCGGTGCCGAAACAGTCCTTTTGCATGTTCGGCTCTCCAGAGGAGGGATTAGGTGACCCATGTGTGGGAAAAGAGGCGCAGAGAGAGAGAGAGAGAGAGAGAATAGAACCGTGCTTGACTCCGGCTAAACAAACCCTGTTTCAATCCCAGGCTCCATGTAAGGCTGAATCTAGATATGTATATCACACTCAATGTGGGCTTGCTACTCATATGATATTAAACAGTCGGCTGTGGTTTGAATACATGTTTATTTGAAAATACCTGGGCTACAACATGATCCTGTATTGTCCTAAATTATTCCGGCTTTGAGCCTGTCCAAACACCCCCACATGCAGTCTTGAGCTGCGTCTGAAAACGATGGAACTGGGACATACTTTCACTAAAGCTCAAACAGTAGAGCGCTGGTGCTTGCAACGTCAAGGTTCGATTCCCAGGGAAAGCAAGAACTGATAAGAATGTAAACCGTGCACCTTAAAATGCAATGTAAAGTCGCTTTGGATAATAGGGTCTGTCAAATGCATAAATGTAAATGTAAACCGGAAATGCGAAAATGCAAACTCGTTTCCACGTTTTGGCCAACAAAGTGATGTCGTACCTGCACCTCTCTGAAATGCGCACTTCAGAACCTCGCCGGAAGTAGTAGTTTATCCGGGAACTTTTCGTCTACGTTTTTTTTATGCATTCGGACGTATTCTACTCTGTTGGCGTACTATTTTTCGCATGCTATATAGTGGCGAATTATTCGATTTCGGACGCAGCGTTGGCCACTTGAGAGCGTGTGCCCACAACAGGAAGTGCACAAGACTATCCAGGCCTGTGTCCGAAATCACACCCTATACCCTTAAATGGGGCACTATTTGAGGGAACAGACATTTGGTGTCTGTGGACGTTATCGAGTGTACTCATTCAATCCCACAATGCAACGCAATAACGAGTGTAGTAGGCTACAACAATTAATCATCCATCGATTTTCCAAACTGCTGGTCCAATGTGGCTACATCATATCATACAGGTAGGCTTACATGTATAAATTACTTTTTAATTGATTATTAAATTGTTTAATTGCGCTTTTTACGTGCTAGTTTCCATGACAGAGTTCAGGATAAATCTTTTCATTACTACTGGAGCTGCCAGTTTGCTACGTTTCAATTAATTATAAAAACATCAAGCACAAACTATGCAAAAGCGGCAGCCCTTCCTACGCACTCAGTGTCCAAATTCACTCACATTTGTTTTCATTCACTCCTTTTAGTGGACTACATTAGTGGAGCAATGTAGGGATAGTGAATGGGGGTAGGGGAGAGTGGGGTAAGATGAGCCAGTTTTTACTTATGTGGATCTCAAGGCAAGGGAAATTGAGACAGAAGTACAATGAAGACATCCACTGTTAATTTGGGATGTTGCCTATAAACTGAAAAATAAAAAAATGCACCTATGACAAAGAGCCTTGAAAATATGACCTCAGAAAAAAAAGTGTACATGTGAATCAACTTACCCCAGGTTAGGGGTAAGTTGATTCAGTCAGTGGGTAAATTGAGCCGTCTGGGGGTAAATTGACCATCCTATCTTTCACTTTTTTATGCAAGCATAATAATATATAAAAAACTTGCCTCTTTAAAATAATAATTTAATAACACACTTACCTTTCTAAACAATGTTAACCCTCTGGGGTCTGAGGTGTTTTTGGGGCCCTTGGGATGTTTTGAGATGCCCTGACATTTGTGCTTTTTCAGTTGCTTATACACATATTAATGGCAAAGGTGGAAATGCACTATTTAGCACAAAACAGAGCTACCATAATATGTGAGCAACATGTATGTACATGTTTGTATTTTTGAGAGAATAATGTTTATGCATGGTTATTAAAAAAACAAAATCTTCTCCCCAAATGTGTCACTCATATAAAGCACAATACAAATAATAAAGAAGGCTTATATTGACCTTTTAAGATTTAGCTTACATCTACCTTGTAAATATATGTTTTGCTATTTTATTAAAAAGATTACAATTACAACAACAGTTACAATTTCAACAATATTTCAAGTGTACTCTTTCTTTGTAAAAAATAAATTATAGGCCTACATTTTAGTATATGTATTAATTTATTTGAATATAGCCTACATTGGAACAAATAGGCTACTATAGTAACATCTTAGTTGATGACTTTATTTTGACAAAAAGAAAAAACTGTGTATATATATATATAGGCCTATATATATATATATAATATAGGCTATATATATTGTATATATAGGCATATGAGCAGAAATTGCTAACCTTATTTGATGTAGCAGTAGTCTATTTTTAAAAAACTTTATAATTTATCCAAAACTAGTCAACAAAATATTGTCTTTCATATTTCGGCCGACTGTAGGCTATCGTTTTTATGAAATATTAGGGCATATAAATGTTAATTGCAGTTTAATATGTTGCTTATACAAAGACATTTTATTTCAACACATTTCAGTCGATTTTCTCCATTTTAAAAAGGTTGAACCACTGGTTCAATTTACCCCACATCATCTGGCTCACTTTGCCCCATAGTCACCATTTTTGGTAAAAACGACCTAGCTTAGCAATTCTGGATAACCTTTAGCTTAATGATTCACATGGTTTTAAATGTTGTCAAATCACTAACATGTACCATACACAACTTTAGACCTAGATCAATTTGCTGTGACAAAACGGCTAATATACCTGAAATGCAGAAAATTTACTTTATCAAGCAAAAAAGGTGTTTTTGTGGAAAAGACAACTTCCCTTTTGTCCCATGTGCTTTACATCTTCACAGCAATATATAAATGATGGAGCCTTTCAAAATGTATGGTCCCATGACACCAAATGTGCATAGTTGCCTAGAAACAGGGGGTGGGTCAACTTACCCACTGGCTCATTTTACCCCACTCTCCCCTATAGGGGGCGATTTCGAGTGAACACAAGGTCTGCAAAGCTGCAAAGCTCAGTGCCCTTAACTCACACTAAACCTCTCGGAGGATAAGCGTGTAGCATCCAGTCAATATTGAGAAGGCCAGAACTGATGGTTAAATTACTTTTATTGCCGTCCGTGTCATCAACCAACGTAAGAGCTGGGTAAAAACAGATAAACCATGCATTACCATCACATTTCGACCGTACACAGCTCATTACATTAGTTTCAATCTAGCTAGCATTACCAAATTATACATTTTACGATAAACATTTCAAGTAGCTCGTTAACTCTACAAACCTTGTTGCCCAATTGACCGAAGCTAAACCTGTAGTCTTAACTGTTTTTAACCGAACCTTTTCAGACTTTTCTTTTCGTCTTTTTCGCCGTTCTTCAAGCTAATTTCCGTTACTTCCGGTTTCTATGGTTACCAAGTAAAAGCTCAATACCGTAATAATAAAATATTATAATCAAAATAGTGCTTAACTACTCTGTTGGCCTTTACAAAGCATATCCCATCATGCGTTCAGGAACTCGTGCCCCGAAATCGTGAGATGTCGGGAAAACAATCCACAATTTGGTAGTAAAACTTAAAGTGTTGCACATATTGTTGGTGCAAAGCTGAGTAGCAGCTAGGCCTGTGTGTATTCTGTACAACATTTGCAACTGCTTTTTATCACTTAATTAGAAGCACCACAAAAACTAAATCGTCTGGTATAGCGACTACTGGACAGACATTTAGACGTTTATTTTAAAATGCATATTGAAAATCAAAATATAGCATATTATCATGTGACTGAGTAGTCAAGTGCAAAGACCGCAAGTGTGTGTTAACAGGCCCTGAATCACCTACATTCGCTGACTAATAGGCTTTATGTCAAACGTCACAGACAGGAAAACATGTCTCATCGCATCCGCATGTCAGGGAAAGTGTTAGATTTGTTATAATTCAAGTTTATTTGTATAGCGCTTTTCACAATACATATTGTTTCAACCTTATACTGGTTGAAGACCGTTTTGAAAGCCTATTTCTGATATGATTGAGTTCCCCCGAATTACCAGTAGATGTCAGCAAACACCATCAAGTCATAAGTAGTCTATAAAAAATAATGATTTCCAAATGTCAAATCGTTTTACAGCCTAACACTTGACTTAAGTCAGTGAGTTGCTCATGACGACTTGTTTTTATTTAAGATGGGGAGGTTTGTGCATAAATCTCTAGCCTAGTCTAGTATATTATGGTTGCTTCATTTTTTTCTACGTTCCAAACTGCAAACAAGAGTTGTTATGATGGGGTTAACCTGGGGCATAGACCTAGTTATAGAGGTAAACTCTCTGAACTGCCCTCATATCTTACATAACAACTGTTCCCTGGCTTTTAATTGTTTTGTTTTCAGGGGCTTAACTTAGGCTGAAATGATCCCATTTAAATGGATATGAAGATGACAAATCACATGCAACATGTTCTTCTGAGACTGTTATTGATGTTTATTCTGGTCATATTTAACAGTGGTTCTCTCAACCTGGGGACCGGGGTCCACTAGAGGCATCAGCAAACTTTCAAGAGGGGCCGGAATGATTTATTATTATAAGATTAAAAAAATATAACTAATTTAAATTGAAATGCTATAAATAAATAAAAGCATAAAATCAAGATGTATACTTAAATCATATTTATTTTTCTCCTTTTGTTGTTTTTGTTTTAAAAAATAAAGTTCTTGAAACTTCTGGAATCAAAAAAATGAGTCATGGTTAATACATTAAATATAACGATACGTATTGCTGTTCATAAAGTTTGAAAACAAGAAGCTTTTTCAGAAATATATTTATATTCAGAAATATAGAAAATATATACTCACAGTCAGAAATGTTGAGAACCACTGAATATTATTGAATGTATAAAATATGGACCAAATGCCACAGTAATTTGTGCATAGGCTGTGATCCCTTCTGAACCTAACATTACGGCCTACAAAGACTGATAATAAAGATGTAGCACAGAGTCCAGAGGTTGGTCATGAACTCCGCAAAAATAAATAACCATTTGACTATTAATGTGTAACAGCAAAGATGACCTTTTTTTCTCAATGAAATCTGGCCCTGCATGGATAAGGACTAACAAGTTTCCTTCGTCATTTACGGTCTTTTGGCAACACACATAGTGTTGATTTGGCTCGGCAAGAACTATGGCTCAGCAGGATTACAAACAGCTTAGTGACAAACTGATCACGTACAAAGACACTGTCTTAACTTTGGAAAAGGATCATGATATTACTCCAGAGTATATTGACAGTATAGAGGATTTCCAAACCAGGGATGATGATCTCTTTGTGGTTACCTTCCCGAAATCAGGTAAGTGAAGACAAAATAAGAACTGAAGTAGCCTAAATTTAGCAAGTAAATATCTAAGGATATATAACAGAAATGTTTAATGTAGGCCTATTAAATGTTTGATTCTCAGGTACGGTATGGACCCAACGGATCATGACTTTAATATACGAGGATGATTTCCCGGACAAAGCCAAACAATGCTCGTACGAGCAGATGCCCTGGCTAGAGTATCGTTTGAAGGGGAAAGATTACAACACGCGTCCATCTCCGAGACTCTTCTGTTCCCATTTACTCCAGCCGCTGATGCCCAAAGCGCTGCAAAGAAAAGGAAAGGTGTGTATGCGTTCACCAATCAATTAATAAACATTATTGACGTCATGCACAGGTTTTAATGCGTCTTTTTGACGTCAGGTCATCTACGTCATGAGAAACCCTAAAGACGTCATGGTGTCATATTTCCATTTTTCCAACAACATGGAAAACTTGGATTCTTCCGAGAGCATGGGCCAGATGCTGGAAAACTTCTTCACAGGACGCAGTAAGTACAGTCGTGCTCAGAATTAATGGCACCCCTGGTAAATATGATCAAAACCTATAAAAAATAAATCTGCATTGTTTATCCTTTTGATCTTTCATTCAAAAAACTGCCAAAAATCGAACCTTTCATTGAAGCAAAATAATTTAAAGTGGGGAAGTGGGGGAGTGTGTGTGTGGGGGGGAGGGGTCCACATTATGAAATAAATGTTTTTCTACAAAACACGTTGGCCACAATTATTGGCACCTTTTTATTAAATACTTTTTGCAATCTCCTTTTGCCAAGATAACAGCTCTTGAGTTTTCTCTATAATGCCTGATGAGTTTGGAGAACAACTGACAAGAGATCAGAGACCATTCCTCCTTACAGAACCTCTCCAGATCCTGCAGATTCCCAGATCCATGTTGACACTTCTTCTCTTCAGGTCACTCCACTCATCAGGTCAGGGAACTGGGACGGTCATAGCAGAAGCTTCATTTTGTGCTCCGTAACACATTTTTGTGTTGATTTTGATGTTTGTTTTGGATCGTTGTCCTGATGGAAGATCCAACCAAGGTTTTGATTTTTTATCTGTTGATATTTGATAGAATCCACAATGCCATGTATATGAAGAAGTCCAGGACCTCCATAGGAAAAATATGCCCACAACATTAAAGATCCATATTGAATTGTACACATGGGGTACTTTTTATCCTTGTGTGCACCAAACCTAGCGTGTTTGCTGCCAAAAAGCTTTTTTTTTTTGTTTGATCTGACCACAGAATCCTGAGCTGTTTGAAGATCCAGTCGTGACTGACAACTGAATTTGCTGGAGTTTGTTTTTGAATGAGTGAACAGGATTTTTCTTGAATCCCTCCCAAAAAACATGTGGTGATGTGGGTGGTTTGATTTTTTTTAATAGGGTTTCTGACCCCAAAACTCAAGTAATCTCTGCAATTCTCCATCTGTGATCTTTGAAGACTCTTTGGCCACTCAAACTTTCCTCCTCACCGTCCATGAAGACGATATAGACACACGTCCTCTTCCTGGCAGATTCATAACATCTTTGTTGCTCAACAATCTTTGGTTTTACTCATTGTGATGGATGATTAAGGGGATTTGGCCTTTGTGTTTCCTCATATTTAACTCCTGTGAAACAAGAAGTCATGGCTGGACAATTTCATGTTCCTAGTCACCCTGGTGTGCTAAAAAAGGTAAATATTAATGGGAATATAGTTCAGAGATATTTTACTCGTAAAAAATTATAGGGGTACCAATAATTGTGGCCAACGAGTTTAGGAGAAAAACCTTTATTTCATAATGTAAACATTGGCATTTTTTTTATGAAAGATCAAAAGGATAATCAATGCAGATTTATTTTTTACAGACAGTTTTGATCATATTTACCAGGGGTATGATTAATTCTGAGCACGACTGTATGTCATTTTTTACATAACAGATACATGCTAAGAAATATTTATAAAAATATATAATATGTATTTATTTTCTCTGTGTGTGTGTGTGTGTGTGTGTGTGTGTGTGTGTGTGTGTGTGTGTGTGTGTGCGCGTGCGTGTGTGTGTGTGTATAAAGTATAAAGTATACAGTATATATATATAAACAGGTCTTGAACCTTCTACAAAGTTTGACACTAATGTTGTGTCTGGTTTGTAGTGATTGGTGGCTGTTGGTTTGACCATGTTAAAGGATGGATAAAAAATAAAGACAAATACAACATCCTGATCCTTACTTATGAAGAAATGATCAAGGTGAGACTGCTCCGTTTATGATCCTTTCATCTTTCCATTAAGTGTTATTTTTTATTTTCTAATGTTGTGGTTGCTGGCTATTGGTATCTGTAGACTGACCAATGAAATGAACAAACCTTTTAACAGGACCTCAGGTCTGTCATTGTGAAAATCTGTGAGTTTGTGGGGAAGAATCTGTCAGACGCAGCGATCGATAAAGTGGTGGAGACCGCCACATTCAAACACATGAAGAAAGACCCCTTGGCCAACTACGAATCAATTGTTCAGGATGTCACGAAAGATCCAAAAGGACTTTTTTTGCGCAAAGGTCAGATAAAAGTGAATAATCAAGAGATGGTAATTGAAGCACTGTCAAATTAATCTTCAAGATAAGATCTAAACAGAGACTTTGTCATTTTCATGATCCCAGCTAACAGGGAACATTCTCAGATAATGTTAGGAACATCATGTTCTCAAAACATTATGTTCAAGGGGTGACAGTTGACTTTTGAAATAGATTATTATTTAAAAGTAAATTATTAAATGTGACAGTGACACATCAGCGGTGATGGAATAGGATGTTATATTAATGTTTTCAACTTGCCGTGTTACAGGAACAGTTGGGGACTGGAGGAACTCTTTAACAGTGGCTCAGAGTGAATGTTTTGACCGCGTCTACCAAGAAAGAATGAAGGACGTACCTCTAAACATGGTCTGGGATATCTCAGAATTACTTGGCTGAAAACTATAAACTATTACTAATTTTAAAAACTATAAAGATATAAGACTATCACAATAAAAATGTGACTATGTCACCACATCAAAACAGAAAACTAGCCAAATGGAGGTTGAAGAGTGTGAACATTATTATTAACAGTATGTAAAATATAGAAACAATATGAATTTTAAGTAGCCTATGTAATTTTAACCCAATTTGATATTTAGCCTAATAAATATGATCATATTTGCGCTTTTATGTTGTAAATGTAAATTTACAATTCTGTTAAATATCCTGGCAGTTACATCCTATTAAATGTTGGTGAATGTAAATGTCAAAATAAAGGGCTAACTATTATATTACCAAAACATAAAACCTTGAAAGTCATTATTTCATATGTGTTTAGGCTATGTAATCCTTTTCCAGAATATTATGATTGAATTTACAAAGCTATCGTATTAAATGTATAAGATGCACAACATTAATGTTTACATGTCTACTTTTTCCTCCTTTTATCGGCAAATTTGACTGCTGTACTCCGAGGCACAGGTATGTGGATAAAAACAACAACACGAGTAGTACTAACGTATTTCGAGAGAAAAAAGCAATAAACGAATCTAACTTTTCAGATAACGTTAGCTCTAACTGTTCGTGAATGACGATATGACATATTCATATTGTCATGTACAAGACGTACACACAGCTGTCTTTTAATAAGGTTAGCCTAATGCCTTCGCGCAGGATTAGCATTCATATTGTCAAGTGTTAACTTACAGTTATACTAAAAATATATATATATATTTACACATTTAATATAATATATTGACAAATTTCTTTGCACTAACATCCTTATGGTCAATGCATCATTTCCACAGCTTATAAACAAGCTAAGTAAAATCAGGTTAAAAAAGACAAGACCGTAAGTAAAATGCCTAAATCAGCAAAGAAACTGACCAAAATGGAAAATCACAGTTCTGATGATGAAGAGGACGCTTTAGAGATGGAGAGGAACTTTGCTTTACTCAGTAAAAGGAGTGCGATGCAAACTTCAGCAGAGGATGAAGAGAAAATAAGAGATGAAGATGGATCTGCAGAGGATGATGAAGCACTTGAAGAGGATGAAGATAGATCTGCAGAGGTTGAAGACAATGGCATGGACGATGAAGGTGACTCAGGGAGTGATGAAGAAGGTGACACAGGGAGTGAAGATGATGAGTCAGTTAGTGACCACGAAGATGGAGGCAGCGAGGCACAATCACACAGGAAGGGCAACATTAAAAGTGGTAAGAAAATATAGAAAATCATTATGCAACAATTTTGTCTGACCCTGTTTAAAAAAGCCATATTTACATTTACACTCATATCTTTGTGTTTGTACAGAATTATCAACCATGTCATTTGAGGAAATCTTAAAGCTTCAGAATAAAGTCGGAACAAAAGTGTACAATAAAATCGCTTATGGTGCCACAAAGCAGCAGCAAAAGAACGAGCCCATGAAACGACTAAATAAACACAAGTACCTTTAATTTGTATATTTTCATTATAATTTTAGTTATTTTCAGGAATTTGTTTGTGCTTTTGTCAAAAAATAATTATTTCATTTAACTTGTTTATTTAAATGTTATTTTTTTTATAATTTTACTACTTAAACGTTTTATTTCAGTTAGCTGCCAAGGCAGCATTTCTAATTTCCATTTGTTTTTTAAGTTTAAGTTTTCTAATCTTTATATGTTATGTTATTTCAACTTTATTTCAATTAGCGAAAATAATTTTGTTTTTTTATAGTTAACAAAAACAACAGTGACCTGGTAAACAAGGCTTTTTTTAAATCAAAGTCTAACCACATTTGATCGTTTATATTGATTCATCTAACTAAAAATAATCAAAGAGTTGTTTATGTGAGTTAAGGTTATTTTGTGTACGTTTTGTCTAATCACTGTGTGTTTTGTCTCCTACCTCAAGAGATTTCTGCAAAGAAACATGTGCCTTTCCTCCGAAAAGTGGTTCCTGTCAAGAAAAGGGTACGTTTCTGGAGTTTATTAAATGAATGGTTGCTAATGCTTAGGGAGACTAGGCTGTGATCCCTTCTGAACCTAACTATTAGGCCTACATTGCGCCCTACAAAGACTAATAATAAAGATGTAGCACAGAGTCCCAAGCAAAGGTTGTTCATGAACTCCACAAAAATAAATAATCCTTTGACTATTAATGTGTAACAGCAAAGATGACCTTTTTTCTCAATGAAAAATCTCTGGCCCTGCATGGATAAGGACTAACCAGTTTCCTTCGTCATTTACTGTCTTTTGGCAACACACATAGTGTTGAATTGGCTCGGGAAGAACTATGGCTCAGCAGGATTACAAACAGCTTAGTGACAAACTGATCACGTACAAAGACACTGCCATAACTTTGAAAAAGGATCATGATATTACTCCAGAGTATATTGACAGTTTAGAGGATTTCGAAACCAGGGATGATGATCTCTTTGTTGTTACCTTCCCGAAATCAGGTAAGTGAAGATAAAATAAGAACTGAAGTATAGCCTAAGTTTAGCAAGTAAATATCTAAGGATATATAACAGAAATGTTTAATGTAGGCCTATTAAATGCTTGATTCTCAGGTACGGTATGGACCCAACGGATCATGACTTTAATATACGAGGATGATTTCCCGGACAAAGCCAAACAAAGCTCGTACGAGCAGATGCCCTGGCTAGAGTATCGTTTGAAGGGGAAAGATTACAACACGCGTCCATCTCCGAGACTCTTCTGTTCCCATTTACTCCAGCCGCTGATGCCCAAAGCGCTGCAAAGAAAAGGAAAGGTGTGTATGCGTTCACCAATCAATTAATACACATTATTGACGTCATGCACAGGTTTGAATGCGTCTTTTTGACGTCAGGTCATCTACGTCATGAGAAACCCTAAAGACGTCATGGTGTCATATTTCCATTTTTCCAACAACATGGAAAACTTGGATTCTTCCGAGAGCATGGGCCAGATGCTGGAAAACTTCTTCACAGGACGCAGTAAGTACAGTCGTGCTCAGAATTAATGGCACCCCTGGTAAATATGATCAAAACTGCCTATAAAATATAAATCTGCATGGTTTATCCTTTTGATCTTTCATGAAAAAACTGCCAAAAATCGAACCTTTCATTGAAGCAAAATAATTTAAAGTGCGGGGGAAATCATATTATGAAATAAGTGTTTTTCTACAAAACACGTTGGCCACAATTATTGGCACCTTTTTATTAAATACTTTTTGCAATCTCCTTTTGGCAAGATAACAGCTCTTGAGTTTTCTCTATAATGCCTGATGAGTTTGGAGAACAACTGACAAGAGATCAGTGACCATTCCTCCACACAGAATCTCTCCAGATCCGACGGTCATAGCAGAAGCTTCATTTTGTGCTCCGTAACACATTTTTGTGTTGATTTTGATGTTTGTTTTGAATCGTTGTCCTGATAGAAGGTCCAACCACAGCCCATTATAAGATTTCTAGCAGAAGGCGTCAGGTTTTGATTTTTTATCTGTTGATATTTGATAGAATCCACAATGCCATGTATCTGAACAAGAAGTCCGGACCTCCAGAAAAATATGCCCACATCATTAAAGATCCAACGGTATATTGAATTGTACACATGGGGCACTTTTTATCCTTGTGTGCACCAAACCCATCTAGCGTGTTTGCTGCCAAAAAACTTTTTTTAGTTAGTTTGATCTGACCACAGAATCCTGAGCCGTTTGAAGATCCAGTCGTGTCTGACAACTGAGTTTGCTGGAGTTTGTTTTTGGATGAGTGAACAGGATTTTTCTTGAATACCTCCCAAACAACATGTGGTGATGTGGGGGGTTTGATTTTTTTTTATAGGGTTTCTGACCCCAAAACTCAAGTAATCTCTGCAATTCTCCATCTGTGATCCTTGGAGACTCTTTGGCCACTCAAACTTTCCTCCTCACCGTCCATGAAGGCGATATAGACACACGTTCTCTTCCTGACAGATTCATAACATCTTTAGTTGATTGGAACTTCTTAATTATTTCCCTGATGGTCAAAATGGGGATTTTCAATTCTTTAGCTATTTTCTTACAGCCACTTTCTATTTTGTGATGATCAACAATCTTTTGCTGCACATCAGAACTATATTCTTTGGTTTTACTCATTGTGAAGGATGATTAAGGGAATTTGGCCTTTGTGTTTCCTCATATTTAAACTCCTGTGAAACAAGAAGTCATGGCTGGATAATTTCATGTTCCTAGTCACCCTGGTGTGCTAAAAAAGGTAAATGTTAATGGGAATACACTTCAGAGATATTTTACTCTTAAAAAAATTTAGGGGTGCCAATAATTGTGGCCAACGAGTTTAGGAGAAAAACATTTATTTCATAATGTGATCCACCCCTCAACCCCCACTTTCAATTATTTGACTTCAATGAAAGGTTAGATTTTTGTCAATTTTTTGAATGAAAGATCAAAAGGATAAACAGTTTTGATCATATTTACCAAGGGATCCATTAATTCTGAGCACGACTGTATATATTTTTTTACATGACAGATACTTGCTAAGAAATATTTATAAAAATATACAATATGTATTTAGTGTGTGTGTGTGTGTGTGTGTGTGTGTGTGTGTGTGTGTGTGTGTGTGTGTGTGTGTGTGTGTGTGTGTGTGTGTGTGTGTGTGTGTGTGTGTGTGTGTGTGTGTGTGTGTGTGTTTGACACTAATGTTGTGTCTGGTTTGTAGTGGTTGGTGGCCGTTGGTTTGACCATGTTAAAGGATGGATCAAAAATAAAGACAAATACACCATCCTGATCCTTACTTATGAAGAAATGATCAAGGTGAGACTGCTCTGTTTATGATCCTTTCATCTTTCCATTAAGTGTTATTTTTTATTTTCTAATGTTGTGGTTGCTGGCTATTGGTATCTGTAGACTGACCAATGAAATGAACAAACCTTTTAACAGGACCTCAGGTCTGTCATTGTGAAAATCTGTGAGTTTGTGGGGAAGAATCTGTCAGACGCAGCGATCGATAAAGTGGTGGAGACCGCCACATTCAAACACATGAAGAAAGACCCCTTGGCCAACTACGAATCAATTGTTCAGGATGTCACGAAAGATCCAAAAGGACTTTTTTTGCGCAAAGGTCAGATAAAAGTGAATAATCAAGAGATGGTAATTGAAGCACTGTCAAATTAATCTTCAAGATAAGATCTAAACAGAGACTTTGTCATTTTCATGATCCCAGCTAACAGGGAACATTCTCAGATAATGTTAGGAACATCATGTTCTCAAAACATTATGTTCAAGGGGTGACAGTTGACTTTTGAAATAGATTATTATTTAAAAGTAAATTATTAAATGTGACAGTGACACATCAGCGGTGATGGAATAGGATGTTATATTAATGTTTTCAACTTGCCGTGTTACAGGAACAGTTGGGGACTGGAGGAACTCTTTAACAGTGGCTCAGAGTGAATGTTTTGACCGCGTCTACCAAGAAAGAATGAAGGACGTACCTCTAAACATGGTCTGGGATATCTCAGAATTACTTGGCTGAAAACTCAAATTGTGAGATTCATTTAAAAAACTATAAAGATATAAGACTATCACAATAAAAAAAACATCAAAACAGATAACTAGCCAAATGGAGGTTGAAGAGTGTGAACATTATTATTAACAGTATGTAAAATATAGAAACAATATGAATTTTAAGTAGCCTATGTAATTTTAACCCAATTTGATATTTAGCCTAATAAATATGATCATTTTTGCGCTTTTATGTTGTAAATGTAAATTTACAATTCTGTTAAATATATCTATAATCCTGGCAGTTACGTCCTATTAAATGTTGGTGAATGTAAATGTCAAAATAAAGGGCTAACAGTTATATTACCAAAACATAAAACCTTGAAAGTCATTATTTCATATGTGTTTGTGTAATCCTTTTCCAGAATAGTATGATTGAATTTACAAAGCTATCGTATTAAATGTATAAGATGCATAATATTAATGTTTACATGTCTCCGAGTAATTTATTTAACTGAATTATAATTAGCATAAGGACTTTTATTTTGATAGACGTTTTGTGACGCGCATGCTCAGTTCTCAAACTTCCACGTGCGTGCGGAACTAGCTTTTTTCGCAAATATTAGTCTTCACTTGGTCTTATACTGTAAGTTTTGACATCTTCTTCTGCCCGTTACCTGGCAATACACTGCATCTGTAATGAACCTGTCATGTTAATATTTCCTCCTTTTATCGGCAAATTTGACTGCTGTACTCCGAGGCACAGGTAAGTTAACGTTATGTGGATGAAAACAACAACACAGTAAGCACGAGTATTTCGAGGGGGGCAAAGCAATAAACGAATATAACTTTTCATATAGCTCTAACTGTTCGTGAATGACGATATGACATATTCATATTATTGTCATGTACAAGACGTATACACAGCTGTCTTTTAATAAGGTTAGCCTAATGCCTTCGTGCAGGATTAGCATTCATATTGTCAAGTGTTAACTTACAGTTATACTAAATATATATTTACACATGTAATATAATATATTTCCAAATGTCTTTGCACTAACATCCGTATGGTCAATGCATCATTTCCACAGCTTATAAACAAGCTAAGTAAAATCAGGTTAAAAAAGACAAGACCGTAAGTAAAATGCCTAAATCAGCAAAGAAACTGACCAAAATGGAAAATCACAGTTCTGATGATGAAGAGGACGCTTTAGAGATGGAGAGGAACTTTGCTTTACTCAGTAAAAGGAGTGCGATGCAAACTTCAGCAGAGGATGAAGAGAAAATAAGAGATGAAGATGGATCTGTAGAGGATGATGAAGCACTTGAAGAGGATGAAGATAGATCTGCAGAGGTTGAAGACAATGGCATGGACGATGAAGGTGACTCAGGGAGTGATGAAGAAGGTGACACAGGGAGTGAAGATGATGAGTCAGTTAGTGACCACGAAGATGGAGGCAGCGAGGCACAATCACACAGGAAGGGCAGCATTAAAAGTGGTAAGAAAATATTAGAAAATCATTATGCAACCATTTTGTCTGACCCTGCCATATTTACATTTATACTCATATCTTTGTGTTTGTACAGAATTATCAACCATGTCATTTGAGGAAATCTTAAAGCTTCAGAATAAAGTCGGAACAAAAGTGTACAATAAAATCGCTTATGGTGCCACAAAGCAGCAGCAAAAGAACGAGCCCATGAAACGACTAAATAAACACAAGTACCTTTTATTTGTATATTTTCATTATAATTTTAGTTATTTTCAGGAATTTGTTTGTGCTTTTGTCAAAAAATAATTATTTCATTTAACTTGTTTATTTAAATGTTATTTTTTTTAATAACTTTACTACTTAAACGTTTTATTTCAGTTAGCTGCCAAGGCAGCATTTAACGTTTAAACGTTTTTTAAGTTTAAGTTTTCAAATCTTTATATTTAATGTTATTTCAACTTTATTTCAATTAACGAAAATTATTTAAATTTTTTTATAATTAATGTCTAACCACATTTGATCATTGTTTATATTGATGCATCTCACTAAAAATAATCAAAGAATTGTTTATGTGAGTTAAGGTTATTTTGTCTGTCATTTTGTGTACGTTTTGTCTAATCACTGTGTGTTTTGTCTCCAGACCTCAAGAGATTTCTGCAAAGAAACATGTGCCTTTCCTCCGAAAAGTGGTTCCTGTCAAGAAAAGGGTAAGCTTCTGCAGTTAATTAAATGAATGGTTGCTCATACTTATGCTTAGGGAGACTTTATTTTTCGCTTTGTGTAAACAGATTTCAAGAGACCCTCGCTTTGATGACCTCTCAGGGGAATTCAAGCCTGAAATTTTTAATCAGACGCACAAATTCATTAATGATCTCCGAGAAAAGGAAACGCAGGTTTGTGAAAATGTAAAATGCCTTATTGATTCCTCTTTGTTTTCATTATGTGCATCACATTTATGTCCACTGCTATTTATTTCAGTTAGTGAAGAAGAATCTCAAGAAAGCCAAATCAAAAGATAAAAAGGGAGAGCTGAAAGCCTTGCTTAAGAGAATGGTACGTTTGAAATATACTGTGCCTAATGACTCTTTAAACTTAAATACCTTTAAGAAAGCTACATAAAACAGCTGTGTTAAGCTTAATATTGCTGCTTATGGTGTGCTTTATATCTAATCTGCGTGTGTGTGTACAACAGGAAAACCAACAGAGGGAACGTCAGAGGCAAGAGCAGGATAGAGAAAAGGAAATTGAGTTCAAGAGGAAACAGAGAGAGATGGTTGGCCAAGGACACAAACCCTTCTACCTGAAGAAATGTAAGTCTTCATCATGTTCCTTGAGTGTTTACTTTGTTCTGATCTATTTATAATTCAATGTTGGAGAAGATTTGTTAGTGAATCCCTACTCGGGTTTCTTTTGAGCGTCAGTGTTCGCAATTGTGCGTCATTTAACAAAGAAACATCAAATAACCTATATAATGTGCTATATTTTTTAACTTCTTTAAAACCTCTCTACAGCTGACATGAAGAAGCTGGAGTTGGCAGAGAAGTACAGCGAGCTGAAAAGGAGTGGAAAACTGGAGAACTTCTTGAGTAAGAAGAGGAAGCGCAATGCCACCAAGGACCGCAAAAAATTGCCCAATATGCGCTAAATATGACTCATCTATAGCAACTTGTGTTGATTATTTGTCTTGGTGCGAGATGATGCAGAAGGACGTCAGCTGAGGAGTTAGTTTTGCTGGACTGTGATGTTTAAAGAGAACTTGGTTTAAATTTCATCAAAACTGGATAAAGATGCATGTTGTTAAAAGGGTTTGACAGAGATGTTTTTTCTTAAATATCCATTGTCGTCTGTTCTTTAATTATAATGTTTTCTTTAAATAAAATCCTTAGATTTATTGTCGGACACACCTCTTAATTTACCACTAGATGGAGCTACTGATTCTTTAAATGATCTCTGCATAATCCTTTTTTTTTTTTTTTTTTTTTTTGTCTCAACAAAGCTCAGAAGTTAATATGCAGAAAAATCAACTATCTGAACTGTCACTGAATGATGTTAAACCAATTTTTTGACCTTAAGGGCATTAGACATAAACCTGTTTCATACAGACATCCGTCAAAAGGATGAGTCAGCTCGCATTCGTATCTGCCTTCTCAAAATCCCAAAATATTTTTCTTTCGTCTCTAGATCATGACCCATTTAAGCACGGTCTGTCTTGGGCAAGGTTGTTTGTGGCAAATCCACAGGGTTTCGCACAGGGGCGTATCTTGAAATTGCTGTGATTAAAACAGAAGCAACGAGTACCTTGCTTGAGATCACGATTTTCAACAGCGTCAGTTTAAACCCTTAGTTTCCAGCTTCTCCACTTTATTCGTAGCAAGGGTTTCCTAAACCTTGCGTTCCTGGCACAAACACCCCTTGGTAATTTATCCTCACCAAGGTAAAGGTCTCAATTAATCATTTAATTTACATTCTTGTGTAAAGGATGGGACTACTGTGGCTATATATCTTCTTAACCTGCTGGTCCATGCGCTAGAATCCATCGCATCCCTTAAGGGGGTGGAATTAATGCTGCCTGCAAATTTAAAGAAGGGCTTGATTTTAAAGCAGGACACTCCAGCTAAGACTTTCGAGTTTGAAACCATCCTTGCTTGAATACTGAACGGTGGATTAGTGGCCTTCTTTAACCTTGAGTTTTATGTCGGACTCATTCCCTTGCAGTTAATTCCTTTCTTTGGGTCACCCGAGGCTTTTTAGAAATCTTGTTTCCGGAATCTAAAGCACACAAACCCTTCCCTTTCATCCTAAATCTGTCTTGTGAAAGATGCAGTTGTATTTTCGGGCATTGATGAGAGAATCTGGTGCATTGGCTAAGCAGAACATTTGACGCAGCATTTGTCAAACGCTCTATGGCCATTGGGCCACCCAAAGGAGTGATTGCTGAAACGCAAGCAGAGATCGTGGAATGCTAAACTGCGAACCATCAATCTTAATCTGCAAGTTAGGATATTGATACGCCGTCATATGCAGGAAAGTAACCCAAGGCAACCCGAGACTCCTTTTAGAAATTCGCAATAGGCACAGAGGACAGATTTGCATTTTATTACCAACTTGTCACCTCGTTGATGTCTTCATATTTATGGATATAACTGTGAAATGCGGAAGGAAAGGGATTAGGAAATGAAACAGGCCAGCCACACAGCAGCAAAAGAAAAGCGCATTGACATGTACTATGGTCACCGTGATTTTTCCAAGACGTGCTCCCAGATATCATTCATAAAAATAAATAAATAGTCCTAAGCCTATCCCAATCCACAACCAAGACTGGTGTCCTGAGCCTAACTCTTAACACCGGAACATAACTAACTTAACCCTGATCTGTTTAATTAACCCTACAATCTAATTGGTTGATAGGAATAGTGTTCCAGGACTAACAGGGATCCTTACTTTCGAGTAACAAGCGATTTTGATCTAAATAAAATGGGCTCGCTGGACAATTTCTCTTCCTGATAAAATCAGGAAGCCTTTTTAATGCCAGTACAGCATAATGAAGTGAAAATGATGCATGAACGGTGTGTAAATTATACTTTATCTGTGTATTTATGGTGCGTTTAAGTCGCATCGGAATAGTTTTTAAAAATTGATCGCACATGAACTCCACCACAAAGTGGAAAACTCCTCAAGATTCCGAGTTGAGGGCATGAGTGAGAAACATGAAACATGACGGACGCGGTGGATATAGCGTCTATTTTGATGGGAAATTTGTTGAAATGTTTTTTTTTTTTCATTTAGAATAAAACCAGCTAAGTTGTAGGCCTATGTACAAAATACAATAGTATTGGTCAATTGCGAATATATTCATAAACTGAATAAAAACACATCCAATGTGCATTCTTTATGGGTATGTATGTTTATATGACAACGATGTACAAACTGGAAAGTTTTTCCTTTATATAGAAGACAATGTTATCAAAACAATCCCCAGTCACACAGATCCACAAAAATGACTAAAAACACTGTATTATGTTGCCAGGCCAGTAGTTGGCAATGTCACTTTGTAAAAAAAAAAACACCTCTGTGCTCCTATAGACTCAATACGCATGTGCATAACATGCATGTAGACAATAACAATATCGTTTTCAAAAGTTTTCAGGCCCCCAAAACGCTGTTGTCGTGTAAATTAATGGCAAAAACGCATAAAAGGTTTTCCGTTTTTCGTTGAAAACGATGTCGTGTAACCGGCCTCTATGGCTTCCCAACTCGTAGCCTGTGAACTTCCCAGGAAGACTTGAATGAACCATAAATTCTTCTTGCGCTGCCATAGGGAATGATGGGAAATGTAGTTTGGTCCTTGTTGCATTTTCAGACAAGCCATTTTTTTTCAGGATTGTTACATAAAACATATAAACTAAATTGTACAGT
The DNA here is from genome assembly GCF_949152265.1 of Phoxinus phoxinus. Lineage (NCBI taxonomy): Eukaryota > Metazoa > Chordata > Actinopteri > Cypriniformes > Leuciscidae > Phoxinus > Phoxinus phoxinus. The sequence continues at coordinate 18,122,118 of NC_136895.1, read as the reverse complement.
CAACATTTGCATTAGCCTACAACTTCTTATCGATACCAATTCGTTTCAGCCACAAGCTTTTAATTGATATGCTATGACTTACACTCATAAAGCCTGCATGCTCAACTTGAATATTGAGGATCATTCCAATGTGACTTCAAACTTCATCAAGTAGACGATCATTTTAAAACCTTACAATAAAAAGAGTGCGTATTCTCTTTTTTTAAGCTCTCCCCTGAACGATTTTTTTAAGATAGAGTGGTTTTCCTTGCCAGGAACCAACAATCCATTTCGTGGGTGGCCTGCTGGGAAATCTAGCACTAAATGAAGAGGGAGTTGTGTGCCTTACAGACACCGACTCCGCGACACCTCCGCCTCGTCTCTTGACACATCACGACAGTCCTGTCCGTAATGACATTAGCCGACTGAGTGTTGAGGAGCAAACTGCCGCCTGGATTGAATTACCGCGCCCCGCCGTTTCTCTCGCCCGTCAGATTATCCATCTGATGACCGTCGGCAGGAAAGTGGATTTTCAAGATGCTGCCCCGAGTCTCACGCGTCTGCTTTCCAAGGCTAAAGATTTGTTTATGACCATGGGTATTCGGATTTTACAAATGAGGTGGTGAAAGGGAATCAAGGACACGTTTAGGGATGCAACATGGTGCGGAAATGGGATTAACGTTGTGTCAGGTTAGCGTTAATTGCATTGGTAATCTGGGATTTGAATTAGGATACAAGAGGCCATCACACAAGCAGGCGAAACGTTTAGCAAGCACAGCAATATTCCTTGAATATAAAAAGGTTATTTCAGGCTGAAACACTTGAAGGTTAAATCGCATTTGGTTTAATCAGCCCAATGCCATTTGCAGTGGACTCACAAAGGTCTGAATTTGCATTGCTTCTAAGACAAGACTGTGAAACACAAGACAAAAGAAATGAAATATTTTAAGCTTTGCATTGAATATGGGCACAAAAACCACATAAATATAAATACATTAGATGTAATCTGAAATCTTTCCTTATATAGGTCTATAAATTCATGGAACTGACTTTCCTGATATTTCTTGAGTTTAGATTTCCAAAAGAGGCAGAGAACAACAAAACAACTCCTTTATTAAACCCTTAAATGCATGTTTACCCAATAATTATTACATATTTAGGTCTTTAGCATCCCGGGTTTATATCTAACACGGATGGATCTTTACTTGTTGTGATACTATAAAACTGTCCTGATATTAGAGTAACTACAGAAGACTAAAATGTTACCTTTTGGAGCTTGGAAGGGTTGAGTTTAAGCAGATGTTTTATACTGTCATCTGTCCTCATCAGAGCTCATTCCCCAGTACATTCAGCATCTGGCTCATATTCGCTTTCTCAAACATATTCTCAAAACTATCAATTTCCATATTTTGATCGCTGACAGCTTCTTCCGCAGATCCACCATTAACAGTGACACTAAAGCCCCTTTCACACAGCGCGTTGAGCGCAGAAATTGACGCGAAATTGCCAGAGTGCCTTCTGTGTGATAGCAAACACGTCCCGGGATTGATGCCGGTGTTGTGCCGAATTTCGACCAAAATTATTACCTCCCTCGTTGAAGTCAGTACCTGATTGCCTAATTCTAACCCCACCCTAATCCTAACCCCTCCCCCACAACTAATCCTAAACCTACCAATGCTAGGGGGGTAATAATTTGGCGGGGATCGAAATTCGGCACAACACCGGCATCGATGCCAGGTTGGGGACCTAGTAACATTGCCGGGATCAGTCCCGGAACGCGCCTTATGTGAACAAAAGCCAGGATCAATGCCGTAAGGGGTGTGTCGTAGTGATGACTCACGTGCCAACGCGCAACTCTAGAAAGTTTGTGCTCGTCATCAACAAAGAAAGAACGAAAAAATGTCTGCAAACTGGAACGAATGGGATCTTACCGGGATGTGTGTGAACGCACTCACAGATCCCGGAAAATCACTGGCATCACTGTGAATTAACCAAAATCAAACGATCCTGGGACAAACACGGTCACATTAACCGTGTATTTTCCGGAATCTCTGTGAAAGGGGCTTAATATTTGGTAGGATTCAGTACTTGCTCTGCAGGTCACTGAGTCATTTTAAGTTTTGCTGATGATACTTCCTATTCTTTTGTTTTCTGCCTGCGGTAACTAATGTCACTTCATTATTGTGCTTCAGACATTGCCACCTTGTCGAATAAAGGTGAATTGAACTTATTAAGTCATCAAAGATTCAATATTGTTGTGCAGAAAAAATACACTGTTACTAAAAAGGTTGGTAACGTATGCGTTTAAGCGTTAAATCTGAATGTGAGTGTAATTTCTGAATCATATCAGCATAAAACAGAATTGCCAAAACTAGATTTAGAGAAAATGGGGGTGGTGCTTGTCCATGAAAGGTTTGATCTGTAATACAAAAAGTGCAGGACAAGTTATATGCCAGAGTTACATTATCATAAAACAACAACAGTGTCCTGCCACAGTGTTATTATTTATTTATTATTATTTATATATTTAAACTACACATTTATACTTGTAGTTGTCAAATCAAGTCAAGTCACCTTTATTTATATAGCGCTTTTTACAATACAGATTGTATCAAAGCAGCTTCACCGTGATAACATGAAAATAATACAACATCGTCGTCCACCTTATGTAAGGCAGATCCATAATATTGTTGAATAATAAATGTCTCCAACTAAGCAAGTTTAATGTAGAGTTGTCATACCTTAAACTTGGAGAGAATTAAATATTGTTTTATTACTGAATAGTTTTATGTCATTGTCAGGATATTACAATGAAGCAAGAAAACTGTTTGATCAACACAAAGTATTTCCCTTCAGAGTGTCTGAATTGATTCTGCTTTTATTTGGAATAAAAGACAGCTCCTCATCTACTTCAAACAGACATATTCACCGCAGAGCAGATTCAGTCACTTCACCTGTCCTTGGCCCTTCAGGAAAAATCCATAAAAACAACTTTCTTTAAAACTACCAGTACAATTTAAAAACTGGTGCGCATGCAGTTTTGCTTCATTGCTCTTTGGGTTTGGTTCCAAACTTCTTTCTCTCACTATCTTTAACCCTCTGGTGCTGTTCGGTCATTTTTTGACTAAAACAATTGTACGTTTTTTTTTTTTACTTCATCAGAATGTTATTAAACTTGGTAAAGGTTTTAGCACTTGCTATGTGACACACACACAAATAAATGGTCCTGAAAAAGAAAAAAAGTCATACTTGTACTGAATTTAATCTATGGAAATGGTTGGTACTCCACCCAAATAATAATACTAAAAAACTAAAAGATCTATGGCTGTAGGTCTATGGCTTTGATTTTCTCACAGTTTTAGTGTAAAACTAATGTGAAAATATGTGTTTCATATAAAATAAAATAAAAATGTTTTTTTTAACTTATTTCACTTCAGCAATAATCTGCCAAGTGTCATCTTTAAAAAGAGACCAAACTTCAGTCTGATTTATGACTTTTTAGGTTGGAAATGTAAATTTTTTTTTTTTTTGCTTAAAAAGTAGTTAACAGGTATATAAATGGATCATAACTATTCCATAAGTATAATTTAGCACCATAACATTTCCTAAAAATTCTAAATATTAAATAAAACACATTATCGAACTAAAATATAGTACATTTATTTAATTGAAATTAAAAAAGGTTTAATTTTTTACCCCCATTAAGAATGTAAACAGTCACTTGTCAGGGTCACATATGCGCATAACTGTCTTATGCGCAAAGACAAAAAAGCAGTTTGAAAGACTCCTCAAGAGAAGTACTTCTGACAGTGTGAGTCAAGACAACATTTTTTTTTTCACAGCTGCTCAGGCTTTCTTACATCTTCTCTTATTGGCACAAAAGGAACGACTGATTCATCTTTCACTCTCTGGTCGCTGAACAAATCAGTTTGAACTGAGACTATCGCTGTTACTGAATTTCTTATGCCTTTTATACCTAGTGAAAAGTAATTATTTCTTTGGCTTTTAAATATTAGCAATCAAAAGTGTGAAATTAATTTTTTAGTGTTTAACATTCAAAGGAAGACTTCTCTGTGTCTTGACACTGATGTATTCATTTCATACCCGGCATAAAACATGCCCCATATGGAGCTGTTAACAATGGGATGAATGTGTGGTGAATATTAAGATGCCTAATTATATTCAAAATGAATTTTAAAAGTGATTGAACAAAGCCAAAGACTGATTAACTGAACATGTGCCTCCAAGTGTCTTCATTACAGTTTAATCAAATAATAACAGATAATGGTGCAATAAATTGCCTTTCTCCTCAGCAACAATGCAATCACTGACAACAGTGGTAATATTTCAAAACTTATGGGAAAACAATGGCAAATGGTATTATGACACCCTTGAATTAACCTGAAATCCATCTTAACTGAAGTCACCCACATGTGCCAGTCAGAAATACAAAGTAAAATAAGTTGCAAATGCGGCAAGATCACATTGCCTTTATAATCTGCATACCATTGAGAAACTGGTGTCACATTAGATGTACCACAGCAGCTTTGAATATGACAATCCCCTCATAAAGTATATGATTCATTGTTGACTCTCTTTACAAGTCTTCTTCGAGTTTCTGTTTTGAGCATCAGAACAATGATATCACCTGAGGCGCATGTTGCCATAGGAACCCCCTCAGGTGTGAGACACCAATGACAACTTCATCTCAGTGTTGCGATGGTAATTCTCTTAGATTAAACTTCTACGAGAAGTATCATTGGGTATATACAGCACACCGTTTTAGATGCCATTGCCAACCATTCTATGATTAGATGATGGTTTCTGGTTTCTCTTTTCTCTTTCTCTTTCAAATGTAATGACCCTGAACCACAAAACCAGTCACATGGGTAATTTTTTTTGAAATTGAGATTTATACATCATGACACAGCATGAGAGCTAAATAAAAAAGATTTCCATTGATGTATGGTTTGTTAGGATAGAACAATATTTGGCCAAAATACAACTTTTTGAAAATCTGGAATCTGAGGGTGCAAAAAATAAAGAAAAAGAAAAAAACATTGAGAAAATTTACAGCATTACTGCATTTACTCACAAAAATAAATGTTTTATATATTTACCGAAGGAAATGTACAAAATATCGTCATAGAACATTATCTTTAGTTAATATCCTAATGATTTTTGGCATAAAAGAAAAATCTATAATTTTGTCCCACACAATGCCTATTGCTATACCCGTAGCCTACGTGCGACTTTTGTGATCCAGGGTCACATATCGGTTTCCTCTCTTTTTCTTTTATTTTTTTACCAGGCTATATGTTATTTCAGAGGTGGACGTGGAAATAGAAATGTATATATAATTGAATCCTGGATAAAAAAAAATAAAAAAAATCTTTATAAACTAAATTGTTAATCTTTTTTTCTAGGCTAATTCTTCTGAGGAGCTTCATATTTATGCTGCATTCACATGCTATCGCAATTATTGTAAATACGAGTTTCCGAGTTAAAAATTGGACATCAACTAAAGTCGCCCGATCTCATGAAAATGCGTATCTATACCACGAATCTATACCATTTATACACCAAAAATAGTTTTTGCGTGCATATGATACGCAGTTTTCGCGTGCATATGATACACTTTATGTCGTGTAAATACGCAAGCACTCCCCACCCCTAATCCTAGGGTTTTCAGTGCGTAGCATATGCACAAGTATATCGTGTTGAAAGTTCGGAGATCATTTTGATAAGCAAGTTGATTTGGGCGTGCCATAAACTTTTAACATGGTGGAGAACGATTGCTTCTGTGAATGGTTCTTAATTAGTCAATGTACTGGTTTACAAAACATCAAACTGAATCGGTCCGAGAAGTTCCCGAGCCAACCACACACTTATTTAACCATAATGAGGAACTGCATTGAAGTTTCAAATCATTTTATATGACATGTTGTGAAGATTTAAATATCCCATGACTGAATCTCTTATTTGAATATTTCACGAAAATGATTCGGACTGACTTAAATCTAACGTTGTCGTCAACAGTGCAACAATAGAGCTACACATACACAGTAATGTTAATATATATGCGTTCTATGGTTATATTATGCAAACCAATATAGAATTGCTCAAAATGTTGACTGAAATGTTTATTCCCGTTCTGTATTAGACAACTGTGCATTTATGTTCAACAATGGCAGCAGAAAAAGAGCTAATAGGAAACTTTTAAAAAGAAACGTGTTGCTCATTTAATTACCAAATTGTCATGGCAAATTAAGCAGAGCAACAGATTGACGGCATCCTTGAGTAAACAAGCGAAGTGTGAGTGTCTGGATGACACATTGTGTGTTGGTGTGGCGGTCCAGGCTCTGGGTGGCACAGCAGCCGAGCCGACTGAATGCATTGTTAGGCTAATTGAAGTGGAAACAAGAGGACTGAGACCCCCTGTAGGCTCTTGGCGGGAACAAAAATACACAATCATATAATTCAAGAATCCGAATGCAGTGGCGACAGATAATGATGTGTCCAATTAAATGCTGCTGAAGCTGTTCCAGGATATGACTGCAGCCGCAATGTGTTGAAATGCCATGTTCTTCCAAATGCAGCTTAATTGCCACCCACTGGTTCTGTCAACAGGTGCCAGCGGCTCTGAATCATATAGTGGGGGAAGTGTGTTAAAGCTTTTTTATGTTTCCATCTCTGATTATGAGGAAATTCTAATCAGCCAAGTATACAGACAGTTTTTAACTTATATATATATATATATATATGTAAGGGATAATGTATAGCGAGACGGTTGTTATAGCGAATACAACCCCGACAGGCCAACCCGATCTCACGGCAATTCGTACGAATTTTACGAGGTGGCTAATTCGTACCAATTCATACGACCTCACTCGTACGAATTTGTACGTTTTTTGCTAAATCGTACATATTTTACGATTTGCCAAAATCGTATGAATTCATACGAATGACCTACCCCTGACCCCGCCCCTAAACCCAACCGTCACGTGGGTTTAGACAAATCGTACAAATTCGTACGAGTGAGGTCGTACAAATTCGTACGAATTAGCCACCTTTTAATCACTCGTACAAATTCGTACGAATTGGTCGTGAGATAGCGTTGGACAGGCTGATCAGGACCCTGACGGGAAGCTTATTACATGGCTTCCTACCAAATAAATCAATAATTTGACACAAAATATTGATTTAAAAACTATTGTATTGTTTCCCCTAAAGAACCCCGTGTCCATGGCAACGCACTGTTTTTAATGGCAACGGTGTGTTATACTTAACAGCGGTCTGTGATCAAGAAATAACCAAGAACCATGTAATAAATATATATATATATAATTCGCTCAATCCATCTATCCATCTATCTTCATTTCACGAACATATGTCACCTCATCAACAACTTTAATCACATTATTTCACTAAAATTGGGAATTTTAAGTTATTTCCGCTGTTAAAATGAGACAAAATCATTTGCCATTGTGCCGATTTGTGTCGTGGAAGTCTCATTACAGTCCAGTGATTAAATATGCCTGGACATGGGAAGCCTCAGGTGCCGCTTCACTCGCCGTCTCCTCGTGGAAAGGTGAAGTAGGCAGATGTAAATTGCACTTTTCCTCCTTCTCGCACATATTTTGATCATTTCTTGCGTGATATTGAACTTTGTGCATCCGCCATGCTCACCGCATGTTAATGTACTCTCACATGCAAAGAAAATGACATGTAAATGTCCCAAATCTATCTATACATACATACTAACTAATATCTTTCCTCAAACCCTGAACTCCACGGCGACTTCTCACATCCACACAGAATCTATATGTGCATATCCAGAGTACCCGAAGAGAATATTTTTTATGCTGTCCTCTATTTCAGATTTGACTTTCATGGCTCCCTCCGGATGCATTTATCAGCTGCGGGTTAGTAGTTAGCTGTGTTGAGCACTGCCTGCAGCTGCCCCATGTCTTTACAGTACATTTTTTCATTTTTACCCACATTAGGACTGACTGACACATAATCCCTTGGCGCTGCAGTGGCCTCCATTTTCTTGGCAAATAGCAGCGAGTTTAATTCCACCCTCTGTCCAAAATAACAACTCACATGATTTTGTTTCTGTAATTGGGCTATTATCATCATAGCGTGAGGGCTGAATTCTCAAGCTTGATTATTAGACGGTCCCAACCGAGTCATTACTTAAGAGGGTTTTCAATGGTCAGCTATTAGTTGTAGAACAATTTGGCAACGGCTAGTCTGCTATTCATATGCTAACATTTATATTAGACATAACTGCTCTGTTTTTTAAAAAGTGCTTTAACATGATAAGATTTAACTGCTTAAACAGTGTACGGTAGTTAAATATTGACCTTATTTGAACAACATTTATGTCAAACAAACTTTCACATTACTTTTAAAACTTCCAGTATTCAGTTTTTTGGATTATTCATTGTCTTTTAACAAAAATGTGCTATAAAGTTCAAATTCTACAAAAAGATTTCCTCACAGAAAGCTGTCATATGCCTTCAGAAGACATGAAATATACCGCACAAGTCATTTGACCTACTTTTATGGTGTTTTTGTGTGTGTGCGTGTGTGTGTGTGTGTGTGTGTGTATGTGATTTTGCGGCTTGAAAGATCTAGTCCCATTCACTCCCGTGAATAAGGCTGAGAAATATGTCTTTTTTTTTGTGAACTATGCCTTTTAGCAGCTACATCAAATGTAAATATTCATGAAGTGTGATGAATTTCTGTATTTTGATTCAGAGCACCTTACAGATTAACTTGCCAGAAGAAATACACACCCATAAATTACTGACTGAAAGCTTTGATAAACTAGTTACTATTTACTGTTGACAGGTATAAAAAATATGCGTTTATATTTTGTGTTTCAATCTGGCACAGAAGCATCTACGGTGTCAGTGAAGCAATGAGAAGCTGTCAGGTGTATTTACTGAGATCTTGGTTTTTTTTTTTTGACATGTCTTTGTGCTATATTTGTCGACTGTGCTAATCTAACAGTAGCTATAGCAACATGCTAAAATTATAGCTCTGGGTATACGTTGTGATAAAACATTTCTTTCAATTCACCCAAGGCACCCAATGTTTTACTTATTATTGAAATACTCAGGCTGAGCTTTGATTTTTGGATTTAAATGGAAAGCCCTCAGAGATTTTGGAGTGGGTTAACAGTAAGCTAATCATTTAAGAGCGGGAGACAAAACTTTGCTAAATTTGCATTTGATTATGACAACTTTATTCAAATGAGTTGCCTCCAATTCTAGATTTGTAGAAGAAAAGAACAAGCTGCCTTTTATCGTCATGTTGAGCTGACAAGATAAGAATAATCATACTGAATAGCAGGATTGTGGTTTGGTCCCAGTTTGGGGTTATTTAAAAAACAAAACAAAGGATGACGATTAAGTAAAAAATACTAGATTTTCTTAAGAAAATGTTTTGGCACAGCTCTAGAGTGGTTGACAGGGTGTTGCTACACACACTGTAAAAAATTATTGTTGGTTTAACTTAAAAAAGTAAGTTTCCTGGTTGTCAAGTTACAGTAACACAATAAAGGAGAAATTATTGAGTTGATTTGACAAAATCACAAAATTGTGATAAGAAATCATGAAAGTATTTTTTACAGTGTTCTAAGTTTCGAAACAGTTTCTAGGGTACATTGTTGTTATATGGTTGCTAAGGTGTTATTAGTTTTTATTACATGGCTTGGTTAAATTCTAATGTAGAATGCGGTCTGTTATTTCTTGATAACAGACCGCTGCTAAGTATAACACACCGTTGCCATGAAAAACAGAGCGTTTCCATGGACACGGTGTTCTTCAACGGAAGCAATACAATAGTTTTTAAATCAATAAACTCCTTTTTAAATCAATATTTTGTGTCAAATTATTGATTTATTTGGTAGGTAGCCATGTAATAAGCGTGATAATGTATAGCGAGGCAGTTATTATAGCGAATACAACCCCTTCAGGCTGATTCAAGACCCTTCCGCTTTGCGTCGGGGTTTTATTCGCTATAACAACCGCCTCGCTATACAATATCCCTTACATAAACCATTCCTAGTGGGTTTTGGGTGGTCGTTAGGAGATGGCTTATAGCATCAGTAAGAAGGAGAAAAAAATATTATCAGATATCAACAAAAACATTGTTTTAATAACAAAATATCATTCCTTTGATTCTCTTAAAACATCAAAACAAAGAATATATGAATAATTCCATTAAATATAAAACATTCACTTTGTAATAGTTTAAATAAGTTAATTGTACTATGAGTTGTTCCAAACATACAACTTTTCACCATAGTTATTAAAATACTGCAAAAATAAAATAAATAAATACAGAACATGATGAGTCAGCACATTTTTTAACACCCTACCAGAAAAAACTAAAATAGATGAAGTATTCGCAGCTGTCTGTAATTGTACAATCATAGGGTCACTGAGAGTTCCTTCAAGTGTGATTTGCTTGGTATGCCACTTGTTAATTAATGACTTTCGGAATAAACTTCTACATTCCAGATTTAAAGACATTTTCTGGAAATGAATGGACCCCAGATCCACCACAGCTGCTTTGTGTCTTCATTTCACAAACATTTGTCACCTCATCAACAACTTTAATCACATGATCTCACTAAAATTGGGTGCACACTCTATGATATTTGCCACTTTTTTGTTGTCAGAGACTCAATCAGTCTTCTTTATTTTCAAGGCGAAATTTGGAATTGCCATTGAATGTGAGAATGTTATGTGAACTGCACTGATTTTTTTTCCTTATCTTTCAGCAAAACAACACATAAATCAAAATTTAATTATGTTTATAACAAGAAAAAGTTATTTACCAATGTGGTAAGATAAATGTTCTTATTAGCCTACACAATTTTGTTTAAAGGACACACCAAGCCGATGTCAAAGAACTAGCGGCGACTAAATCTGACTGTGTTGTCGCCTTTCGTTGGCTGCGTCTCGGTCAAAAAGCTGCGCTTGAACACACCAAAAGGACTTAAGGCGAGTGTCAACTCGCATGTGCGTTCTGTGACTGCGTGTACGTACATATCTGTTTAAATCAGCAGGTATAAATAGACTGTTTTCTTCATTCAAAACAGAAACTATGACTTTAGATATACGAACTGTAAACAAAGCAGCGTTTGCTTACCATTTTGAATATAAATCACGCTGATCAGTGTCTTCGTTCCAGGCGGCTCATGTTATTATGAAAATATTTGTGCATTCGAATGCTCAGGTAAGATGACGTAAAATTCTGTCTGTCTGTCTGTAACCATCTTGACTTTTTTGTCAAAAAAAAATAGCCATTTCTATTGTAAAACAAAATTAAAATAATTATTATGATTTCTTTTTACACTGTGGTGACTCAAAATGCCTAGTCAGTGCAGTCAATTTCGATCAAAGTCTACCTAAATGTCTGTGGTATGGGCTGCACAGTCTTATTAATATCATGTCATACAATCTGATAAGAAACAATGGTAAAGTGCAGTAAAAATCAGACAGTGTACACCCGGATTTACTTTAGGAGAAAAATCTCACAGCAGTTCATGTTGTGCGTTGTCCAAATATCCTCAGTGCAAACTCTTCTAATTCCACCTTTTGTCATGTTTCCTCAAATTCAGGCTCTTCTGGAAGCGTGGTGAGATCTTGTATGACTACCTGCGGAGTTGGCATGGTGATGGACATTGGCATTGCGACTGGCACTGCCCTTCGAGAACTTTGTGGCACTGCATCCCTCTGTAGCTCCGGAGCGAGAGCGGGTGTCGGCGCCTCCTGCAGGTGTCTCCGGTACTGCACGAAGCTGCACGTCTTCAGGACAATGGCAAGGACGTTCTTGCCCATGAGTATTCCAGACACACGGACGTCCCTATAAAGCACCATATTCCCTCCCCGTATAAAAATCGTAACAAAGTTGATGGCGACCAAACTGAGAATGGGATACAACAACATTTTGTGCGGCACAATATTTACACCTTGCATGCTTATTTCGCTTAGCGACACACACGGTAGTATCAGAAGTAGTATGTAGCAGTAGAAAAAAGTAAGGCCCTCTACCCATAGGGGGAGCCCTTTTCTCTGAGGCTCCCATAGGCTGGCCTGAATGTCCAAGATGTCGAGAAGGTCCACCACAACCCAAAATAGTCGACTCCTCAGCTCCTCCCTCTTCTTGATTGGCCGAACGTATTCCATGTGGTCGATGGCTGCCAGCGTAACGTAAAGTCCCGGCACGAACACGGAAAGCAGCACCGTGAAAGCCTTGCAGGTAAGAGCTTCCGCTCTCTCGCCTTCCGCCTTGTAGTTCTGATAGACAAAGTAGACCTTGATCTCGAGCACGAAGACATAGAAGAACCAGAGGATCATGGCGTAGCCGCGTTTAGCAGTTCGTACCTCGGCCCCAACCCATACGGCAATGTACCGTAGCACGATGAGGAAGCACACGTCGCCTACCATCACCATGATGCAGACGCCCACCTTCCGTGGACCTTGATTTTGCTCCACAAGGTAGGCGTCCAGCAGCGCCATGCTACTCATGATAAGAACACACGAAAGGCAAACGTGTGGCTTGTTGGAAGGGGGCGGTGGGACCATGTTGATTATGAGCAACAAGGTAATAATGATAAGTGGTTGAATGTTCAATCAAACCAAGTTTTGTAGACCCATATGCATTGCTTAACTGTTCATCCCAAAGGAACCGCAGTCCTGGAAACAGTAGTTAATCTAAATCTGCTTAATAGCACAGCAACCTGTTCCTCAATATGAAGCGTGATGGGAGGAAGAGCAAATGAGGAAGCAAGAAAAAAAAAGATCAAGATTGAGCCAAACTAGCTGTTTCTAAATTCAGCCCAAGGCTGAAGACAACCTAATGCACAGGATGGGTACCACACAGCAAACCTGGTACCGCTGTCAGTCATTAGTCCTCTCGTCTTAACTCACTCCCACAGTTTTCAGAGTAAACGTAGGCAACCTGTGCATACTGATCACAGCTGTTTCGGTTTTCATTAATCGTTAATTGCATCTTTCACAGCCAGAGTCTTAAATATTTCAGATCACCCAGTCTGTAAGCACAACCACCGGCTCTTATTTTCCAAAGAGGAGTCTCACGGATTCAAAAGCGAGAGGGAAAGGAGAAATAAGCCACATGCTCTCCGAAAGAGTGGGTCAGAAATGATCGGCTGTGATAAATTTCTCATTTTATGCCAGAAGTGAATTTCTTCCCATCATTATTCCTCAGAGCGCCGCATACGAGACTACAACTGACATGCCTCTCCTGTGAGGTTCATCACTCCAGATTGCGTTGAACAGTAAGTGCGTGGGGTTCACGTATGCATGTTTTTCTCCGAAAAATTGCAGCAGAAGAATTCTTTGAAGCCCCAAAGTCTCAAATCCGATCCAGTCCTCAGATCTCTTCCTCCCACATCAATCGACGTGGGCTGTAAAAGGTAAAGTATTTAAAAGTAAGTTTACCTAGAAGAAAATGACCTCTTTTCTGAAGGATTAGAAGCACAGCATTCCTCCACAGTAGCAGTCTTGCGCCTCCTGTAGATTGAAATCACTCAATTCTCATCTTCTTCCCAGTATCGACGCCAAAGATGTCAATAAGTTTCCACTTGCCCTCACCTCTGAAATCTCTGCAGCAATAATCTCGATCTTCCTCTTTTTTATCGTCTCTAACTCCAGAGCAATTTGCTGTGCGCAGCCTGTGGCTCTTCAACATAGTCTGGCTAGATTTCACCCTCCTCCTGCTGTTTTTCTCTTCTCTCCTCCCTCTCTCTGCTCCCCTCCACTTATGCGCAGTCAGGCATTGGGTGTCAAAGAGGGACGCTCTGCAACAGATAAAGACCGCATGAAGCTTTCATTTGATCAGAGCCGAGCTGTCACAACAAGACCAAGAGTCTGCATGCAGTACCTCTCTTAGGGATTCCCTTTATGAGACCATCAGTTCTTTAGAAGTTCCGTTTTAAATTGTGAGCTGTGCAGTGGTCCAGCGGTCTTTGATCTGACATAGCAAATCTCAGAGAAACTGTGACTGAAACAATAAAGAGAGCGAGTAAAGGTTTCCACAATGCAGAAGCAATCACTGAGCGCATCAGGACAAAGATGCTCGGTCTAGATGGTAACCCTCATTTCATGAAATAATTGTTTGGTGTAAAACTTACTGTTCAAAAGTTTTATTTTATTTTAAAGCAGCATTCATTGAATGAAAAAAAAAAAAAAAAGTAAAAACAGATTTTTATTTTTATTTTATTTTTTAATTTCATTTTCACCAAAGCAGCATTCATTGGATTATAATCCCAAAAACAGAAATCATTCTAATAATTATTACTATTACTATACTATTGTTATTATTATTAATGATAATGATTTAATTTTTTGCAACTTTAATTTTTTTAAAACTTTAATGTCACTTTTGATCAATTTAAAGCTGCAGTTCGTAGTTTTTCCTCTTTGTCGCCATCTCTGTTCGAAATCTGCAATTGCAGTTATTCGCTGAATTATCAACTTTACGCGAGCTGTGCCTCGGCACGGCACAGCGCGGATGAATCAAATATTTTGAGGAGAATGTGCGGCTGTCAGTCACCGCGCCGGTGTGGATACTGGCATTCGCAATCACAGATTCTACTTTTTGGAAGTATGACCAACATAAGAATTTTTACCGGAAAATGTCGTCTGAACAAGTAACATCCACTTTTGTTTTGACCAACTAAGGGGAAAAAAGCATTGCAGTAAATCGCGCTGATTAAATCATATCACGTCAAGCCGTGCAAATTATACTTTGTTCTCAAATTGTTAATGTTAACTACATAAGCATTGTGTGACTACATTTAATGGCTACCTGTAGTTCAGTACTCCGTAACTGTATGAATTAAGCGAACAAGTGTGCTACTGTTACATAATTGAACCATTGAAATGTCTTACCTGTCCAGCTGAAAAAAAGCCATCTCTGCATCCGTTTTGAACCCAACAAAAAACGAAGTTCACGCCACCTTTCAAAAGCCCTTCCGATATTTATCCTTGTTTTCAAATGGGCCCGGTTGCAGTATCTTTTTTTCCCTAGCCACTCTCTTGCATTTTACTTGAATCTCCAGTTGTCACTGGTGATTGTCGTTTGAACCTTTCGGGATCCACCATAAAATTGATTGATAAGCTTAATTATATCAAGGGTTGTGATAAAAGCACTATAAATCTCCACCTCCAACATCCTCACGCAATATAGCCTTGGCTATACTAGCCGAGACACCTTCTTTATGTACAGATGTGACGTAATGACGCAAAGTCATGCTCAAATTTCCCGCGGAAATCCACCAGCACCACTGGAATTAAAAACGTTATTACAAGCTTACCGTTTTGAATCGACCTAAGGCAAGCAGATAGTTTTTAACACTGGCTGGTTATGTACTTGCTCAAAAAATTATTTTGGATAATATTTAACACAAAAAAGTTACGGACTGCAGCTTTAATCAAATCATATAAATACATATTATATTAAAATACTTTTAATATTAAACATATGAATGTATTAATATTAATAGAACATTAACTTCAACAAAAGCTAAAGTTCAACTAAATGTTTCATCGTCTGTCTCAAAGATGTATGTACAATCATTTTAATGGGTTTGCATTGTAAGCATTCTAACATCCTACATTCAATAGATATTTAAGTCAGTGATTTAGAATGTGTAGTTTATAACATTTTGCACATATGCTCTTTTAAAGTCCACATGAAACTTAATAACGTGCATTAAAACAAGCAAAGTGTAGCTGTTGTGTTTTAACACAGAAATTACGCTTAAAATAGAATTTTTCAGATTTCATTCTCTCAGACTTCTTGCTATGTATGTAGCTAGAAGAGAAACCCAAATGCACCTAACTACATATGACAAAAATGGAAAAAAGAGGTACAATTTTCGTTTGATTGAAGGGCTGGGGGCAAAGCTTTCATTTATGAACTAAAGAGGAGAGAACAAAGATTTCTGATAGCGATATGAGCCTGCAATGAGGAAAACAAAAAGCATAACATGATTTCCTTAGGCTACCTTCAGCAAAGGATCTGCACCTGCACATTTAAACTCCACAGAAACAAAATTACAGGTGTTTTAGAGCAAATTTGGGGAAAATGTATAGCTTTTAGTCCATGTCTGCTAGCTTTTGAGCTCATCTATATGTTAATGTACCTCTAAATCTTGACTAAATCAACTTGTGGGAAATATATGCATTCGAAATTAGCATTCTTACTCAAACCACATGCTGGGTTTGACTGTGATTCCGTCAACGATTAGACATAAACCTTCAGATCAAATCTTCATGATGACCGACAATAAATTAAAAATGCACAGAGCCTTTGTTGTTAATTATAAAGCATATTCCTTATAAATGTCCTCCTTTCTCATTAGCGTTAGACAGTCATGAATGTTTGACAAGAATCCAGAACATTAGTTCCAACATTAGTCCTCTGTTAATTGGATGTGTTTGATCACTTTCCCTGCCCCCTTCCGAAAAGCACCAGGCATCAATCTAAATGTGCCACTGAGAGCTGTTACAGTAGGACGGATCGTCTGATAGATGGTAGTTTGTTCCATCGATGTGTCAGAATGTGCACCCATCCACAAGCACCATTAGACAGTGACTCAGATGAGTACATGGCCATAAATGTCCATTAATAAATGATTCAGCAGAGTGAGAAGAGCTAAGGAAGAATCTGTTCCAAATGGCATACTAATAGCTGCACTGATAAGCATTTTAAACATTTGTATGCAGCTTCGCCAAAATGATCTCACGGGAAAACTTAACTACTATACAAGGTGGCGATTTTATATGAATTAGTACGATGTGAATCGTGCAAAAAAGATTATTAGAAATAAAAGTAAGCAGGTCCACCCATAATCATACTCGTCACTGGGGGGGCGTTTTGTACGAACATTGTATGAGTGAGATTGTACGAAGTCATACAAATTAGCCACCAATTCGCCAAAACGTAAATAGTTACACATTTTCATTAGATTGTTTTGGCATTGCCAAGTTAGTACGTATCGCATGCTAACTTGAGCAAGTAGCATCCGGTTAATGTTTTGAAAATGAATAGTTATTTTAGATTTTTTATCAAATTGTGCACAATAAAAAAAATATATATAATCCAATAAGTTTTAACAACATGTGTTTTTTATTGCTTTAACGCATCAAAATAAGTTACGCAATTTTCAACTTTTTTTGATTAGTTATACGAGATTCAACAAATTTTTAAGTCAGTTTAATGCAATTTAAGTTGAAATGACAAACATCCAAGTTGATTGTACTTAAAAATTTAAAGCAGCAACTTTTTTTTTACAGCGTGTGTATAAATGTTTTAATTATAACGAACGTTAAAAATTGAGGTTGTTGCTATTTACACTTAATTTGTCACAGTCCATTGTGGGATTGTGGGATGCAGTGCCCAAATGTAGTGTATAGTATGTAATTTGGGAATTTTATGTCATAGGAAAATAGTATAACTTTTGGCTGTCTGAAAAAAAAGTTTTAAAAACGACCAATTCCGATTGTTTCTTTCTGCTAATTTGTCAAACTGGAAATGGAAGTTCTTGTTGAGTGCATAATGCGCATATGACAAAAAATATAGAAAAGCAGAATGCCGTTCCGAATATATCAAATGTATCAACTAGGGAATCAAATGGGCTGTGTCC
Source organism: Phoxinus phoxinus (assembly GCF_949152265.1). Classification (NCBI taxonomy): domain Eukaryota; kingdom Metazoa; phylum Chordata; class Actinopteri; order Cypriniformes; family Leuciscidae; genus Phoxinus; species Phoxinus phoxinus. The sequence continues at coordinate 18,104,444 of NC_136895.1, read as the reverse complement.
AAATTTTTCATTCCGAAAGCTCATTTGTCTTGTTTAATGAGGCACTTTAACAAAACTTGGCAAGGATTGCAAAATTACCCTCTGCTTAACCTGAGCAATTACCAGTCTCAAACTTGCTGCAGAATATACTGCACCCATATCCTCAGCGTAGCGAAACGAAACATACCCTTTATGACTCTTAATTAAATTTGCTAGCTGTAACTGTAAGTGACACTGAGCATATTCTATGTAGTGTAGAGGGAGGAATAATCCAGTTACTGCTTCATTCTGGGAGATACAGATGCAAACTTGGAGCATCTGGAAGCATATTCGATCCGAGAAGCAATAAACTTTGAAGGTCTTCTGACCTAAGCAACATGCATTATACATGGGACCGGATGCTGTAAGATGAAATACAGAAGTTTTTTGCTTTCTGCTGATGTGTTAATGTAACCGTGTAAATCTTTCAAGGAGTTTGCTTATAGCGGTTCGCTATTAAATAAATCTTGCACTTAAAGTCTTTAAACTCAGAATTAAAGGTGGTACCACAGCAATACGCACATACGTAGAATGGATCATTCCTGCTATGTGCATTTTACCTGACAAAAGCCAGCTCCTTCAAGAAGAGACATGCATTTAATGAATTCTGTGACATTTGGTGGTAGTTGGTTTGCCCCACATAAAACGTTCAATCTTTTTAGACAAAATTACAGAAATCATATGATCATTTGAAAAAACAAATGCGCGTCCAGGTCGCTCTCAGTCACCATATGTTTGGTCTAAAACGCAACTGCTCTCATGTATTGCCGCAGGACAGCAAACGTGAGTACATTTTCTGTCATCTTTGCAGGACTGGGATATGAGGAGTGTGCAAATAACATATTTTAACATCAGTGTGAAAGTGAAAAGCACATAACAGGCTCAATAACAGTGTAAAAATGTATATCTATTGGTACAATATGTGTCACATAACTAAACTTACATCATCATTTTTAAATACATCTGTTTTGACAGTCCACACACTACAACGCGAAAACGGCTCTTTCAAATTTATCCACTTTGGAGAGAAAAATAAGCGCTTTTTTAAATGAAAACGTATCAGTGTGGACAAGGCCTAAAGCTACAGGGAGGTGAGGTTTTTTTTTTTTTCAGGGTTGGAACCAAACTCTGCCGGACAGTGGCTCTCTAGAACCGAACTTGCTCACTACCTCTGCCATTGTAATGTTTAAGTGTAAGAATGTTTTGGTGTATGCTTTTATAGAAATACTTCCCTAAAGGTGTTCACACTTAACAAGCGGACGGAGACCCCTGAAAAGATGGGTCACGGTCAACTTCCAAACGAACTCTTTCGACTGAAATATGAACGCTAGACGGACCAAAGACATGTAAACAAAACAAAAACAGGACACAAGATGCGATCGGTACAGGCGTCAGAACGACTCCATTACACATTTTATAAGCTCCTCACGAGTTGTTTTTAAGTTCAGTGTTAAAAAATGAGTGTGCCCGTTAAGCGAACCAGGACTAAATGTGTCGTTTTCTGTTTTTGGTCCAGACCAAAAGCACCAAAGAGAACTGAATTACAAGTGAGCGTTACATAACTAAATTACATAACCATATTCATTTTTATTATTTCACTAAACAGTAGCGCCACGTTTGCACACAGTATTTCGGAGCAAATTGATTTTAGCACCAATTTTCTAGATGAATTTGAGCCTTATCTGATTTTCAGAATTCCTTCATTGAACCGGCCACCAAAACAAAGCAGAAAGCATGTCTAAATAAACAACGCAACTAATACTTGGTGAATTTTCCCCAACAGAGTTCAAAAAGTACAGGAATGGCCCGCCTATTGCTGAAAGGAAGAACACTTTTAAAATGTTTGTGTCTGCTGAAAATGATTGTTTTTCCCCTTTGTGTGCACAGAGGAAGCACTTATTTTCTTGAATGTGTTTTCCTCTTATCTGTGAGTAAGAGAGATCGTGCTCCAAGTGTTCATTTTTAGCAGTGGCCTACTTCTCTGTCACCATGAAGAATTGTCCCCGGGCATAAGACCTGTTCCTCATACCTCTCTCCTTCCGTCTTCCCACTCACTCTCACTCTCACTCTCACTCTCACTCTCACTCTCACTCTCTCTCTCTCTCTCTCTCTCTCTCTCTCTCTCTCTCTCTCTCTCTCTCTCTCTCTCTCTCTCTCTCTCTCTCTCTCTCTCTCTCTCTCTCTCTCTCTCTCTCTCTCTCTCTCTCTCTCTCTCTCTCTCTCTCTCTCTCTCTCTCTCTCTCTCTCTCTCCCTCTCCCTCCATCTACCCTTTTTCTCCTTCCATGTGCCTCAGTTTTCTCCCAAATCCACAAGGCTATTCAGTAGAGGCTTGTTAAAGGAATAGTTCATCCAAAAATCAGAAGTCTGTCATTATTGATTCAGATGTTGATATTTTACTGCAGAGCAAACTTTTCTTTTTCTTTTTTTAGAATTGAAACGTTGCAACTCTCGTCTCCAAGACAGACAACAAAATATCATGAAAATCAGTCAGACTTCTGTGCAATAGTCAGAAGTCTTCAGAAGTTGTTGTGTGAGGAACTGATGAAAATGTAATTGTTTAGTTGTTTAACAAATTGAATGGAGCGTATTACATCCATGGAAATCCAAAGTTCTTGCGAGAGCACAATTTGAATTTGCTCAGCGAGTCACTCTGGCATTGAGTAATGATGCTCATTAACAATGCCCTTGTAGCCGAGCTGCACCAATCACATCGGTGTATCTGATATAGGCGGACCAGAGGCGAGCTAACCAGATGACGACAGCGCTGTGACGTCAAAGTCATTAGTAAACATTGCAAGATGGCTTTGGATGAACACCAGTTGTTTGAAACGGCTTTGGCCGCTACAATGAACGAGTTAGACTTGGCTTTTTATCTAAAAGAGGAACAGAAGACGAGGCTCGAATCATTCCTTTGCAAGAAGGACGTTTTTGCTTGTTTGGCCGACCGAATACGGCAAGAGTCTACCAGTTAGCTCTGCTGGTAGCTAAGCGTATGTGGCTCTGGATATGTCACCCCGTGTATTGTTGTGATTGGTCGTAGTGTTATCCAATTGCGTGCAGTGAGATTTTCAAATCATGCTTGGGGCCGCCACTCAAGTTAGGCGATTTTCATTACTCAATGCCAGACCCTTAATCTTTCGGATTTGGGTCTGGATTTTCTAGACTAGAGCCTATACAAAAGGCCAACTGAAAACACAAAGAAAATACATTTTCTTAGCATTGGTTTTCTAATTTGAAATGTAATTCAAGAAAATACATTTATAAATCCACAGCTTAAGTGATTTTTTTTGTTATTCCTAATCAGGCACCGATTAAGAGTACCCATACGAAAGTAAAAATACATGATGTAGGCCTACACATGCGATGGAAGATCATAACCCTCTATGTATGCATTTCTGCATTATTTAACATAACTTGATTGTGTGTGTGTGTGAGCTGTGTAGGTGTGTGAGGTCTCTCTGGTTTCTGCCTGGGTAACTGCAGATGGAGATTGCAGACTATGTCGCCCTCAGGCAAATCGACTTTTATTTCAAACGGTTCACCCACAGTGGCAGCATACTGTACAGTACCTCTCTCTCCAATAATAACTCGTCAACACATTCTGTTGAATTTATAGCTGGTGACTGCAAGTTAACATATTGGTTCATCTCATAAATTGCCAGCATTTTTATGGAGACATTGTTGGTCCATTTGCTGATGAGCATCAAAAAGAATGGCTGAACATTAAACATCCGATTAAAACTACCATATGTTTTAATTGTTGTGCATGCAAAGTCATTTCTTTCAAGTCTTGCTTTTCTTTCAGGTCTAATTGCACGATTGCTGCCTTTTAAAAACCCCAAATAAAGTCTCATCCTCATCCCGAGGTTACCGTAGTCAGCCGCCCAATGTGTATTGCGCCCTGGGTCCTTACTGCACTAGTGCCTGAATTCACTGTATTTAGCGGCGTGTCAGCAGTTACTTAAATACTCAATGACTCGCTATGAACTGGATATTATTAGTGAATCAAAAACATAGGGGGGAAAAGTTAGGACGATTCCAACAAATACGTAAAAAGTATTTAAATTTTTTTTATTATATTATACACTATATAAACCATCATCATTGAGTATATTTCAAATAATAATAAAATTAATGATGTCTTTGTTTGTACTTATTTTGGCAATAAAAGTTAAATATCCCCATTGACCAAAAAGTAAACACAATTCAGGCAATTTTGAAAAATAAATATTTTGCAAAACTGCAATGGAAACGTTTTTTGCGCATTTACACTCACATGAACACTAAGTAGTCGATTGTCGAGTTGACGCGCATAGGTTTAGTTACTTAGATCACGCGCGTGAACTCGACAATCGACTACTTTGGACTTCGACCGAAAACAGGAACTAAATACAGGTATGTGCGCTGCTGATATAACATCCTTTTTATTCATATCTTTCACATCTACTGCTGTCAGATTCACTCGTGTTCACTCTGAAGGAATCACTCAACATGGCTGGGCACTTGTAATGACACATCAAGGATGATAAGAGAAATAAAAGCAGGTTTAAAACTTGCCCCATTCAAGTCAATAGGGTGCAAATTTTAAAAAGAGGATAACACGGTGTAGGCAACACCGATTTTGTCGTTGTTCTCTGTATTGACAGCACTCCAAATTTACTAAAAATTGAGCTCAATGTTAAAACTGACCGGAGTTCTCCTTTAAATAAGACAACATTTCTATTGGAAACCCCTCTATGTTGCGGTTGTTGTTGTTTTTGGCGTATTCCGACACAACATCATTGCCATAGAAACCAATGCAGATATTCCGGAAAACGAAAGAGCTGCATGGACACACAAATCGGATTTGGACTGTCAGTGTGAACATAGCCTTAGATCATATTCCAATCGGATACACAAATAATCGGATTTAGACTGACAGTGTGAACGTAGCCTAATAAGCCTTAGTGAATCAAACACATGCATGCAGCACAAACCGCGTAGTCCGATTCCTGAACGAATGACTCTAATAAGCCAGTTATTTTAAGTGAATCGAAAAGACGGTCCTTTTTAGTGAATCGCACACATGCAGCGCAAACAACATAGTCAGATTCCTGAAAAAATGACTCTAATAAGCCAGTTCTTTTAAGTGAATCAAACACATGCAGTGCAAGCAGTGTAGTCCGATTCCCAAACAAATTACTACAAATACGCTGGTTCTTTTTATTGAATCAAACACATGCAGCACAAGCAGTAGACCATTCCTGAGCAAATAACTAATGTACACAGTTAATGCAAATTGAATTGCTGACTTTTTTCAATGAAGTGAGTAGTTTGCTCCATTATGTGAGACAAGCATTCAAATTTATTAAACCTTGAAAAACGCACCTCAAGATTCCTGCGATTTGTTCCATTCCAATGCGTTCCGTTTAGCTGCTTTGAACACAATTAATGTGTCCAGTGTAAATGCCCCTCAAATTCCATCATAAGCACACACAACCACAGCACATTGTCAGCATAAATAGCATCCGAGTCTATGATTATTGCTCTGCAATTAAATGTAAAGCAATCACGTGGATGTTGAGAACCATCGCATCACAGGCGGTTTATTTTTAACGAGCCTACTTGATTAATCGCAGTAGATTCTAGAAGTCTCCAGGAAGGCTGCCTCTGACCCACAAAAATAATTCCAACCCCCATCTTTTCCCAAGTTTTATGGTGCTCATATTAAAAAGTCATGAGAAGAAGTGCTAAAAATGCATTCGGCCGCATCAAATTAGCCCAATTAATGCTGGAAGTTCAGGAGCATGCATGTGTCCCAGCATGCACCACTGCATTCTGTATTGCTTGTGTTCTCTCTTCAGACCCTGATTGTAGTCCACTATCCACGCTAGGATTCAGGACGACTTCATCAGCCTTCCGTGGGAAAGACATGCAGTAACACCTAAAAGTATTTGGAGATGTAAGCTGCAATTAAAAATTCATGAATGTCTTTGCATTACATAATTCAATATCAAAACAAGTAGCATTTATTTTAAAGCTAGCATTTGATAGGTTTTAAAGGATGAAACAATGGATACCATTGTGAAAAAGTAGTACAGGCTACTTTTGCCTACAGTGGTACTGGTGGATTTCCGTGAGAAATTCGAGCATGTCTTTGCGTCATTACATCACATCTGTACATAAAGAATGTGTCTCGGCTAGTATAGCCTAGGCTATATTGCGTGAGGATTTTGGAGGTGGAGATTTATAGCCTTTTCTCACAGCACTTGATATGATTAAACTTATCACTTTGATGGCGGATCCAGAAAGGTTCAAACGACAATCACCAGTGACAACTGGAGATTCACCCGTTTGTAAAATGCAAAGACTTCTTTCGGACTTCGGAGTAGCTACAGAAAATAAGAGACTGCAACCGGGCCCATGCGAAAACAAGGACAAATATCGGAAGGGCATTAAATGTAGTCACGCAATGCTGATGTTGTTAACATTAACAATTTGACGACAAAGTATAATTTGCATGGACAAAGTATACACTGCAATGCTTTCCCCCCCTTAATTGGTCAGAACAAAAGTGGATGTTACTTGTTCAGACATCAGGGAAAATTCTTATGTTGGTCATACTTCCAAAAAGTAGAATCTGTGATTGCGAATGCCAGTATCCACACCGGCGCGGTGACTGACAGCCGCACATTCTCCTCAAAACATTGGATTCATCCGCGCTGTGCCGTGTCGAAGCACAACTCGCGTAAAGTGGATGATTCCACGAATAACTGCAATTGCAGATTTCAAACAGAGATGGCGACAAAGAGAAAAAGCTACCAACTGCAGCTTCAAATTTATATTAAATGCAATTTGTTTAACTTTAGAGTGCCTTTTTGACCAACTTAAGTAGCACTTAAGTACATCTTTAGATGTAATTTGATAATTACTTCTATTGTTTTTGAAATATGGTTTAGCGTATCTGCCGAATGTACTGACTAGCATTTAAAGTAAACTGAAAACTGTTGAAACTTGTATGTCATGTTTTTTAATATATTTCGAATGACACATTTTTCATGATGATGTTGCAATTTATTTTTTTTTTTTTATATATTAACTTTAAATATAATTATTGAATAACACAGTAAAGTTACATTTATAATCAAGCACTTTACATATACTTATAGTCAACATATGAAAATAAGTGTACTTCTTTAAAGCACAACAAAAGATTCTTAAAACAATTATTTAAAATGTACATTTAAAGTAAAACGTGTATTTTGACATTATTACAAAATATGCTTAAGTGTGTTAAGAAACTGTGTGTGTCCCAATCAGCTCCCTATAGGTCACTGATCAGGGAGTCAGACATTTTAAGGCTAGCTGTCTTAATCGACAAAACCTTTCCAGTGCTGTAAAACATTCGCTCAAAATGTGAAAACCAAGCATCGATGCTCACTACGTGTACTTAATGGAAGTTTTGTGACATAAGACACGCAAGCCAACCCAGTACACATAATGACATGCAAAAGATGTTTTGAAAACAAAACCATTATTTAAATATGTTTCATTTCTAAACCTGCAGCCAATGAGATTGCTTGCTCTACATTTAAATAATCTGGTTCATTGTGTGCTGTAAAATAGTCCTGTAATCCTCTGACATAATCCTCTGACACCCTCTACCTCCCCCAGCTCCACCTGCCTAGATCTGCTACAGGATCTGTATGTCTGTTTATGCAGCAGCATATCATATTCTCACAGCAGCATGTATGTGTATCGATTAGCAGTAGCAAGTCCATACTAGCTGTAGATCTGCTCCACCAAGACTAAGTATTAGTCTAATTAATTATTAATATAATTAACATTGCCATATTCAAAATAACATGCCAAAACATTCCGAGAGTTGTCATTTATGAATCTAGAGTCATTCATTCTTGAATTTGTGTACACAATATACTGATTCATGACCTAAGGAGCCCAGTAACTGATTGAGACGCACCCATAGTCATGAAGGTGGACTCACTTACTTAATTTTACGATTTGAAGTACACTAATGCACATACAATACAATTAAGCACAGTTATTTTTCACACGGGTGGGTGTACTGTCCTTACAAATTCTGTGTTCCAATATATGAGCTGCCTACTGTATGTTGGATTTTTAAGGCATCACATGCATGTTCTGAACACAGAAACGGTTCCAAAAGTTAAGTTAACTTAATTATTCTGTCTAATATATCTAGTTTTGGACAGGCTGTAAGGTGGCATCGCATGTAGCCTTTACAAAGCAGGAAATCCCATAATACTTTGCAATGAGCTCAGTGGAAGAAAAAAAATCCAAGATGGCGGACAAGAAACTTTTCACAATTTAAACCGGTTTTAAAAGTGATTGTTTTAGCAAATATCTATTTGTTCTCTGTATGTTTATGCCTATCAGAGTATTGTTCCATGAGCTTAGCAACATGCTAATGGCGAATCCTTTGAAATCGAATGCGAGTCTCTCTTCATTCATTCAGTTGCTGTCTGTATAGAGCATTTTGGAGGTTTTAGAACAGAGCTAAAACATATTTCCACATATTAAGATTGTTAAATGTTTGTGGAGCCTGAGGAAAAACACAATGAAAATCATTTTGTCACTGTAAATATGGCCCAGACAAGTGAAGTTATTTCTGAAAGATCTAGCAACTGTTTGTTTACAGATGCCATTCATACATTTTTAACTAACTTAACTCTTAACCTGTGACTTAAGTGTGCAAATCATTTTTTTAGCAACTGCCATGAGCATTGCTTTAGTATTCAAGGCATATTTTTAGATCATGTTTACCCGGCAGATCAGAAAAACTTGAAAGTCTTTGATCAATATTTGTGTCTTCCACTGACATTTTGATAGACAGGCTAGCTATGAACTTTTTACTCAGTAACTTGTGTTATTTCAGAAATAATCTCAAATTAAACAAACCGAGCTCGGTTGCAGACAGACAGAAAATATATATATATATCATATATAGCTCAAACCTAACAGCTGTTAATTAAATCTTATAATGTACAGGAAAACAAAAAATGTGAGGAACTACTTAAACCATTAATCACACATGTAATCATTGATTACATTTGCTCTAGTTGAATCTGGCTCATTAACTCTCGAGGGACGGTGAGCGCAAAGGCCCAAACAGATGTTTACCAAAGTGTGCTTTCCAAACTCTTCAACCTTTCCTTTCCTCTGTACTTCAACTTCAAAGCTCAGAGGGGGCAACCACCCACAAATTTGCATATATTTGCATACCTGAAGGAGCATGTTAATTTGAGGCAGCTGTTGGCATAAGTGAGTAAAATTAAGGAGAGGAGGGAGTACTTCGGGACCTGTTGCAGACTAATGAATGCCTGTTTCCCTGTCGAGGGACAAGAGACCAGTTTGGACGGAAATTAGTATAAAAAATTTTTTTTACAAATGTAGCCGTGATTTAGTGGGCAGCTTGCAGAAGTACATAACAAGGCCTTTCCAAATAGGACCGGTTTGTTGTGAAATCTACTAGATATAATATTTTGTTGATTATTGTTTTGTTTTGCCAACCTCTTATAAAATAAATTCAAAACAGTTATGCAGATATGAATAATATACATAGTTGTATATAAATAATGCAACAATATAAGTTAAAACACACACACACAAAATATATTGAGTAAAGTTATTATTTACACATAAATGGTTATGCAAAGACTAATAAATACAGTAATAAATAAAATGCATAAATAATTCAGTTTAATACAGGCTATACATGCGTCTACATATTTTAAATTGAATGCATTTGCTTTCAACTTTGTTTTTTTTGGATTCAGGGCCTTTTGAGGTAAAGTGCCAACAAACGACAGTTATGTTTCTCTCAGTGGTCGTTATTAACCAGAGTAAAAAAAACTGCTTCATAAACTCATCCAAAAGAACATTCACAGCTTGCTCTTCGTTTAATTGTGCCTCATAAACTAAAAAGCCTTGTGTTGTGGATCTCATAAAAAAGGCAGTAATTATGCTTATGAAAATGGCATAATTTCCTCCAATTTCCTTGGGTTTTCCTCCAAGACCTTCCTCATTGTCCAGTGCCCATCTTCGAAAAATACAATCGATTTTCCACACTGCTATATTTAAAGGGTATTTAAGAATAAAGAGATTAGCGCCTGACACTTTCACATCTGTGCATTCTCCAATACATTCTTGCCACATTTTCCTATCAAATTTTTCTCATGACTAATTCCACTTGCCTACGAGTGCTTATGGATAATCACAGTTGGCAGCCTCGGCTGTGTTGTGGATAATCTTTTTAGCTCTTTTCTTGTTCTTGTTCAATTTGTAGGAGTGCTGTGGATCCAACAAGCCGGCCAATATTTGCAGAGATGTTTTGTGAGGGCTGGGGGAAGCTTGGCTCGGTTTTTATCATTTATCAATAAATGTAAATTATTAAAGTGTTTATGGCCTACTGAGACTCGGTACATCACACAGAGTCTGTAAAATCGGTACAATGCTGCCGTGCACAGAATTGGTTGAGGCTTTTTTTTTGTATTTATTATAAAGTATTTATTTATTCTGCTGATGCAACTTGGGATGATGTGCAGAGCAGATATTGCATCATGCAAAGATTTTTTTTCTTTCTGTAATTACACATTTGCTTTGAAAAACTGGCTTCTTTATGAATCACATTATTTGTAATTTATTTTTTTTTTTTTTGGGGGGGGGGGGGATATTTATTTATTACTGTCATTTCATATCGTCTAAGGTGTCCCTGAGTGTCCTTGAGCAACAACAAAAACTAACACACACACACACACACACACACACACACACACACACACACACACACACACACACACACACACACACACACAGAGTTAAACCAAACATTTTCAGACACTTTCAACTTTTCTCACAATCTCAGTTTAGTCGCTATAGTATAGAAAATGGTAATAATTAGTTATAATTATATATATTATAATTATAATTAATAATTAATTTGAGTACACAATTAGATAATACTAATTTAGGTCAACCAATTACCAAGCAATGCTTAATTTTGTTCAGTCTGTGGTGTAAAAGTTCACATTAGCAATTAAAGAAAAAAAACAAGTGTTTGAATAATTTTTGGTTCCAAATGTTTATAGATTTTACTGGTAGTCCACTGTATGAAGAATTGTTTGGTATAATATGTCAGTTTACTTCATTTTGCTATCCTCACTTACATACATGAATTATAGACCTTATGTAGCCCCGCCCCTTTTCAGCGCTGTGCTCGTTGTCTTTTGTCTTCCGATCTTGAGTATGGTATTTATGAATGAACGGCTCGTTTTAAAGTCTCCCCGGTCGACTGACATTTGTTAAGACATCTGCTTTAAACATTACAATCCTCATGATAACTTTCGTTAACTTTACATTAAGTAAATCCACTTCAAACGCGAATTACTCCTGGACAGCAATGCCATAGAAATATAGTTACAGAGCGACGTAAAACCGGAAGGTCAAAGACAATATTCTAAAGATGGCGGCGCCCTCGTTTCTCTCTATGGTTTCTCTGGTGCATAAGGTCTATAGTGTCCTGCACTTACTAGTAAAAAAAAAAATATCTGATGTCTGAATTATTTTTGGTTTGACTGTAATTCCTGCTAAATTGGATGGTTATTGGCCAGAATAAACTGCAGTGAAACAATGTTAACAGTTCAAATGGATGTACCAGTATGTATGTATACAGTATTTACTGTACAATACCAAAGAAGTTACCCTCAGGTAAATGCAATATTTGTGGACGGACGGATATTTTTTTGCTCTAATGTTCCTGTTTTTGTCCAATTCCCAGTGCTGCCAAAAACAATATTAAGAAAAGGAGCTATTGGGCATGCATTATATTTCTGACAACACAGAAATGATTTTGTTTTCCCTCAGATGGAACATGGCAAACTCAAAATCAGTCAGATAAATGCCATAGCACAGAGGAACAGCAAAGCACAAGTCAGGTAATTTCACAGCATATGAAAAATTCATGCACCAACAATATTGGCAATATGCACCCTGCAGGGGATACCAGTGGTGCTACTGGTGTTTACAGTGAATATCACATATGTGCTTTACATATCCAAGCACGCTGCAGTATAAATGTTGTTTATTAATATTAGCATAACAGTAATTTCTAAATTTCCACTCGACGGTCAATAAAGTTCTTTATAAGGCGTTTGTAAATTGACCGATATGTGCAAGCATGGATGCATCTCGATTGGATTTTTTATTAACATTCCATAGCTGCTACAAACCATTAGTATCAAGAAAATATATGCAGGTCACATTTCCAGCCAAAAATCCAAAACAGAAACTTTTTTTAAACCCTATGTGATTGTGATATGAGAATGTACTGCATAGTACACCACCCACTTCATCTAGATCTCGTTTTGACCTTTCTTTTCACCTCTGATGCTCTTCCATACAGCGAGCCTGTGGACTTATCCGTTTAGCACAATCCCTCAACCACACGATTTTCATTTCTAATGCACTCCCACTGACATTATGCGATGCAAATTGAATTAAATCCTGTCTTCCTATGCATCTCGTTCTGGCCTTCAGGGCAATTGATTCAGTTCTCTAATTCGAGGAAGTGGGAGGGGTTCTTTGTCTTAGATGAAGCCTCATGGTGGTACTTTCCGTGTTTGCTGTATTGACATCCCATAGATGCATATCCTCGGGACCGCGCTGTTGTAATGCGTTTAGACAAGATCCATATCCCATCCAATTAACAACATCAGCACCGACTGAATTACACTCATACATGTGTAAATATCTTTATATCACTTATACATTATCACCAGGGTGAAGGATATCATGAATATGCAACAGGAATTGAGCATCCAAGATTTGAAGCATGATACATGGAGAGGTCGTGCTTACAAATTTGAATAATTCATGAACGCGTGTATTGCACGCTGAGCGACGAGAAGCTTTTTTTTCTCATCAGAAACTTCAAATATCCAAACCTTTAAGCCCAGCATAGGATATATGTGCGACCCTGAGATCAAGAGACTATCAGAGATCAACTGACTGGAAAAATCACTAAGGCTTTAGAAGTTCGGTGAAAAAAACAAAAAAAACATTGAAACATTGGTCAAAATGTTCTGAAAAGCATTAAAGTTACTAATAAGTTTGCGGAGCGCGTCTAAGTGAAAGATCCGCAGGATGGTCTGGATAAAGAGATAATTTAGCAGCAGTAGATCAATCAATTTTTACGCAGTCAACTGAATTCCCACCAGGTTTCCAAACGCTCCGGGTGATAAACGCAAATGCTTCTTTAGAAGGAAGTCGTGCAGAGTTCAATGGTATTTAAGCATGCAAAAAAAAAAGTACAGGATAAAGTCATTAGCAATGTAAATCAGCCTTTTACAGTACGAATACTTTATTGCAATTTTAAACATCCACTCAATGCGGAAGGAAAATCATATTGCACATTCTGTCAGGAAAATAAAAACTGGATTTTTAAATCTAAAGACTGCAAAACTTTAACAAAAAAAATATATATAATAATAATAATAAAAAAACGTCACTGTTGAACCAGCCATATTAATGTATGTTTGCAGTCTCATAAAGTGAGTGTCATGAAGGTTTAGTCAGATTTGTTCGAGCTGCAGATGAATTCTTCGCTGTTGTGGACGCTGAGCCACTTGAAATATCCGATTTCTTCCCTTGGGTTGTGGACTTAGATGAAGGACCAGCAACAACTGTAGACATAATAAAGATAGTGAATATATATATTTATGTGTGTTGTGCATCTCCGATATTAGAAGATAAAATGCAAAAAAGATGGTGTCATTTGTACAATTTATTGCTGACAATTATCGCTCATTTGAAATGCCCTGCAATGTCATCAAAGTCACGCAGATTATGATATAACATAAATAAATATTTTAATTTACTTTACTTTCAAATTTAAAATCATATAATGGGCCTATACATATACAAAACACAGTACGCATCTAATAAATAATAAAAACATTGTATTAGTAGTTTAGTTTTATTAGTTTATTACATAGACTAGTTGACTTTAATAAACTATTAACATATTTGAAGCTGTACTGTAACTGTCATTCAATATGAAAATACATTTTGATTTGGTTAACTATGTATAAATGTGTTCTTAATAAATTGTAACCGTGTCATCTCGTGCGCTTTCTTTCCCACGTGCACATGCATAGTAAACATTCCTGAGGTAAATAAAGTCAAATAGAATAAATGACAGCGCCTCAGCTGCTTCTCAACACTTTTAATATGTTTACATATTCATACAATAGACTTTGCAAATGTAATACTCATCACCGTAACCCTTCATAAAAACATAAAACAATATTTATGATTAATACTCAAATGCATACGTAAACTCAGAGCCATTTAAAATCTCTTTCAACGGCTCTCCTCTATGGTTAATTCAGACTGGTGATGTGATGCGCAATGACAGTTAAGTGATTTTCGTTCTCCACTTCCTGTGAAGTGTTGTATTGATGTTCCCTTATTCCCTACGCTGTTCACTTACGGTCGAATTGAACGCACCTATGTATAGATTTCACCGTTACAGCAGGGAATGTTTGTTGAGAACCAGCTAAATTATTAGCCGATTAGCTTGTTAGCTTTACAGAGCACTACGTTGTTGTTTTTTTGTTATAACTGGTTAGCCGATTAGCATTGTTAACAGATTAACTTGATCGATTAGCATCAATTAGCATTAGCTAGTTATCTTAGCTTTCACTGCTACAAAATGGAATTTGTTTTGTTAGTAGCATTTGTTGTTCTTTTTTAGCTCACATGTTAGCCGATTAGCTTTCCATACTGCTGATTCGTCTGCCATTCTAACATCAGTAACATTAAACTGATACATTAGGATATAAATTTCATTAGCTAATTAGAATGTTAGCACAGCTTTCCCTGCTATGAAAGGATACTCGGAAATGCTATTTATCACACCAATTTGTTCTTTTTTTCTAAGCTACATATAAACTGTGGATGTTTAAAGGAACACGCCGACTTTTTGGGACTTTAGCTTATTCACCGTATCCCCCAGAGTTAGATAAGTCCATACATACCCTTTTCATCTCCGTGCGTGCCGTAACTCTGTCTGACGCAGCCACCTCTAGCCTAGCTTAGCACAAAGACTGGAGGTAAACGGCTCCAGCTAGCATACTGCTCCCAATAAGTGACAAAATAACGCAAACATTTTCCTATTTACATGTTGTGATTTGTATAGTCACAGCCTGTACAAATAACAAGACCACATTAAACACAGCCATCTTCTAACCGTATACATACTGGGATCTATATTCTCAGAAGGCAAAGCACTGCTACTTGGGCGGAGTGATTAGCGCAACACTGAGTGAACTCTCTGCTCCTCACCACGGGGCTTCTCAGGTGCTGCGAGCAAATCACTCCGCAGAAGTAGCAGTGCTTCGCCTTCTGAGAATATAGTTCCCAGTATGTATACGGTTAGAAGATGGCTGTGTCTCATGTGACCTTGTTATTTGTGCACGCTGTGACTATAAAAAGCACAACAAGTAAATGGGAAAATGTTGGCGTTATTTTGTCACTTATTGGGAGTAGTTTGCTAGCTGGAGCCGTTTACCTCCAGTCTTTGTGCTAAGCTAGGCTAGCGGTGGGTGCGTCAGACAGAGTTACGGCACGCACGGAGATGAAAAGGGTATGTATGGACCTATCTAACTCTGGGGGATACGGGGAATAAGCTAAAGGTCCAAAAAGTCGGCGTGTTCCTTTAAAGGTCTAAAATAGACATCAAAATGTATATTTTTTCCTTAACTTCTAATGTAGCTTGACAGTCACATGTCACAAACAGCTCCAGTGATTGGCTAAAATAAAAAAAATAGTAATTGTCCGTGAAACAAAGATGTCCTGAGTGAGTCAGCCAAGCAATCACTATTGAGATGAACAGAAATACTAATGTTGGTCTTTCTAGATTGGACATTCTTGGAAATCACACACTTTTAATCGAAACCGAAGACAAAAACATTTCAAAGACAGCCGATGATCATCTTTACCTTGTGATGTCTGGTTTTCTAGCTGAGCCTCCGGTTGATCCACCCACAATTTATATTTAGGGTTGTTTGGGAACCGTTTGGTCAGTCCACAACTTAAACATCGTACAATAGTCTTACGTTGTCGTCTTGGTCCTCCTTCAATATTAAGATTTTATATCATTGTTATGATAGATAGATAGATAGATAGATAGATAGATAGATAGATAGATAGATAGATAGATAGATAGATAGATAGATAGATAGATAGATAGATAGATAGTCTTACTTTTTTGTCTAACAGTGGATGTGACACCTGGTACCAGTAAAGTGCAGCATTTCTTGCAAACGGTTCTCTTCACTGATGGATCCCTGTCAGAAAAAAAAAATCATCATACTTTGTTGAAGCTCCATCACTGATACTTGTTTATATATAATCCACATTATTAATGAGAAACTACTCACTGTCTGAGCACCAGTCGTTTGGAGATGGTCTTCTGAGTGAAGCAGTAAAATCTTGCAAGTTCAATATTCTCTGGATTTTGAGCCAAAACGCAGTGAGCAGCCTGGGATCGAGAAAACATCATGAGAATGTTTGGAGATAGAAGAAGAAGAAAAATAGATCTGATAGAAAATCTCACTAACCTGATAGAGGAAGTTCAGGCGTTGATATGCTTCTTTATCTTTTATGTTCCCAGCCATGTTTCTTTATAGACGTTTGGCTTTCACTCCTCCTAAGTGTGAACTACTGTAGTACTGCATAACATGACAGCATGTTTGTTTTATTCCTTCTGCTCGCCAGTTGCGGGTAAAAGCACTATATTTGCTTTGTATTGCCATCTAGTGGAGAAGCGGTATATGACATCTTCATGTAATATGTTGTGTGAAATGGCCAAATCGCGCCTCCTAGTGACTCAACGATATAACGCTTATTTCAGACTGGGAGTTTGAGTTTGTATCTGTCAGTATGCATGCATAGTTAGAGCTGTATATTAGAAATTATAGCAATTTGCAAGTAGGATATAACTAAGACATTTGGATCTAAATTACAGTTGAACTTTGCAAATTTGCAAAGTTTTCGAATATCCCGTTTCTGAAAATGAGAGTTAATGGTTTGTCTGCTATATGGCTTTTATATTTTATCTATCTATCTATCTATCTATCTATCTATCTATCTATCTATCTATCTATCTATCTATCTATCTATCTATCTATCTATCTATCTATCTATCTATCTATCTGTGCCAAAGGGAGGGGGTCCAGTGGGTGTTGGGCGCACAAAACTGGCAGTCAGAAGTCTCTTTCTCCACATTGGGCGCGCGCGCACACACACACACACACACACACACACAGGGCCCTTCCTCACATGTCTCCAGACCAGTCTGTCAAAACACGCAGCATGTGAAGCCCCTCCGATCCACCAGCCTGGAAAACTTTCTCCCTGGATAACGTTACTTCATTAAGCGGCTTAAATGTGCATCTCTTCCGGATAATATTTTGACGTTTTTTTCCCCTTCTTTCTCACACATTGGCTCAGAGGGCTTTCTGTGGACTGAGATGGTGCAATGCTCCGCAGGACAGCACCGCGTGTATGTTGGTTGTGGATCCTGCTCTCCAGTGTGTTAGTATGGAGAGTTCACTGCGCCAGTGGGCAGAGCTGTCATGAGGTTAAAACCGCTTTCCAGCTGCGCCAAGTCGGTTCATTAAGATGGGTTCCGGAGACCGCAGCAACAGGTTCGTTTACTGTTACTTGTGGGAAGCGCGCGGAATTTAATATAACATTACACATAAACATAAAACATTAATATTCTCCACATTATTCCCATCTGGCTTTCTTTATTATTTTGTTTATTTACCAAGAAAAAAATACAGCCAACTGAAAAAAAGTTGACCAATATCTGCTCTTGTTGTCGTAATGTTGCAGCCATACGGCTTATTTGTAGCTATGAACCGTAACAAAATTACGAAACGCAAAAACAATAACCTGAAAATATGAACAACAATAATAAAACATTGTTTACGCAAAAAAGTCAGCCTAATTAATAAAATATTAGCCTAGCCTACATATACAGACATTTCTATTCTAACGTTTAAAACACATGTAACAGCTTGCCCCAAACTGACCATTTTTTAAATAAAATGCACGTGACTTAAAGGGATATTAACCCAAAAATAAAATTATGTCATCATTTACTCACCCTCAATTTGTTCCAAACCTGTATGCGTTTCTTTCTTCTGTTGAACACAAAAGAAGATATTCTGAAGAATGTTGGTAATCAAACAGTTGATGGCCAAGTTAAGTCGCCATATGGTTACCAACATCCTTCAAAATATATTATTTTATAAGAAAATTATAAAGACGATATGAAATCGATATGAAATCGATATGATCGATACGATATGAAGACGATATGAAATATGAATAGCTGAGGAAATTAATTCATAAATGTTTAGAACGACTTGAGAGTGAGTAAATGATGACAGAACTTTCATTTTTGGGTGAAGTATACCTTTAAACGTTCAGTTAAAATAGCCCATATCGTCTTTATAATTTTCTTATAGACATTGTGAGTGATCGTTTTTCCCTTTTTTGACCATTTAATCGCCTTTTCCACTTCATTTAAATAGTCCTGTCAAGTTTTTAAAAGTGTATTTATATTTTTATTATATGAGGTCATTATAATAGCCTAATTATTAGAAGAATATTGTTTAAATGAGTTATAGCCTGTCAGACAGTTATGTGTGAAGTAATTAATTAGACAAAAAATATCCAAAAAATATTTACATATTCATTTGTATATTATATTAGTCTGTCTACTGGCTACATTGTGTCAACTGTAATGTAAAGTGTGACCAAAAAAAGTTGTCTAACAAATAATTCATATGATTACGGAGCATAAATCAGAAATGTCAGTGGTGTTGACAAAATTAACAGGAGTGTAGGATAGACTGTCAAATGTTTTTCATGTTCCACATTTCGTGTTAAATCAAAAACGCATTCCTGAATAGAAGTTATCTCAAAAATGTTTGGGAGTTCCTATGAAATTGTAAGCTGGGCATATTCAGTTTGTCTCAAGTTCTTGTTTATGGAAAGGATACATTATAAAAGTATGACCATTACAAAACAAAGTTTTATTCTTAGTACATACAGTACGTTTTGAGACATTGCTCCATGCGAATTAAGCGCAGAGGAGGTGAGAGAGGTCAGCAGAATGCCGGTGATCACAGTCAGCTGTTCTAATGCGTGGCTTATGGGGTCCCATTGGTGTAAAATTGGTCACATAGGATAGGGCAGGGTGACTGACAGAGCAGATATCGTCTGTCTTGATCACATGTGCTCTATTTACATGCACCCTCTTGCTATACAACCATACTGTATATGTGTTATTTCTGTCCCGTAGGGTTATTTTTATGAAAAAATGCTTGAAAACATTATAGTATTTAAAAAAAATGTAATCTGTTGCTTTTTGTTGTCTCTTTATTGTAAAAAAAAAAAAAAAAAAGTTGCTGCCTTATATTTTTTATCAACTTGGATGTTTAAGTTATTTCAACTTAAATTACATTAAACTGACTTAAAAATGTGTTGAATCTTGTTTAACTTATAAAAAAGTCGAAAATTGCTTAACATATTTTGATGAGTTAGAGCAATGTAAAAACATATGTTGTCATAACTTATTGATCATATACTTTTTTACCGTGTTTAATTATATTTCCTTAATTTTTTTAAAGTGCTGAAAGGCCACTTTCTAGAACTTATCAATTTAGGTTAGGTATCAGATTTTTACTTACTCTGTAGTAAAGTTATAAAAACTGTTAAAATGAAGTTGTACTCTGTACTTTTTTTCTAATAACTTAATTTTAAAATCATATATTTTTGGGGCATTTACAATATGTATACAATTTATATAAAATATATAACACACAATATAAAAAATCCACTTGACGGTAATGATCAAAAGTTGTCGTAATGGTACCTCTCTTTAAACAGCAAAATGTCAGTTAAATTTGAACTGTAAATGAATTTACGAAATGCAAAACAATTCCCAGAACATCAAAAATAGAAAAGGTAAAAACAAATCAAACATTTGTATGCATAAATACTATGATCAGAACTTTATTCCAAGACGTGATTTAGTTTGGAGAGGTTTAATGTTTAGTGAAAACACATTATTTGATTAATCCTCCACAGATGCAGATCTTCTCATCTGCAAACACCAGGGTCCCACATGTTGCACCCGCAAGATGGAGGAGAGCTACTACGCCGCCGCCCAGAGAGACACACACCACAGCATTCTCTCCTATAGCTTCGAACTCAAATATCTCATCCTGGGCCATGCCTCTACCTTCCAGGGTGTGTATCGATATTAAGTGACGCCTTTTGTCAAATAGATGCTTGGTTATGTGCTTTTTGCATTTGCAGCAGGAGCAAGAGGTCATGGGATCAAGTCCCTGCCACAGCAGGTGGTTCACACGTTCACTACATGCTGTAGCTTTGTATGCATGTATGGATACACTGCAGGGAGGTGTTTAACATCTCATGAGTCGTATACTGTGACTTTCCGAGGTTACTTGGAGATTTGCTTTTTGTCCGCTGTTTTTCATGCTCACAGAATGATCCTTTATCTGCCTGAGGTCTCCTGTGAAGCAGTACATGTGTTTCTTAGAGGTTGACTGCCTGGTACTGTAGGATTAGGCCTTTCAGAATCAGTGTTTGGATAAAACGTACAAAAAGAACCAATCAGAAAGTTGCTACACACACACACACGCACTTAGCTCTATGCATATTATTATCTACTCCAGTGAGTTTCCATGTATAACATATGACGTTATAAACCATCAAATTTACAACTATAACCTCGCCCAACCAAATATTTAAGTTCATCCAATTTGTCTACCCAAACTTGCACAAAAACCCTTTCAGGTTCATAGGAAAAGGGCACAGTCGCTGTCCTCTCTGTCTTTGCTGCCAGCCGAGTGAATATTTAACGAGTTTAAAGCAAACGAAGAGAGAAATGTAGAAATTCTTGGCGTATCCGTGGAGATCCGTCTCACTGCACTTCAATGTATTGCTCTATAATGAGAGCTTTTGAAAAGATCAGTTGTCCTTTTCTGCTACTTTTCGCATGGTTGTAGCTGGTGTCCTGTTTAAAAGAAAGAAGGTCTGTAAAGTGTTTTTCATTCCCACGTGAAAGAGGATTTTTAATGTAGATCGCTTTTTGTCTATATGCCTTCGTGTTTAAGGGGGAAAGTAATAATTCAAGTACAAACCTTATGGACTCTCTTGGGAATGTGTCTGTTCAAGTGTTAGTTCACCCAAAACTTAGCAGTATGATTTTCTTTCTTCCATGGAAGACAATAATGGGGACAAGAACTGTCAAGGTCCAAAAATGACACCAATGTTAAGACATGTGAGAACCAAAGATGTTTGATATTGTTGACGTCAAAGGCGATGGAGGATGAACTGTTAAAATGTTAAAAGTAAGTATATTTTTGGGTGATCTATTTGAAAAGTCATCTCTGTCCTTTGTACTGGAGTAATTCCATTGTAAATCAAATCCAACATATGCTGCTCACATCCTAGCTATCCAAAAGGCACTAAAAATACTGTGTGCTGCCTTCTCTTGATCTAAATTCAGATCTGGACTGGGTACAGTGAGTGGAGTTATTCTGACTCTGATCTTTTTTAAAGAGGGACCCATATCAAATCCAACAGGCACTGAGTTAATAGAGCTATCAGGGGTTCAGTCATCCAAGTTGACCCTTCTATCCATCTTCTCAGAACATTCTGCTGTCCCAGAGGTTAGAGGTCAGTTGTGGTGATTCCCGGGCGCCCTCGGTGATCCCTGCGATCTGCATGACCTCCCCCCACATGCCTCCATCGCCCAGAACCATATGAGAAGAACCCCATTACACGATCCAGGCATAATCCCCTGCCATGTCACCTGATACTGAGGTGTTTGGATGTAGTTGCCAAGATACACCCTAGTCTGAATTTTTAGGCATCTTTTCTTGCAAAACCTCAAAGGCTTGTTATAGAAAGATTATTTTGGGTGTCTTAGTATTGTTGGTCAAACAGGTGTTCTTTTGTTTCTCCATCAATAAAGAGCAATCATAACTTTTGGCTTGTTAGCATGCTAGTCATTCTCATAGAAATAAGACAGAGCTGGAATGCTTTGGTTGTTATGAATGAGATGACACTAAGGCAAACTGCACTTTGAAGGCTTCTACCAGCTGTCTACTTAAGTACCCGTCTGTCACATGTCATACAAAAATTAATATGCCATTGTAAATAATGTGCATGGTACAACTGACTATGATCCTCGACTTCCATTTGCACCCCGTAGGCAAAGTGAGGTATAAGATGTCGCCCTGACTGCTAAAATTGGTAATAAGCGAGTCGCATGTGTCACATATCTCCAAACTAACCTTCAGCCCAATAGCGGCAGTCCAAAAGATCCATGGATTAAATGTTGTCAGCTTCCATTAGTCCAATGGAAAGAGAGATTAGATGCATAAGAAAGAGTTGTAAGCAATGTGAGACAAGGCAGAGGTGGACCGTGACAGACTATGTTTGACCCTCTCGTAAATGTCAAACAAAATTACCGCAATTGTTAGTCCACTCATGTTACGAATGTTTGTGTCTCGGTTGACTATGAAATAGCTGTTCATGTGTGTAATTTCTCTTTTATTACCTCTTCCCACAGATACCTTCCATTCCCTACTCTCCTTCACTCTAAACAATACCTACTCGCTCTTTGACAGCACCTACAAGACAATCTCTCAAGATGCAAGACCTTTAGTGTCTACCCTCTTCTCTGACCTTGATCTCTACCTCCGTGGCGATGCCAATATCTCTGTGGAACACTCCGTCCACAGTTTCTATGACAAACTCTTCCCGTTGGTATACCAACACCTGGTCAATCCTGGCTTGGGCTCTCCTGTTTCTACCTGGTCCTCCGAAGGAAGCGAGTGCCTACGTGCCACACGGCATGACGTCAACCCCTTTGGCCTTTACCCACAGGCACTTGCTCAGGGACTGTCTAGGGCGCTAGTGGCTGGTCGTGCCCTCAATCGGGCACTGGCAATGGGTGCCGAGGTTCTGAATGTCACTGAGTCGGTGGGGATGACAAAGCAGTGTGGACGTGCACTGGTGGGGATGTTGTTCTGTCCGCACTGCCGCGGACTGACCCTGATCCGGCCATGCACAGGCCTGTGTCTCAATGTGATGCGAGGTTGCCTGGCAGGCCTGTCTGAGCTGGATGGGCCCTGGCGACGTTATGTAGCATTGCTGGAAGAGCTGAGCGGGGCACTAGCAGGGGGATACGAATTGGAACTGGCACTTCTACGCATCCGGGAAAGAATTAATGATGCCATCCTTAATGCGCAACTGCATGGGCCACATCTCAGCGCCGTGGTGAGTCATGCTACTCTCTGATTCATAGAACACATTTATTTTTATTCCACAAACGAGATACACCATATGCTGGACTAATCAGGCCGAGCACGCATGAACTTGCAGCAGCATGTTCGCTGATTGGTGCATATCAAATGTCTTGACCAATCATAGCCTGTGCCATTGCAAGTTTGGCACATGCTAATCTGCAATATTTGCATGTGCTTAAATCTTAAATGTAGAAGTCTTATAAATTAGCTTTTAGCCTAAAAATGTGTATTTTCACAATGGAGCCCAGTGATTTAATAAATCTGCAAGGGATTTATTATTAGCTCAATGATTAAGAGTATGATTATGTGGTAATATGACACGTTCTGTAAAAAATGTGTTGGTCATGACAGTGTGAATATGGCTGTCTGTAAGTGAATACCCAGCCCTGAGGCTATTCATACCATCAACGCCAAGAGTCTGTGTGCACGCCATAGGACGGCCGTCTGCCGGTCTCTCTCACTTGACTATTTCACTGGAATTGTGCTTGAGGGGACGCAGGGGTCAAGGGTTTCGTGACAGCTCAGCTTTGCACCTATCATGTCCTGGTGCTGACAGCTCTCTATGGGCAGGTCAAGTTTGAGACCGCATTCCCACAAATCTGTCTCAAAGAGCATAGACTTGCCAGTCAGAATGAGAGATAATATTACTTAAGCCCCCAACCGCAGCCCCCATAAACTCTAACACCAAGCTTAACGCTTTACAATGGAGGCTGCTTGTGGGAGTTTGACCCCCCCCCCCCCCCCCCCCTCGCCCCCACCCCTTAACACTCCATAGTTGGATCAAGTGTTGCTCACTCACTGATGCCACGAGGCTGGAATGACTTTAGTTTCACGTTACCTGGTTCGGAGTCTTAAGGGTTGTACAAGAGCTCTAGAAAAGTTGTTAGATGCAACCCCAAGACAGGTAGGTGAAGTTATAATTTGACCAAAAACACACTCTACGCCAGTGATTCTCCTTTGGGACCCCAAGTTTACAGTGGACATAAAGTGACGGCCCGACATTCAATAAATATAGTTTTTTTTTTCTTATGCTCTTGTGCTCTTGTGATTAACTGCACAAACCATCATTGTTAGAGAATCCTTATTTGAAGTGGTACTTTTGCTCTTTTTGAACTAACTTGCATAGTTTTTGTTCATAGTTTTCGAAGAAGAGGGAATGTCACGCTACTTGTCCATGTTGGTGTCTAGCTAAATTGACTAGCTTCTGCTAATTGTAAAAAAAAAGAGATTCTAAAGAATAACTTGTGATAACTTAATTGTTTATAAGATGTCTATATGTGGTGCCCAGTGTTGACATGGAGGACTATGGTGCCTCTCCAGTCCCTCACGCTGCTTGTGGTCTGGCGCTATCTTGGTGCTGCTTGAGTTGTTTGGGTGTTGTCTGGTCCCAATTAGCCGGATGTCCTGCATGCAAATTCACCTCTGGACAAAGACGGCTCCCGTGAACCGGCCGGCCCCTTCCCAAAATGCAATGCAGCTAGCGAGGGGCCAGAGTAGGGCAATGAGAAAGTTCGCCTAATCCTTAGATAAATAAAGCGCTGCTGAAGATATACAAATACAAACACGTTTACACACGCTCACATAGACCACTTTTTCAGCCCTCATTCTGTTTTGTCATTTTTGGTACATCGCCCAGATGCGGCAAAACAAAACAAAAAAATTTTTTTATCTTATTTTTATGCTTATTTTTATTTTATTTTTTTTGCGATGATGGGATACTGAATAAAATCAAAAACACATTTGATGTATACAGAAATGTTAATGTATTATAATTCAGTATCCAGTACAGTTAAATACAGTTAAACCTCGAGATTATTGTGCAAGACGTTTCCCATTAAAAATCAACAATATTGTAGAGTGTTATTGTACCATTTATCAGTGGCCACTAGATGGAGTAATGTCTTTGAATTGGTGTGAGTCAGTTCAAACAGGCTTACATTTTGCCATTCACCATGATTTTTCAAACCCATAATAATTCAGTGGATCTTTATTCCTCATCTCTCTCTTTCAGGTAGGTAAAGTTTGTGGTTCCTTGACTGAATCGGTTTCCTCCACTCCAGTCAGTCCCACCTCAAGAAGTTTGACTCCTTCAATAAACCCCACCATTGAACTTCAAACCTCAGTAACGTCCTCCAGCCCGACAACACTGCCTGAAACAGCCAACCAACACGAGCACATAACGCTAAAAAAAAGGTGAGAAAATGACATGCATCAATTGTTGAACATATTTTGACCCTTTTAAATCCTTACAAATCAGGTTTGTCTTCTTTCCTCTAACATCTGCACTTGTCGGTGACTCCAGGTCTCTGCCACTGAAACCTTCCAAAAACGACAAACCCAGAAGCCTGAAAAAGATTTCAAAGTAAGTGTGTATTAAATGGGACTAACTAACATTTATAGAAATAGCAATTCAGCTTCCGGGCTGTTGTGTTTCACGAATTTCCAATAGTACCCCATACAATTTTTTTTTAATTATCTCTAATTATTTTGTCATAAAAATTACTTGGCTGTCAGCCTAAGAATGTTTTAATGATTTGATCTCACATCAAATGAACGTGTGCGAGCAAGGAAGATCGCTGTCAGCATTAATAACAGTCACAAACAAGTATGGGAGACCAATCTGCCACTTGTATCTCTCAGTGTTTGGGCATGTTTGATTAGAGAAGCGTGATGACTGGGGCAGAACTGGTTGTACTGTATAATTATGCCTGGTTTGATACTTTTTGATAACTTCCTGGATGCCTGAACTTCCTGCAGGGAGTTTATGGGCTACATTCAGCGATACAAATCGTTCTTCTCCACCCTGCCAGAGATGCTGTGCGAGGGGGAGGTAGTGATGGATGAAAACACCTGCTGGAGTGGAGAAGATGTGGTGGAGAGGTAAGGTCTTGTCAGACGAACTCCAATTGGCATATTAATGCTTAGATGAATATTGGTCAATAACAGGGTGCTCTTTTTTGTCTTTATTCCTTTTAAACTGGATTTTTATACTATTTTATTTTATGTCAATGACCCATATTCCTGTTTTAGAGCCAATAATATCATATTGGCAAGATTTGCACATTGCCATATTATTCTACATCATCATCAGTCAATTTCTTTGAGTGGCTCTATATTGAAAAAAAAATGCAGCATATTGAACCAAAAGAAGATTTCCGGACTGGCTGAAGAATGTTTTTGTTTTTGTCCAGCCAAAGTCCCAAACTGATTGTAATTGTAGGCAATCAAATCCGATCTCTATCCATAAAGGTCTCTATCCACTCTGTGAGGTCGTGAAGTTCATAAGATGGCCAAGAGGAGTGATGGTTGCCATGGATTATCGTGGCTTTTCTCCAATCCTCTTCCGGACAGAAGCTTCATTCAGAAAGTTCTGGAGCTCTATTGTGACACAAATGAGATTCCCTGAAAAACACACACTCAAAATAAACATTTGCATATAGGCGGTTTCGCTATCAACATATGTTCATTTAAACACATTCTTATTTGGCTTCCTCAGCACAAAATGGACACGACCACTTTGCTAGGATGGAAGTTTTATAAGTCCATATATATCCCCAATCGGGCCTCTTTTGCTCCTCAGCGTTGGCTGAGAGGTTAGAGATCCCACTCCCCACCCTCCCCCTGGACAAATTACCCCATCGCCATCCACACTATGGCTTAAACGCAGGGCTGGCACCATCCATACTGGGGGCCCCCAGTGGGACAAACACAGGGTAGTCCTGGAGACAGGCCATTGTTACCAAGGAGAAAAAATGACTAGCTTGCTAATCTTTTGTTTTTGTTTTTTTTGGTTTGTGGAATTGGTATTAAGACAAGACCACTTTTTATTACGTCAAACTGAATTGTTTTGTCTGAAAGAGAAGGATTTGGTGGTTCACTACATGCCATCGATTGGCTGCAAACAGGTCCAATATAAAATGTAAACTCTAAATTTAGCTAATGCCACATGTTGACATTTTTGCCATATGGCATTTAAGTAACCACTAAATCTTTATCTTTCAGACAACATAAATCAGTGGGAAATTATAAAAGCATGCTTTGTATTTTCTAATACAGAGATTCCAAAAACTGTTAGCAAAGAAAGAATTGACTAGCTTGCTAATCTGTCACATAAACGAATAGTAATTCTCTCTATTTGCTGGTACAAAGGCTATAGGCTATGTTTGGAATATAATACTAGCACACTGCTTACTACACACTAAATTACAAATGTACAAATGTGAACAGAACATGCTAACAGCAATGCAATGCTAACAAAATTATACTACGTATACTAGCTTTCTATGTACTTAATAAAACTAGTAGTATAGTACTCATACAACAATGTTTTTTAACAGTTGTATACTGTGCGTGTGTCTACCACTCACCTTGGAATTACAGTTTGTTCGTTTTTTTTTAACTATTTGTGTAAAATGTCAACATTTGACTGATTAAATAGTTAAATAATGATTAAACAATGAGTCGAGAAAGAGACAAATCCCAGCTGATGTTACTTAGTTCACTCATCACATTGGAAATGGAAAGTCAAGTTGAGTGCAGTGCAGTGCATTGTGGGATATTCCTCGCTATACGCTCTAAATTTTGTAGTAGTAGGTCATCTGGATAATCCAAGCTTGCAGATCATTTGCATTCTGTGCACAATATACATGATATACACCGTAAAAAAATAGTGAAATTAGCATGTTAACATGCTGTTTACAACCTCTTTAAAAGAGTTAACACTGCCCCCCTCTGGCCAAAATAGTTTTCCCCATTTAACGGCTTGAACCTTTTGTTCAGTCCGTCATAAGGAAGAAAAGAACAATGATTGCATGTATTAGCCATCTAAAAATATTCTGTCACTTGGTCATAATAAACAGTGGGTCAAAGAAACACATTGGGGGAAAACATGTGTTCACAATATGGCCAAGCTTTTACACTGACTCCAGTCCAAAACATGCATTTTTAGCTTGGACTTTTCAGGTCCATTTGTATAGCTATGTACAATTTCAAATTGAGCGAACAAGGTCCTTTTAGAAAGTGCTTAGCTGGAGTTGTGGTTCACCTCCCACTGCACAGTGAAGTGCATGAATGTCTGTTTCGTGGGATGGTGGAGTTTACCAAGGAAATGTTAGCATGTCTTATAACTTGGTGTCAGCCAGGATCCAAGTGACTGGATGTGTGAGGTTACTGTGGAAACAGTGTGTTTTTGTTTTTATTTTAGGCAACTACCATCCCAAGTCAAAGTCCTTTTGGGTCGTTCATAGTTTCTCTCTCTTCTTCTCTCACGTTTTGTCCATTACTGCCGCAATGCCAAACTTTCACCCACATAAAAGGTGAAAGGATTGGAAAAGTATGGCCTGCTGACTGTCAATCATCCTGAAACGCTATAGCCTCGTTCTCAATGTTGTGTTCATGACTGATTTGACGTGTGTGTGTGTGTGTGTGTGTGTGTGTGTGTGTGTGTGTGTGTGTGTGTGTGTGTGTGTGTGTGTGTGTGTGTGTGTGTGTGTGTGTGTGTGTGTGTGTGTGTGTGTGTGTGTGTGTGTGTGTGTGTGTTTCCTTTCCTCTGTGGTCTTACACTGGTCGTATCCTCCATTACAGCTCTATTAGATGATGTGTTTTCACTGAGGACTCGCCCTTGTGCTCACCATAACACTTCTTTTAGTTTTTAAGAGCTTAAGACTGAACATGTTACTTCCCTGATGAAAGCTGGTTTAATGGGGTTTAATTAGTGTTTAGCTGTACAATTGGCCTAAAGCTAGTAGCTCGTAGCTTTTTAGCATGGACTAATACCAAGTATTTCATTAACTGGTCCAAGCTTCTCATTAGATAGTCCACGATAATCAAATTAGCTGGTCAACCAGCCATGTTTTAAATAAACCACCCTGACACAGCCCTAACTTGGTATAAACAGCTAACCGGTTTGTTGATAGTCTAAATGGTTTAGTATGTAAACACAACTAGTAGCTTAAAATCGATTTTCCATTTTGGTGTAGTGCCTGAAAACAGTGGTGACCAGCTTAGACAGGTTATTACCACGTAACTTTGCTAAGACCTAAAAGGCTACATTTGACAAATTAGGAATTGCATTTCATAGTTAATTTCTCTATTTTTAACTTACATTTGTTCTTTTCCATATAAAATGAACATTATGTGTAGCATGTTCAGTTTAGCCACACTATACTTACCTCTGCATGCTAATAATGCTAATGCTAACAGACACAGTGTTTGGTATAATACGCCTAAAGGCCGGAGGTGTGTTAGCTGTGATAAGGATCATAATGACTTAATTTCAATTCAGTACAGTGCAATTTTAGCCTATTTAGCACCGGTTTCAACAGGACTATGGGTTGAGGAACTTTTGTGCAACTATTTGGTGAAATATACACTGAGGCCATCTGAAAACCTAGTAAACTATCTACCTAGACAGCCTTTTTGAGCATTTTCACTAGGTTTCATAGCCTACAAATGCTACATGATACACGATTGACCTGAAAACCTGTAACGGATACTGTAACTGCATATAGGATATCCAGAGCTTGTATTACAACTTTTTATTGAATTACTCAATTCCAAACAGCTGCTTTAATACAGAACGGCACTGTTAGCTTTGTGCAGTTCAAAGCTGACTAGATATATTACAGCTGTCCTACATTAGCATGGGCCCTTCCCAACTTCATAGACCACAGACAATAAATAGGATGGAAAACTAGCAACCAGAAGGTCTTACACCCGGTTATTACACACATGAGAAGGCGCACAGCTGAATTCATGCTGACGTAAGACAGGATAGCATAGCTTACTCAGATGCTAAACACTAAAGTTGTGTATTGTAAAGAAAAGGACTTGTTGAAATATTAGCATATGGCATCGGTTTTGGCTGCGTTTCGATGCCAAAGGCAATAACTTGTTGAAAAGCTGTTCTGAAAGAACGGAGGAACTTCTAATGCACAGCTCATGAAGAACGGATATTGCTAGCTCATTAGGTGCTGAGTTTCATAACCTTCTGAGCAAACAAATGAGCTAATCCAGTATAGCAGATGAATTTAATTGGAGCTTTACTCCTCACAGTGTTAAATGTGTGTGGTTTCTTTGGGAAAATAAGCAGCGTTTAGTTAAAGGGGAACTCCAAAGTCTTTGGTCTTGAGCTGGGTAAATATTTTCTCTGAATTTTTTTTTTTCTGGTTTGGATTCATTTAGCTGCTAATTATTGTGAGAAATGTGGGTGACTGCAGTGACAAGCCCACCGCACTTAACTGAAGACCCATGTTCTCGCTACCACATCTGTTTAAAGAGCCTGATGTTCTTTGTTGCTTATTTGAAACAGTTTGTCTGTGTCATAATCAAAGCATTTTATGAGATGGCTTGTTTGTTGTGGTCTTTGTTTCGTGGAAAGGAAACTTTTCGGGGGAGAGCAGGACTTTTTAATCGGTATTTGATTGGATTGTGTGGGGGTGAAACATGGCAGGCTATGCTAATATTAGTGGCACTCGCTGAGGCATTTTGCATTTACCATAGCTAAAACGTAAAGTATACTTCAGTTTTGATGTGAACTTTTAAAACGCGTTCATACCAAGGATATCTATAACAATAACAATAAAGAAATAGTTTTAAAATTGTTCTAAAAGTGAAAGAATAGCAGAGTTCACGCCACAACTACAGTGTAATGAGAACGGCACAGAGAAATAATATCGTTGGAACCACTTTCACACTGATTTTTTTCCAGCTGATGAACGATTAGCAGCCAATCATAATCCTGCTTTAAAGAGATTTAGCATTTAAAGCGGCAGTGTATGCTTATAATAAACAGAACAATATCGTTAGTTGGAATTCACGCTAATATATTAATCTTTATAGTTATCGTTCTTGGTGTGAACAGGCCTTTAGTGTATGCGTACATCCAAACCCATAGACTAAAATGTTTTGTCCTTCTCCAGTGTCTGCTCTATTTCTCTCCAGAAGGTATGAGTGATATAAATGTATTTGTACTAGAGTTGGATGTATCCCCTCACACAAGCACTCACTTGTTGCTATCACCAGTAGGTCGTTGTTCTGGCTCATCTGTTTAGTTTTTGACTGTAAAACAACGGTCCTAGCCAACTAATTATTTCCCCAAAAAATTAAGGTCGAATGGGCGAGCTGAGTGTACAGAGAACGCTCGTGTAACAGAGGCAAGCTAGTAAAAGCTCTGTGTATAAAACCTCACTCTCCTTGCCTTTGAGAGGCATGCTAGCAACTTATGCTAGAGATGCTAAAGACTGCGGTATAGCACGCCTGCCTCCCATGCTAGAGACACTGGTTCGAATCCCGCTCAGAGCAGGTTGAGCTAGTCTGATAACATTTGGTGCCGTGACCCGAATGCGAGTGAGGTTTATGTGGGTAAGTGTAATGAAGGCAAGCTAGTAACAGTTGTGCATGTAAACCTCACTCCCTTGGCCTCAAGAACTAGAGGCTGAGATCTTTAGTGTCGTTTATGCATGCCCGCCTCCCATGCCGCAGACGCTAGTTTGAATCCCGCTCTGAGCAGGTCGAGTAGGACTGGTTACACATGGTTAAAAATCAGGCTGTGTGTGTAGTATGCTGGGGGGGGGGGACTATTCTTTGGGCTTAAGGAGTTTCTCAAATCTGAATATTTTTGCCTGGCAAACTAACAAATCATATACAACAATAGTCCAGAATATTGTTGAAACTTCAAAGTGTGTGTGTGGTTTTTCTTTTTGGACTTGGTTCAGTACACATCCACCTAAAAATGCCCCAGCGACCACCCTTTAAAACCTAGCAACCAGCTAAGAATGTCCTAGCAAAACTAAATGTAATTTGCTTAGTTAATTTAGATTGTGCAGTATTTAATTAACTAATCTAAGACCGAGGACATTTTTTAAGGGAGTAAATAAGGCTACATTTTAATGTGTAGTAATACACTATTCAAAACCATTGCTAGATTTGTATTGTGGTTCATCAAAAATACAACACAGTTAAGGTGAAGTATGTTGTGGAAATGTTATATTCATAGTTTGTGTGAGTGTCTGCTGAATATAGAAGGCGAGTGGCCATTTCAACAGTCATAATATTGGACATTTCCATAACGATTTTTATTTTTGATGATCAGAATCTTAAGGTTGGCTGTATGTTTATTGAAACACATCGAGCAGATTGTTTCCTCTTTAATTATGCGCATACGGATAGGTAATTTGGCGCACCGAAGAAAGAATGAGCCTTAAAAATAACAGTATCCATCCACAGACAGCTCATTCTTCTTTTAAATAAGCCACATTATCCGCTCCTCTCACATAGTGAATACTCGCATATCTCATCTCCACCGTACCTGCCGCCAAAATGCATTTACGCATGACAGCTAAAAAGCACAAACCAACAAACAAGTCCGTCTCACATCAGTTCCTGACAAAGTGGTCCCACCTTGCAAAGTGAGCCGTGTGTTCGGATGCTGTTCGGATGCAGCATGAGGTGTCTGGGGTCATTATTTATTCACTTAGATTAGCTGTGGTGAAAACAGCGGGGCGATTCTCCCACAAGCATTCATTTATTGATGTGCAGGCACACTGCTGCATTATTCTGCCCCCCTGCCGTGGTTTATATGCCCCCCACTGTTAACCCTTTGATCCGTCTGTCTGACTGTCTGTCTCAAGGACATTGTTGCAGAAAATAGCTTCTGTATGATAATCTAGCAATTGCATAGACAAACAATTTTGCATACATTGAGGTATGTTTACTGTTCATGATCTGGAAAATTGCTTTGCTTTAGTTTCTGTCTCTTGATGAAAAGTTCCCTTACATTCATTAAATATTTTGTCATGTCATATATTGATGCATTTAATGTGTAAGAGTAATTTAATATATATGGTGTACATTCTAAATATGATGTATATCATACAATTTTGGACATTCTAATCTAGACTCCTTTGACTTGGACCAGACAATAACCCCCTAGCAACACCCTAGCAACTACAAAGCAACATTCTGAATATATTTTAAATGATGTTAAGCTTTTTATTTGCATTTTGGACATTTTAATTGTGGCCTTTAAAATTGTGCTCCTTTGACTTGGACCAGAAAATAAGCACCTAGCAACGCCCTAGCAACCACATATTTACTTATATTAAACAAGATTAAAGAACAATTTTTGGCTTATTTTAGTCAATAAAATCCCTGCAGCTTTACATGCCTGTAATTTATTCATACCAACAATCATCTCTGTATTTAAAGTTCACGCTCTGTGCTTAATCAAAGTTTTAACCTATCTGCCCTGCCCGAGCTTGACCCATTGATCTTATAGGCTGCTGAGCATGGCACTCTGACAGTCACCATGGCAACCAATGTTGAGATGTCCCCCCAAAGAGTAAAGATTGAAGACCTATCGAGACCTTTTAACCATGCTTGTTTCCTTCTTTAAAAATAGAATTCTTAGGGATCCATGAAATGGTTTTATTGTCCATCTAACCAGATGTGTTTATCGCTCACTTGAATACTGTTTAGCAGATAATCATGTTGTGTGGACTGTCTTGGTTGCATCGACTTGGCCTTTATTTAAGGCCGCCCTCCAGATGCCTCCTTCATGATCTCTAATATAAGGGCGCAGAGTCAATACCTACATTTTCTGCACAGTTGTGTCTTCAGGCTTCACTGCGGGTTTCATAATGAATCATTTATGTGGGTGAAAAGCCTGTATGAGTGTCCGATTAATCCTTGGGTGTGTTTCTAATAGACAAGCCTTGAGCATTCCCTGCATTTTTAGGACTCCAGAACTCAGAATTAGTAGATCATTAGCAGTCCAAAGTGAGCTTGATTTCTGTGAAGGTAACTTATCTCTTGCTCTATTTCTGCCACAGTTATACAGGCCATGTGGTGGGGAATGGACTGCAAGCCCAAAGACAAAACCCAGAGATAAAGGTCAGAAGTGTGGATCCAAACTTGGTCAACGTGAAGGAAAAGCTAGAGCACTTTAACCAGGTAGGTCCAAAAACATCTGAGGTCAGAGCGTCCATCCTGCCACATTTGACCCAAACGATATGTTCTTAACCCTTACCCTGACCCTCTAACCGTAAGCTCAACAAAATCTTTCTAGGGCTTAAGTCTGTGCACTCTGTACAATTTTCACCACGAGTTTGCCAAGATATCTCAAAGAACTTTAAGGAATTGTGAGAGATTTTTTTTTTGTCGTAGGGCAAAATTGGCTTTTTTCATGTAGAGTGGACGTGCACTGAGCAAGTTCTGAAAATCAGGAGGTTGAGCCCTTGCACACAAAGAGTTTAAACCAACATTGTCCAAAATGTTTAGATAAACTTAAAACTGATCAGGTGTTTGTAATACACAATCCATGCCACGACCAATTCCCAACCTTTTTCCTTTGATGCGAAAAATCTATTGGGAGCTTGATTGACAAGCTAAAATCATAAATGTACACTGAAATTTAGAGTGACATTCTTTCAGATGGAAGATTTGTCTGAAATATTTGGCAGTACAACTACAAAGTTCATTCAATGACCATCGATTGAGGAACCAATGAGAGAAAGCCAGAGCTTGTTTGGGTTTTTGCTGTAATTTTGCATGTCAATGCGGATGTCAGAATGTAATTGATAAGTCAATGCTGTCAATCGTGACGTAAGTTTTCTAAGATGCATATTATCGTTGACCATTGATCAAGATCTTACCATGGTCAAATCATGCAATCTGACTAGTAACAATCGGATAAAATAAGTACAGCTTTGGCTTGTGTGCATTCCTTTTTATAAAACATTCACTGAATGTTTGCTTTGCAAGCCAAAGAGAAGACATTAAGAACCGCCAGAAGCGCTAGTTTCAAGCTTGCCCACCAAACAAAAATAGTCTTGGCCAACTCAACGCCAGCGCACATGTCAAGAGTGGTGAGACGGTGTCATTAGGCCAGGGTTTGCTCTGTTATCAGACTAGAGCAAGATCAGACCAAGAATCCCCAGCAGGAGTGTTGAAGACCTCCTTGGCATGACGACAAAGTCTGTCACTCCTGCAGCTGCTTTTGGGAGGAGACGGACGGCAGCTCAGTCGGCCCCCATTTTGTAACATCTTTCATTGCTCCATTAAAAACAGACGTTCTGGTTCCACATTATGTCCAAACCTGACCCAGCCCTGGCCACATTGCTTTGCTGTGAGGACTTGCGTCACTGACAGGCAAGAAAGCTGGGAAAGTACAGTAGATTTGTGTCAGGGGTTGAAGAGAAGGTCACTTTGAACCGCTTGTGAAATTATTCCCATTATTCCCATAGGTCATCAAGCCCCTGTGAGGTCTTGCAGAGTCTCACATGTTTTTTGCTCTCATAGTGACCTGTGGTAGTTTTTCGTGGCTGGCTGGTATTTAATTAACCTATCCATGTAAAAACTGACAGGTAAAATACGTCATTGATGTACAACTAATGCTAATTCATAAGATACTCTTGCAAATAAAATCAGGTATTAATTGAATTGTAAAAAGTGGGAATGAGATACCAGAATGGAGACTTAAACGTAAGTTGAGGAATGGGTTGAAAAATACACTAAAAGTGTACTATCATACTACTCTTGCTATATGGCAGTAATAGTAAAAGTAGTATGCTAGAATTCAACAAAACTACGCAAGTATGTGAATGCAGATTATTCTAAGTTCGCAAGCTTAACTGTGTGCCTTGTTCATTCAAAATGTAATGCTAGTACATTTTGAGTGTTTCTGAAAAAAAAAAAATCTTTCAGGTTAACTATTGTCATGCTGGAAAATCTTCCTAAGCCAGTTAACTAAAATAATAGACTGAGTCCGAAAACTGAAAAACGCTGCCTCCTCAGGTAGCACAGAGAGTTAGGCTGTGTCCGAAGTTGCCCCCATAGCCTTAAATATGGCACTATTTGAGGGGACAGCCATTTGTAGTGGTGTCCGAAACCGTAGTGGACATTATCGAGTGCACACATTCAATCCCACAATGCACTGCAATAACGAGTGTACAACCGATGTACGCTAAATGACTAGAGAATACCCATAATGCACCTTGCTTGATAAGGGCAGTGATGCAACAAGTCAGCTCAGCTGCCTTAACTTTCGGACACAGCCATATAAACTTACCTGAATTCGATTTAATGACATTTAAGGTAACTCTATCGCCCCCTTGAGTACACAACAATAATTCATTCTTTGTGAGCTTTTAATCAGCGTTTTCTCTTGTTTGCAAGTAAAAAATATTTCAGTCTTCAAAACAAGATACATTTACTGAATAAGATATTCAAACTTTTTGTTTTTCTTAAAATAAGTGAAATCTTTCATTGGAGAAATACAAAAACACATTTTAAAGAAAACAAATCTTAATATTTTAAGCAGTATGCCTATTAAGTAAATTGTTCTTGTTTTAAGGTTATCTGGATATTTCAACTGGAAGATTACATGAAGAAAAAAAAGAAAAATTTCACACAAAAAAGAAAAGGATTTTTTTTTTTTTTTTTTTGCAGTGTACTGCGGGTTGTTACGAATTACAGATCCTTTTCAGATGTCTTTGTTTCATATGTCTTATTGGCCCCATATAAAGTGTCCTGAAAAGAACAAGTATACCCGAACAAGTATATAACCGAATACTACAAAAAGTGTCACAGGGTATCATGACAACCTGCCGTCTTATGTGTCACTTTATGCATTTAGAGGTCTGTGAGATCTTCAAGTAAAAACCAGAACCTTAGTCCCAGTCCATCTCTGATCAACGCTTATTGAGAAATTAATATTGCAACGGCATGTCCCAAGAGTGAGCCATCTTGCGCTACAGGGAAGATTTATGTGCCTCATGGTTGAGTTTACATCAAAGGTCGTCATTATTTTTTTTCTCTGAATCTTCTGTGCGTCCTTTAGCTTTGAGCGGACAGTATGATATAACACTCTTTTGCATAAAGCTAAGTAATTTATGAGCCCTCCCCGCAAAAATGGCGAATGAAGAAAACCCCAGGCATAACTTACGCAGCTGTATGAGCCGAGATGTGTCACAGAGGGATGCTAATGAGTATGAATGCTTTCATAACCCGCTATCTAATGTAAACATACATCAACACGCAAACACGTACAGTATAAGGCATGCAAGTGGATGTGTGCATCATATTTCAGTGTGATTCGAAGACATCCAAGTCCTTGTTGTTCGGTATAGTTATGGATAGTTGACCGTTAGTCTTTTCAAACTCGTATGGTGTCATTTTTTCAATGAAGAATTTTGAAGGATCTTTTTTATAGCAAACAAATGTCAAGTGTTA
Organism: Phoxinus phoxinus; assembly: GCF_949152265.1. Classification (NCBI taxonomy): domain Eukaryota; kingdom Metazoa; phylum Chordata; class Actinopteri; order Cypriniformes; family Leuciscidae; genus Phoxinus; species Phoxinus phoxinus. Next base: position 18,066,758 of record NC_136895.1, on the reverse strand, counting down.
GTGCAGACCAAAAACCAGCATGAAGCACAATAAGGCCATGTGTCCCCCACAAAACAAAAGCATTTTTTTCCCAAGGCTTGCGTATTTTTCCAATTTTTTAAAACACCAGTTTTGGGTAAAATGCAGCGCTCCTGTCACTTTTTATCTAGCCGTCCAATCACAGTGGAGGAGGGGCGGGACAAATACAACACCGACCAACCGTCATATTCTGCTCGTACTACAATAACAAACGATAACAACAATCACATCTTTTTATCCAATAGTGCCAAAGCAAGTGCGTTCCATTGTGTCGATATTTTTATATTCAGAAACATATTTGTGAAATCAGATATTAGTAAACTAGCGTATTCAACCTAGCATGTTTTATATGTTGATGAGTTATTGGTCTGTTTATCTGACCCCTGCCAAACGCGCCTCGGTATCGCTTTCCTTTGACCATTAGAGGTGTATCTCCGTCCAATTGATGAGGCCTGTTGTCAAGGAGACGCGGTTTGACAAAAAAGACCCCCAAAGCATCCCATCGATCCGTTTACATGACTGGGGTCTTGAAACTGCAACGGATATAGTAAGGGAATTTGTTTCCTAGATGACTGTGAATTATGCAGAAAATCCTGCTGTAGAAACACAATCTTTTTAGAGACTTAATGAAGACTGACCATGGAGAGCTCTGAATATTGAAGGGATTGTTCACCCAAAATTCTGTCATCATTTACTCACCCTCAAGTTGTTCCAAACCTGTAAGAATTTCTTTATTCTGTTGAACACAAAAGAAGATATTTCGAAGAATGTTGGTAATTAAACAGTTTTTGGACCCCATTGACTTCCATTTTTTTTTCTATACTATGGAAGTCAATGGGGTCCATTGACTGTTTAGTTGCCAAAATTCTTCAAAATATCTTCTTTGTGTTCAACAGAAAAAAATAACTTCATGCAGGTTTGGATCAACTTGAGAGTGAGTAAATGATGACAGAATTTTCATTTTGGGATGAACAATCCCTTTAATGTTGTATCAGACATTATGTTTAAGATTTTAATGTCATATTTTGCACTGCTGTGGGGGTTTCATGATATCTATTGGGTCACTTTTTCTCAGAAATAGATCTCCTCACTCCATAGGATCCTAAAACAGGTTTTTCTAGCCAATCAGAAACGCTTTGTTTGCTGACAGGTCTTTGGAGGGCGGAGTTTAGGAGAGAAGGCAGTGAAAACATGCGGAACACCCACTTTTCATAATCCAATCAGAAAAATGTCACAAAACAGAAGCAAAAAAGGTTGAAAATGCCGCTTCATGTCATTTTTAACCTTGATTTCTTTATCTATCTAAAGTAGGAGAAGATGGAATGAAGTCAGAAACTTTAATCTCTGAAGTATTTCAATGCAACCATGTCAATTTAATACCAACATGCTCATGACACCGCTTGGAGGGCGAGAGGTCTTTCTTTAATTGTTTCTTCTCTTATCACAAACAAAACAATTAAAATGTAATGTGCAGCTAAATTGAATAATGAACCAGGCAAGGCAAAAAAAGAAAGCACTAATAAGTATGTCGCTGTTTTATCTTAATAGAAGGGGGGTGGACGCGCTGGAAAAGGACAGTCTGTTCGCCCTGTTGTTGCCATGGTGTTCGCCTGACGCGTGGCATAATTCATTATACGGCGGTTAATTAACAGTCCCCTGGGGAACGATTTCCACAAAGTCACTGTGGAATTTAATTGTGTTGCGTTCCTCCATCAGGAAGAAACATAATACAAGGAAATTGAATAAAAAATGTGCTTGAATGTTGTACAATATACAATCAATGACATCTGACATATTCAATGTTCAACTTTATACTAATAAGTTATATTTTCCAAATAAAACTATGTACTTTTTTATCCTAACCAATCATAACAACAAACTTTATTTTTGTTTACTTTTATTTTACTTTTGTTTGTTTGTCATATGGATTTTGGGCCTAGTTTTTTAAATGGTTGAATATTATATATTTTTTTATTATTTAATAAAATATTAAAAAATATTTAAATAATCATACATCTCAAATTAATTACATTATTAGTTCACATATATATATATATATATATATATATATATATATATATATATATATATATATATATATATATATATATATATTTCATGTTTTTTTATTGTTGTATATATACAGTATATTAGTCCTGTCAAATCGATTACTTGCGATTAATCGCATCTAACATAAAAGTTTGTAAATATATATAATATATGTGTGTTTGTATATATATACACACAATACAAACTTTTATAAAAACTTTTATGTTAGGCGCGATTAATCGCAAGTAATCGATTTGACACTACTAATATTATTTATATATATATATATATAATATAGTATAACTTAACTTATTATTACAAAACAATTATGTTAATGAGAATGTGAAATAGTGATGTTGCAGGGCCTAAACTTGTAGCATTCAAACTGATTCATTTTAATTGTTAGAATTAAATTTTTTAATTTACTAGACAAAATAGTAGAGAATTTTAATGTTTGCCATTTATCAGTTTTCAGCCATAACATAAAAATCATTATCGGTTTCAGCAAGAAGATTTGTTTTGGGTCGCTTATTTTCTGCTTTTGTCACGTCACACTCGGTAGCCACACCCACAGTAAAATCTCATTGGTCCAAAATCTTGCTCCACTAAATATTAAACATCAGTTATGTTCTGATTGGCTGTGATTCTGTCCTGGGTTCTATGAAGTTGTTTTTGCACTTCTTTGTATTAAAAACAAATTAGAAAGTGTGACAGAATATGAAAGCAGAAACAATGGGGAGCCAGAAAATAACCGAGTTAAGATGTTGTGAATTATGCACTACTGCGATTCCCAGAGCTGTTTTTCGAAAACAGTTCTGAAATGCCTCGCAACCGCACGTGTTTAATATTCTCTCGCTGTGAAAATGGAATTTGCACTTGAGTGAATCCATGTTTAGTGCACTGGAATGCTGCTGTTATGAGCCTTGACTTCTTGCCTGGAAGCCTTTGTTGGAACACATGGGGCTATTTGGACGTGATGGGTGATCTCGACTCACTTACTCGCTTCAGAGGGAGTCATTTCGGGAAAATTCCACTATTACAGCTCGTGAATTTGAGAACAGAGCTGCTGTAGTTGTTAGGGTGCACCAACTGGAGCTTGGATCAGGTTGGACATTCCCTAGAAAAAACTCAAATATATAATAATATATACAGTGGGGAGAACAAGTATTTGATACACTGCCGATTTTGCAGGTTTTCCTACTTACAACAAAGCATATAGAGGTCTGTAATTTTGATCATAGGTACACTTCAACTGTGAGAGTGACAGTTGAAGTGTCAACAACAAAAATCCAGAAAATCACATTGTATGATTTTTAAATAATCAATTTGCATTTTATTGCAGTCAGTCACACAATCCTTCAGACAGAAATCAATTTAATATGCTGATTTATTATCAATGTTGCAAACAGTTGTGCTGCTTACAACTTTTTTTCTGTGATACTTTTTGATTCTTTGATAAATAAAAAGTTGAATAACAAATAAAAACGTGTTGTGATTGAATCTCATAAGCATGTGTGTCTGATGTCAGAGTGGTCCGCTGTCCTGAGATTTCTGTTTTGTCACAGGAGATGTGGGGTGAGACGGGTTTAGGAACAGATGGTCGTGAGGACGTCGAGACCAGCGGCGGCGGCGTGGCAGAAGGCAGCGGCGAGTGCGATGATGAAGACGGCTGTCAAGGATCGGGCGACAAGACAGGTGAGTTTGCTCGTCCTCTGCATCTGCGGCTCAAAGCCAACTGTCTCTCTGCATTTACTTGATCTACAGGTCCCAGGAGAGGACGTCCTTCCCATGTTGCTAAGATACCCTGAGCCATTTACTGTCTTGTGTATGTTTTAGGAGGTCAGTCTCGTCCCATTATTTACAGTGCCGATCACAACAGGGCCATTATAAGCATAAATCTAAACAAAATCGGATGAGGTTTATGTTAAAAAAAAATCTCAGGGATAAAAAAAATACACTTGTTTTTTCTTCTTCTTGTTTTTCGGCATCAATCAAAGTTCAATTGAATTAGGTTTATGTTTAAAACTAACAAACAAAAACAATTTCCCTGGTGGTGAGAAAAACAAACTTGTTTTTTTCTTTCTTTTTTAAGCATACATCAAAGCAAAGCTGAATGAAATTGGTTCAAAACAAAGAAACAAAGAACATTTTCCCAGTGTGGTGAGGAAAAATAAACTTGTTTTTCTTCTTTTAAACATAAAACAAAACAAAACTGAATTAAGTTTAAGTTTAAAACAATAACAAGTTTGAAAACAAGTCTTTTGCGTGCACAAAATAAACCATTGAGGTCATTTTGAGTTGATCTATTGGTTTCAATCTATTGGTTTCATTTTATATCATATTTTATTATTGAAAACAAATGCTTTATAACAAATTAGTACGCCTGTACTTTAATGGAACCGTATTGTTCTTAGGTCTGTGCTCTACTTAGTACGCTGGGTGCACTCAGGGGTTGGACTAAATAATGGATTTCACCTTATAATAGATGAATAGAATTGTGTGTAGGGAGTTATTGCACCATTTTTCAAGGAACGCCCGCTGTTCTTTTGCTCTGTTGCTCAGAGTCCAGCCTCGGTGCTGCGTCTATGAGGTCGTGCATCTTTGTCCATTGCTCTCGGAAACATTTCCAAATAGCATCCCTGCTTTAAAATCTTTCTGCCTTTGTATTTGTTGAGTCAGGTAACAAAGTAACAAAAATAATATTATCCTGTGAAATCGTCCTATTAAATGTATCTCTTCAATACATGGGCCCTTTTGACTTTTAAAATATATTTCTCTGTTACAGGTATGTATGAATGTTATGTATGTTTTACGTATATGCTATGTATTTATATGTTATTTATTTATTTATATCAAAATAATTATTGATTGGTTTATAAATAAATAAATGATTTCTTTATAAACAAAATGTATTTTAATTATTTATACAAATATGTATTATTTATAAATTTATCAATAAATACAAATATTTATTTATATTTTACCCAATATATTAGTAATTTTGCCTTTTGAAATTTTAGAAAATATGCTATTTATTATACATTTAAATTACAATTATTTATTGATTGATTGTTTGTTTGTTTGTATTTATTTATTTACATTTATTACTTATACATTTATATATATATATATTTTTTTTTTTTTTTTTTTTTTTTTACTAAAATAGTGTAATTTCCACCACATCTCAAATTATGTATTGTGTTTAATCAATACATAAAATAATAAACAATAAAAATTAAACGCATTTTATGTATCCTAAAAAAAGTTTTCACATTTTATTGCAATAATTTGACAAAATTACACCTTGATTGGAAATTACACATTTATTTTTTTCTTTGTTTTAGGATTTTATTAAGCGTTTTATTTTGATTGTTTTTCTTGATTTTAGATTTATTTAAATTGTACAGTTTTATGATATCATTTTTACTAAGTTTTTTATTTGTTCATTTATTTTTATTTACTCATGACTCCTACATTTGGGAAACCCTGGTTTGGATTATCATAGTTTTAAAAATGCAATTATATTTTTATGATGGATTTTCATAGTTTAAAATTGTAAGTCTGGGTAAATCCAAGTAAACCCATAAAGTCTATAAGTAGTAAAAAAAAAATTTTTTTTACCTGGATATAAAAGTTGCTTTAGTTGAAGAAAGAACAATTACTATATTGGCACCCAAACCCTTGATCATCTTTCGATTTCATGCCAAAATGAAGAAGTGATCCAACAAATGTCTTTCTCCTGTTACCCATGCGGACTGTTTTTCAACAAGAGCTGTCGAGAACGAATTACAGTTGGTGACAAATTGACAAAAGTTACTGTTACACGTTTACCAAGGGATCCTCACTTTTAGTGATTTTGAATCTGTTTTTATTTTCTCAAAACCCAATGGAATGAATTCCTTGGCCGTTTTAAATCCCTCAAATCCCTCGAGTTGATGAAAGAACGGATTGCTGAATGACAGCCCGTCTCATCCGGGGTCATGGAGGTACAGTTTCCCCTACAGCGACCACAGAGCTGGTCATAATCAATCAATTATTCATTTCGCAGGAAACGGTTCATTAACGGAGACCAGAGCGTTATGATACCCACCGCTCTGTCTCTCTCGTCTTTCTTTTCATGCTTGGCGTCTCTGTCCAATGATGCTGAGATAAGCACACAGACGAGGCTTGCGATTTGCATTGTTTGTTTTCGTCGAGCGCACCTCGTCGTAATTGACCGTGACTCTGACACACACAAATAAGCATTGCTGCAGTTCGGCTCGGCCTCGGATGGATGGAGACCAAAGTCGAGGTCTGTTTTCTGGCGTGCTTCCGAACATGTGAAAGGAATGGTCTTCTTTTTTTTTTCTTTTTTTTTTTGCATGCACCTCCTCTGAGGTCCATAAAATTACTCATTGATCGTTTCCTGCTGAACCTCAAAGATTCAGATCTGAGACGTTTGCAGTCACTGTCTGCGTCAATAATGCTAATAAGGCCTGTTTTCTTGAGCCGTTTGCCTGGTTACACACAATTATTGTTTTTGGAGTCGAGGTGGGCGGTCATTTTCTTATAAAAGTTTAGGCAAACATCAGTACGATCTAAAATGGTTTATTCTTTAAAATATAATTTTATTAGATTTTATTTTATTATGTAATATTTATTTAAAAATGTTTAAAGCTACAATATGTCATTTTTTTTTCACCGCTAGGGGTCGCTAACCTCTTACAATAACAAAGGCGTAGGTTTATGACGCAGTGACGGGCTGAATGCTGGGACTTGCTGTTAAGCTGATGGATCTAATAATGGATGAGTGAAAACATGTTTTTTAACATTACAGTGGTATGAAGCAGGTCGCGATTGCTAATAATACACAGATATAACACGCGAGTCCCGCGGATATAAAGGAAAAAGGATTAATTCTACCGAACTACCCGCAACTGCTGAATTACTACTCGCACAGGTTTATTTGACGAATTAAACTTGTGAGGAATTAAACGCTGCGCTGTTTGACTTGGTCTAATGTTACACTATCACACTAAACAGAATTTGAGTGTATTGAAAGTTATAATGTTATTCTATGTTAGTTCGTTTGCTATATGAAACTAGCAGCTTACTAGTCAGCTAGATCAACATTAGAATAACATACAGATCATATTCTAACATTTCATCATGTTGAGCTATATAACATTGATTTGTTTTATGTACATTTGCTCACCTGTCTAATAAAGAATGTTCAAGAGCGGTGTCGCTGTCAAGTCGTGACTCGTGAAGCTCTGTCAAGTCCAAGTTTGTCACGAACGTGGAGCTCTCGGCGTCTCGAAAACGCCACGCTGATATTGAGCCTCATTTTAGTTCTCCTTTTTTGTCCCAAAATTTCTCTGAAATAACAAATCTTTAGAGACTTTTGGGATATTGTAAGTACACAACTGCAGGAAATATATCACACTGTGCAAGTGATTTTGGGATATTTTATTACAAAATTCTTACATATTGTACCTTTAAAATGGTTTTGATGGAGTATAGCAAGTAACACTATAGTACACACCACAATGCCATGGCTTCAAATGCCCTTTTGCTACAAGTTTATCTGTTTATCTGTTTTCTTGTTTATTTATTCCACTTTTGTCCCAGTTTTGTCCTTTTTTGTCCGTCATTAGACCTCTGACTCTGCAGCGCGCGTGGGGAATGTGGTATTTAAAATGTAATTCTATCCAGCTGTTTATGGAACCAGAGTCTGATAAGCACTTGCTGAGGCTGTAACCTCCAGCCAAATGAATGAAATGAAATCTCGCAACACCACCGTGTGTGTGTGTGTGTGTGTGTGTGTGTGTGTGTGTGTGTGTGTGTGTGTGTGTGTGTGTGTGTGTGTGTGTGTGTGTGTGTGTGTGTGTGTGTGTGTGTGTGTGTGTGTGTGTGTGTGTGTGTGTGTGTGTGTGTGTGTGTGTTTACTGTTTGTGTCCCCACATCTGCAGTGTGTGAGTTCACCGCTTGGACTACCTGATAGCCAGAATGTAAAAAACAGGGCCACTAAAGTGTGTGTGTGTGTGTGTGTGTGTGTGTGTGTTTACTGTTTGTGTCCCCACATCTGCAGTGTGTGAGTTCACCGCTTGGACTACCTGATAGCCAGAATGTAAAAAACAGGGCCACTAAAACTCTCCGTTCTGACTGAGGAAGCTACTTTGAAACTCAAGCTACAAAGTATTTATTTGTTTGTTTGTTCTTGCATCTCAAACAGTGGTGCTCGGAGTGGCTACATATATCATGTGACATGCCATGCTATTTTTACTAAAATATATATATACTTGGCAAAAAAAAAAAAAAAATGCTTTTTAAAAATTAATCAACCATTTTAATCACAAATCACTGGTCAGGAAATTAGCAAGAATTGCACCAATACTGTGGATAAAGTAATGTAGCCTTGCCCAACTTGCAAACAGTTCTTTTTTTTTTACAAGAACAAGAGTCAGTGTTGATCCGCTCAATGTTAATGACTTCAAACGTTCATGAGTTAAAAAATGTCTCCCAGTTCGTTTGAGTTTAATGTTAGACCAAATATTCACCAATAGGGTTCAAACCTGGACTCTGACCAGGCTAAAACATGAGCATGATGGACTTGTTCTCAAGATACTTGTGTTGGGCAGGAGCATTGTCTTGTTGAACAATAACATCTGATCATTCCTCTTTAGATAACAACGTTTCATATGTGGGAAGCAAGCTATCCTGCAATATTCTCCCGTACTTCAAACCATTAAATGACTTTTCTCAGTGAAGTAGCTCATCAATACCAGCAGCTAAAAAAGCTCCTCGCACAATGACACCTCCATGCTTCACTGTGCCAATGATGTGTTCATTATTATATTTCTCAGCAGATATTTGAAGACACTTCTCTAGAGCATCACCGTGCAACTCGTGTTTCGTTGTGATTCACAACTTTCCATATTCTGACAAAAACGTTATGTTTGTCTGAGATGGCTTTTTAAGTAGTGCATTTGCTTAAATTTTGCTAGTTTCCTGACCAATAATTTGAGGTAAAGACAATTAAAAGCTTAGTGTAGAACCATTTTATGGACCTCAAAGGAGGTACATGCTAAAAATGTCCATTCCTGTCCCATGTTTGGAGCACACCAGAAAACAAACGTCGACTTTGGTCTCCATCCATCCATCCGAGGCCGAGCCGAACTGCAGCAATGCTTACCCTTTTTATATTTTTGGCAATGCGGGATCACTTGTGTAGGGTTGAAATTGTAGGACAATAACCGAAAGGTTGTAGGCTTGCGTCTTGCCAGGGTGATCCATGAAATTTCACCATCGCGCCCTTGAGCAAAACACCCCCCCAGGTTTCTCCAGTGGGACTGTCCTTGTAAGAAGTCTACTGTATGTTGCTTAACAGGCCGAGTCGTGTGGCAATAAAAGAGTCAAAGCCAAAATGAAGGACTCTGATTGTTCTGGCCACTAGACCGTCCTCCATTCTCTCCAGCTTTCCTTTGATTAATTAAGTGACATCTACACCGTCGCTATTGAATCACTGTTGTTGAGAGTGAGCGAGGTCTCATTATTCAATCTGCCAACTCAAGAGCTCCGTGAAGAAGATCACTCCAGCTTAATATATCAATTAATGCTGTTAATGTGCAAGGATAAATTACAAAAGCGAGTGTGTGTTTGCTTTCTGCAGCGGTCTGGGTTAGAGTTGCATTTAAGCGGGTGTGTGTTGGGTCTGCTGCCACAATCATCTCTTGGGAATCGTGGCTTGGGTAATGAAGGACTCATTACTGATTCAAGAAGGACCGCGAGAGATACCTTTACACCCCCAACCTCGAGTGAAGGTCAAACAATACCAGAGGGTGTGTGTATGTGTGTGTGTGACCCGAATTTGTCTTTTATGCAAATGATCTTCACTTTTAGCACAACAACGTGTGATTCTTATTTTAATTACATGATATGAGCGAAAAAAGAGGTTTGAGTTGAACAAATATGTCGATGGGATTTCATTTGATCTATTAGGAATTGATTGGGTCATGAAAAGTCAATGTTAAATGCCAGAATTGGCATTACAGTATGATATTCATGATATCAGGTGAATCACTTAATCATTTCTGGACGCAGTTTTAGAGGCGAGTTTTTATTTATTTATTTTTATCAAACAGTGCCCTCAAGTAGTAGCATTTATAGATAAAAAATATGTTTTGTATATTTTATCATATAGTTGTAATCGAAATTATTCAACCCTTGTTGTCTCAAGCACACCTGATGCAACTAGTCAAGGGCTTCATTAGTTGCACCAGGTGTGCTTGAGCTAGAACACATGAAATATCTGAACTGGCTAGGTTTGTTGTGTCATTGACTGCATGTTAGAGATATGGCTAAGTAAAAAAAAATGGTCCAAAATGTTATGGGAAGGTATCATCGCCCTTCACAAACATGGAACAGAATACAAAAGGATAGCGAAGGCACTATGTTCCTAGAGACACCGTTGGAAGTATAGTTCGCAAGCTCAAAGTTAAAGGAAAAGTGGTTGCACTGGACGGGGCTGAAAAAGGAAACTATCAACGGCTGTAACCAGATTTCTGAGAAGGCAGGTTCAGGAAAACCCTCGAGTGATTGCAAAAGACCTACAGCAAGACTTGGTGGCAACAGGCACTAAGGTTTCAGCTTGCACAGTAAGGCGTGTACTAAACGCATGTGGTTTCCATGCCAGAACGTACACCACTACTGACCCAAAAGCACAAGAAAAGTGCTCAAAATCATATAAATAAATAAGCCACAGAAGTTGTGGGATTCTGTTCTGTGGAGCGATGAAACAAAACTGGAACTTTTGGATCACCAGTATGTCTGGAGGAGGAAGAATGAAGCATATGCTGAAATGAACACTGTCTACTGTTAAGCATGGTGGTGGTTCGGTGATGCTCTGGGGCTGCTTTGCATCCTCTGGCACTGGAAACCTGCAGCGTGTGGAAGGCAAGATGGATTCATTGAAGTATCAGGAAATCCTAGGAGAAAACGTCAGTGAGGAAGCTGAAGCTTGGGTGTCATTGGACCTTCCAACAGGACAATGATCCCAAGCATACCTCAAATCCCACTAAGGCTTGGTTGCAGAAGAAGGCCTGGAAGATTGTCATCTGACTTGAACCACATAGAAAATCTCTGGGGTTTGAAGAAGGCAGTTGCAGCACGCAAACCCAAGAATATTACTGGAGGCCATTGCTCATGAGGAATTAGCTAAGATTCCACAGAAACTCTGCCAGAAGCTGATGTCTGGTTATACATCTCGTTTGCAGTAGGTCGTTACAGACTAATTTAATAATTATATATATTGATGAGTCCCTCAAATGTCCTCAGTGTGAAAAGATGAATCTCAAAATCATACAGTCACTGCTGGAAAGGGTTTAAATATTCGAAAATATGCTTTTCTGAAGAACATTGGGCAGTTAAAACTGCTCAGGACAAACAAGGGACTCAAGAACAACCATCACAAAACAAAAAAACAGTTGTGGGTCATCCAGGTAACAACACACAGTATTAAGAATCAAGGGCACATAAACTTTTGAACAGGGTCATTTTGAGCTTTTATGTCAAATATCTTATTCAGTACAGTACTAAATAAATAAATAAAAATAACATGCATTTTGTATGATCCCTCTTATTTTGTTACAATTATATTTATATATATATTTATATTTAAAAATATGAATAATATTTACAATGCAGAATTGCTGATTGAAGTTATTAATTTATAGGACATAAAAACTATATATATATATATATATATATATATACTTATATATATATATATTATTTGTATTATTTCGAATTTGATTCATAATTTAAGATTTTTTATTATATTTTTCCGTTAAATCAGTCACAATGGATTGGAAATGTAAATAGTAATTTTTTGATTTCATGTTAATATCAAAATATTTGTGTGCATTTCAATAATTTATCATTTTGTCTCATGAAAACAAATGAAAACAACACCTGCATATAATACATACAAGGTCCTGGATGAATTGCTTAGAAAAAAAAAAAAAAAAACATTTTAAAAACCACGACTGTTGTTTGTTTGGCACATACTGGCGGTTGCACTCATGTTACTGCATTGGCACTCATGCGTGTCTGGGTTCGTAATTATCCGATTATTTTCCCAGCTTCAGACATTGGAGCGGACATGCTCTGACAGATTGGTAAACTTTGATTAAGGTGACCTCATCTCCTGCAAATGTGCCGTCGTCTGTTTGTCAGCACCTGCTTCTTTCTCCTTTTTTCAGTAAATCCGTTTTTGTATGTTACAATCACAAACTGGATTTTTTGCAAGTAGATGTCAGTGTAGCTAATGCTAACATAATTTCAGATCCTCTGGCTTTCCTCCCCCTTCCCCCAGCAACACAAACTGCAAAGAGGGGAGGAAGATTAGATTGACTCCCAAAGGTAAAAGCAGATTCATCCTCCAGCTGTAGAATAGAAGATATTGTGTCTAACAGAGTAAGTTTGCTTACCTTTAGCCATGCTCTTAATAAAAATGTCTTTCCTTTGACATGGTTGGCCATATCAATGACCAAAGAGTGTTAGATCAGGCTTGTGTTTTCAATTGTTATAGTTAGTGGTGCTAAGCTTAGTTTCCCGCCTAATAGTTTAAGGCGGGAAACTACATTAGCGCAGAAGCTGCATGGATCTCCCTGAAAAAAAAAAAGCGGGCTAAATTTATAATACCTTTGTCATTAGATTTTATTCTGGATTTGAAATATATTATTTGAATGTAATCTTGACCAACAGTTTTGTAGATTTTTGTATTTCCCCGTTACTTGCATGATTGTAAATAACAACTCTGAGGCGTTTTCAAAATGGTCGCCAAGCTGACTTGCCTTAAAAAGACTTGCCTTAAAGCTATGTATTAACGTATTAACCATATTATCTTTCTTTTTTTAACTGAAGCTCTGAACACTCTTCGGTATGTGAACATAATTCTATATTCTCTGAAAGCAGAATTTCTAACGTCCGGCTGCAGAAGCTAAGTGTGCATTTGGCATTGCTGGTAATGGATCACATTTCCACACCTGCTTTTCACACCTTTAGTTTATGAAAAACTAAACTAAATGAAAGAATGAGATGTTTTGTCTTTGTTCTCATACACATCACTAGTATTAGAGACTGCCAAGTACAGCACATAATTATACCCAGTTTGTGGGTGGACAAGTTAACAATAGTGCCCTGTCTGCTTTTAGACGTTATGTCTATCATGGAAAATTCATTATTAAACCGCTGAATGCACAAATTTAATGAAAGTCTAATTAAATGTTTAGTCAGTGTTTAATGTAAAAAAATGACTTTCAAAATACTTGTTTTTGGTTATTAGTAGAGATGCACCGATACTGAATTTCTCCAGATTTCTACAGATCGCGATTATTCAGACTGATATCGGCTGATGCCGATACCGATAGATTGATTTTTCTTAAAGAAAAATTCATCTCTCCCAAATAATGCTGCAAACTATACAGGGAACGTTCTCATTTGGTACACTAATAGAGGTTAAAATGAACAACAGAGCTGCTATATTCAACTGCTATTTATTTCCAGATATAATATTTACACTCAGATTAAAGCTGAAATGTTTGTGTACAACTCAGTTGCACATAATGTATTTTTTTAAACACTTCTTCATGGAAAGTGTATTCAAACACATATAATTAACAGTAAATAAGCACTTCTCTAGTGTTTTTATAGTTAACCAACGAACGAACTGTGAACACTGGATAACTTTCCTAAGGTAAATGCAACATCAAGAGATATTGGTCACAAGCTGTGTTTTTTTATGTCTTTTCGCGGTTGAAACAGATTGAGTGATTACAGTCATGATACGTATTTTGGTAAGTTGTACTGTATCTTTCAACATACCTTCTGATATTCATCAATGTTTTTGTAGATATCATTTGTAGAAGAAAAGACTCACCCTCCACGCTGTCACGTGAACTGAGGCGCTACAGTAATCTGTCACGTCACATTTAAGAGCATTAAAGTGACATTTATTGTTTAAATTGTAATAAAATGTGCTGAATTTGAAAGCTAAGACTTAACAGCTTTACTTGGCCGATACATCAGTGCATCTCTAATAATTACACTGTAACAAACGTATAATTACAACATAACAAATGTTGTTTTACACTGTAACAAACCTATTATTACATAGTAACAGATGTATAAATACAAAGTAAAAAGTTTCACTATAACTGTAACACTGTACATTAAAATGTATAATTAGACTAAAAAAACGTATAATTACACTTTACAAATGTATAATTACACTGTAGCAAATTTATTATAACACTAAAAAAATTATAATTACACCAACAAAATGTAAACTACACGTAACAAATGTATTATTACACTGAAGCAAATATATTATTACACTGTAACAACCGTATTATTACAATGTAACAAATGTATTATTACACTGTAAAAATATATAATTAGACTGTGACAAACGTATAACTACAATTTAAAAAAATAGATTATTACACTGTAACAAACTTATTATTCCACTGTAAAAAAACATAATTACATTGTAAAAATGTATAGTTAGACTATAAAAAACGTATGATTACACTTAATAAACTGTAACGTGTATACAATGTAACAACTGTATTATTTTACGGTAACAAACATATAATTGCAATTCTATTAAACTGTTACAACTGTATAATTACACTGTAACAATCATTTAATTACAATATAACAAACCTATTATTACACCGTAAGAAATGTATTATTACACTCTAACAAACCTTTAATTACACTGTAACAAACGCATATTTACACTGTAACAAACACAATAACACTGTAGTAACAAATGTATATATACATTGTAACAAACGTATGATTACACTTAAACTGTAGCGTGTATAATTATTAGGGATAGTTTACTTTAGTATCTTCACACAAGGATTGAAGAAGAGGCACAATTAAGTTTTAAGAAACATAATATATGGGCTATATTTTATTATTGATAAATACACTTAAAAACTTTTGGGATCAGTCAGTTTTAGCAGACATATTAAACAGCACAACTGATAAAATAATAATACATTTTTCTTAAATCAGCATATTAGAAAGATTTCTGAAGGATCATGTGACACTGAAGACTGGAGTAATGACGCTGATATTTCAGCTTTGCATCACAGGAATAAATGTAATATAGTAAACTATTATTTTACATAACATCAGTTTACAATATTAAAAATTTTAGGATTTTTTTCCCCCACAATAAACATAGTATGCTATGTTGTTGTCACAGAGCCAGATTCTTTTTTTTTTTCTTTTTTTTTGAGTGAAAAATTTCTTAACATCAAACAATGACAAACATTTTTTAAATAAAAATACTGATATTGCATCTTGATCATTCATCACACTAAAAATGGAAGGTAAAGTCCAACCCATACAGAAATATGCTGGAGTATATATTTATATACTGTAGGAATAGAATGAGTAGTATGTCAGAATATATTATAAACATAATATAAAAAATATAATATAAGTAATATAAGTATAAAAATATAAAATATAAAAAGCTAAAAAGGAACATTCTCAGAAAGTTCTAGTAAGGTTCTCTAAAAGTTATGAACAAACGTTCTTCCAGTAAATACAAAGTTCTGTCATGAAAAACTCTTGATGGTGCAAACTGACAGGTCCTTTTCTCAATCTGCTGCATTCACATCATTCTCTATAGGGCACCGCTGATTGGTTTCTGCTGTATCAATAGCCAATGAGCTCGCTGCCCAGTTGTCAGCATTTCCTGTTGCAGTTGCAGCGGGCTTTAAAAAACCCTCCACCTTCCCCAGCTCCACCTGTATAGATCTGCTATGGTTAATTCATGTACAGAAGCAGCATGTCTTACTTGTTCACAGCAGCGTGTCATGGATGTATTGTAAGTTGTATATTTTTTTAGCAGTAATTAGTTGTTGAGATAAACTTCAGCTGTAAAAGTTGTAGAATCTTTTGAAAAGTCGCAGAGTCTTTTGAAATGCGAAATAAGTTAAGGGCAAGTGTAAGTCTTGTAGACTTTCCAATTTCTTTCCTCGTTTCGTCATTTTTTCTCAGCTGGAAGTTGGCAAAACTAGGCCAAAGCAAGCCGTTGCACACTTCACTGTCATGATAATGTATTCAGTCTGTTGGCTGTGTTCTGTGAGGCGTTCAGTACGGCGATCTCCACCGCTCTCCGCCGTCTACATTCAGATCTCTGCCGTCTCGGGAGTTGCCATGTGACCTGCGGAGGCTTGTTCCTGCAACAGTTAGAAGTTCATGGGAAAGAGTTGCAATGCAATCATTCTTCCTGTCATGTGTGGTCATGCTTCACCTGCGTGTTTGATAGACAGAAGGCAAACGTGGTTTTACGGAGGTGGAATTATGCCGTTCGCCTTTGTCTTATGAATGAGTGGCCACATGTCAAAGCTATTATGAGTCTCGATACGTTGTGGTGTTAGTGCATGTTGGCATTCAGCAACTCTGTATACATATTTCATATCCATCTAATCAAAATTTTAAAGGTGAGATATAGTTAGAAAGATGTCTGTCAGATTTTGGACTTCCAGCATAACTTCTGGTCTACACTGCAGCTTATTCAGGGCAAGAACCACCATTAAAGGAACAGACCATCTATGTATCATGTAGACTAATGACCAACCACATACAGGTAGACATGGAATACAGTAAAATTGTGAAAAAATATTACAATTTAAAATAACGTTTTTTTTTTGGAAACCGTGATAAAAATGAATTGATATTATTTGAAATTAAAAAAAAGTATTTTTTTTTTTAAAGCATTTCTTAAGTAGTATTTATTTTCTTTTATCTCACTGACCCCAAACTTTTGAATGGTTGTGTACTTCTTCTTTTTTTCTCCCCTTATGTAAAAGTAACTTCTCACAATTACATCAGTAACTTTTATGTTCAGAGCTTACTTATGTTTTTGATTTCTGACCGACTAAAATCAGATAATGTACACAGTTGTAGCTAATACTAGCTAATAATGTCTAAATTTATCTCACTAATCTAAAAGTGAATATTTTTATATTACAAGTGGATTCCTGTTGAGAATATAGTATCATTGTATTACTGTATAATACTATTATAGTATTAGCTTGTATTATTTACTTAAATGAATTAGTTAATAATTTATTTATTACAAATAATATGGATTTATATGTTTATAAATATCTAATTTATATTTTTGTAATATTGTGTTATGTTTTATTTATTTATAAAGTAAACTTTTGATAAACTGTATGTATGCATATTTATTTACACATTTTATGTATTTAGAAATACTTATTTCATTTATATTTTTATGTTGTAAAATTATTTTCATTTATAAATTATTTTTTTATTTATAAATTTTAAATATATTATATTTAGCTGAGAGAATCTTCACAGGGAATGCTTCAATGTAAAAAAAAACTAAATTATCAATTTGGACAACAAAAAAATCTAAAATTCAGCACATTTCTCATTTTTCTATATTCAAACATACAGTAGAGAACATAAGCATTGAATCATACAAATGCATTCTTTTTTTTTTTTTTACTATAAATACCATAGCGGCTTGTGTCCAGCGGAAACGGTAATGCTGTATGCTAAATAAGTAGATCCTCCAACATTCTCACATTCAGCGTCAGCAGGAATCCTCAATTTCACACGACTCCTGCATATTTAGCATGATATTCATACAGCACATGTGATCATTCCTACACATCTCTCCTGTCAATGCCGAGCAGCCCGCAGGCCTTCGCTCTCTGGTCTGATACGAATTGGATCCATTTACCGCTTTAATTGGCATCAAGAGATCTCCTCACGGTGATTGTGAATAAATGAACCCTTTGTGTATTGTGCGAACGGCACAATGGCTATTGTGTGAGAATCTCAGGTTGGATTTCATTGGGAAAAGGTGTGACTGTTGTTTTCGTCTCGCACTGCCTTGTTGCGTCTGGGTCAAATTTGTTGTTGCAAAATTAGGTAAACGGATGCCTCTGAAACATCCGACCGTGAATGTGTGTTTGTTTGCGCCGAGACATCCGCACGTGAAGTCATTCGTTTGTGTCCGTATGGACACTATGCATCATTTCGTTGTGACACGTTAATGTGTTGCCGTCTGTTGGTTTGTGTCTGCGAGTGGCGCGGCTCTCGGCTCGTAGCCTGGCGCTGATATATGGCCCTGCTCATCTGCTGCGCAATGCACATATGTTCAACCCACAACATTATTGTGTGTGCGTACATTTGTCACTGTAACCGAATCAGATTTGCCGTTTCTTTTGTCGGAGGATTGGCTTCTTATTGTACACGTAAGTTTCAAAAGGGGGTTTTCGCAGCAAAGCCATTGAAGAACCATTTTTGGTTCCCCAAAGAACCATGAAGGGTTCCATTTTATCATTTTGCAAACATTACGGGAAATTACCTTTAAATGTTCTCTGAATCATCTCAAACTTGTATGTTTGTTGTATCATCTTACAAAAATAAGATGATCGTCCAATTAAAACGTTTCAGAAAAACAATCCATGAACGATGCTCAAAAGTTTTTGTGCCTTTTGTGTTTTGAGAAAGTTATTAATGCCCCTGTAACTTTCAACGCACATTCTATTAGTTACTGGGATTCATAACTTTGCCAAAGTTTTGAGGACATTCCGTGTACACAAAAAAAGAACCTTTTGTGTACTGGAAAGTTTCAATGGAAATTAAATCTTTTCAATGGAAATTAAATATTCTTAATGGAACCATAGATTTCAATAAACAAGCTTTATTTCTAAGGGTTTATACGACAACGATGTACTAAAAATGGAAACGT
The DNA here is from genome assembly GCF_949152265.1 of Phoxinus phoxinus. Taxonomy (NCBI): domain Eukaryota; kingdom Metazoa; phylum Chordata; class Actinopteri; order Cypriniformes; family Leuciscidae; genus Phoxinus; species Phoxinus phoxinus. Next base: position 18,047,890 of record NC_136895.1, on the reverse strand, counting down.
TTTTCCTACAATTTTTTTGCACACGGTCCGGATCACTATAGGTTGTCAAAACGATTCCTGTTCACACGGATCCTTGAAAACAATTAAACGCTGAATTATTCATGCCAGGCCAGTAGTTGGCGATGTCACTTTGAAAAGAAACATTACGCGCCTATAGACTGCATGACATCACCGTTTTCACAAATTCATATTTTTGTAGTTTACACGGAGACGATAACGGCATCGTTTTCAGAAACGCGCACTTTGAAACCCGTTATCAAAAGTTTGCCTTATCAGGCCCCCAAAACGCCGTTGTCATGTAAATAAACGGACAAAACGCATAAAAAGTTTTCCTTTTTAGTTGAAAATGGTGTTGTGTGAACGTCCCCTTGGAGTATTGAGCACTATCTTGTTTAAATGTGATATTCGAAACCTAATTCTTAAATGTTTTTTCTTCCAACAGTGCTCACTAAAGAGAAAATCCATTTACGAAATCCACCACGGGGCGGCTTTATCCCAATCCAACCCCCCAACTCCAGACCCGAAACGGACCTGCACGCCAAAGGAGTCACCCACATCCCAAGCGTCCTATTTCTTGCTCTTTTACCCATAATACAGCTCCTTCTGTGGCCCGATGGTGTCTGACGCACATAGAAAAGACTGAACGATTCACGCATGCATTTGCACTAGGCCCTTAGAAGTCTGCACATTCGTCTTCTGATCTCCTCAGATGATCAGTAAGTTCTTCAAACACTGGGTATTCGTTTGCTCTGGCCTGTTTTAAAGGGATTTATGTAGCTACTAAGTAGTGCAAGGAGACGCAAGTGTGATGAGGTCCGCCATCATGTGTTTGGTGGTTTAAGTGACGCTGTTTTGAATATTTTTGAATGAGGATTTACAATTACACTTGCCTGGTTTGGTATACATTTTAGAGTAACATATCACAGTTCACAGCACATTTAGAGTTAATTCACACCCTCCTGAAGTTACTGGGAAGGCTGTCCATATATATATATATTATGTGTGAATACTGTATTATTGTATGTGTGGATTATATTAAAGAAAGAGCTGTTTTAATTCTCCCTTTATCAGTATATCTGGGTGAAACTCATAAAGTTCATAAAGTTAAAAAAGGTGGGAGGTGGGAGGGGTGGGGGGGGTATTATTAAGAGAATTAAGCCACATTAGGATTTTTTGCATTGTGACATTTTTAAACATATTTACGCTGTAATTTTTATTTCTGTTCCCAAACTACAGAAATGAACACTATATTTCTTTGCATTAGAGTATTGATAATTTGAGTGGAAAATCTGAAAATGATGTAAGGAATACAAATAATGCCAAACAAATCTTAATGGACTTCAAAACAGGCCAATTTTAATTTTCGCAAGTATTTTTTATTTATTTTTTTAGAGGGAAATGACAGTTTTTGTAAGGTTGACCCACCTGCTTGAGCAATTGTAGGGCTTTGTTGTTGTAAAAAGTCGAATTGTACATTTAACATATTTATACTGAAATCTATGTATACAAAAGTGTTTATATGATAGTCGGGTTGTGCATATAACCATTTAAAACACTGAAAACAGCTTTTGATTAACTCATAGGATAATGAAATTCTAGTAGAAACTTCCTAACATCGGCGTTTAACACTTTCTAGATGCAAAATGTTTCTCTGTTTGTTTTGACAGTTCGCCGTGACGTCAGTCTTAAACTTAGGCTATAATTTGGAGTTTTGAGTCAATAATGCCATTTTCCATGTAGCCCGGACTGCGCCGTATGCCATTTGTCACTGTAAGTGCTCGCACATAAATCGATCAATAAAATACCATATTTTCAAAGTATGGACTACACGTGTCTTTTTGCTCGCTCTCCCTTTCGCGTTCTCACTCATGCGCTTTGAAATGGAAATCGTTTCTATTTTCGCACCTCACCGTCAACATCAACATCTGAGCACGTTCTTCATCGAGTCTGCGGGATATATTTTCCTGTTGCAAAGCTGTGGTTTGTTGGTGAACCTGTTTTGTATCAATTACATATTTTCTGACAACATAGCCTACTATGTTATCTAGCTGAGAGCGATGTTTGCCATAAACCAGTCACGCACAGAATGCTCAATTGAGTCTTCATGTCTTTCAGCAGACATGTTGTAATTTATGCTGCTTTTTTAATTAGCTGTGTCTTATTATTTAGATGCCAATTAAGCTGTCATGAACATTTCCTGGTCTCCAGCCACAGTGAAACCCTTCATTTTTCCGTTGCTACGTTTTCCTGGCACCAAAGTACATGGCAACTGCCATAGAAATGCTGGGAAATTGGCGTTGAAACTGCTTTTGAGTAAAGGTGAGAGGTTTATTATTCTTTTAGTGTGGTCAATGACTCACTTTCCTTTTTTTCACCCACGCGTCTATATGATCAAACAGAGGCGTCGCGGTGCAACGTGCGCTTTTTATATTTGTGAAAAATAATTATTCTTCTTTATGCAGCTGTGTAACCACCATGTAATTGAAATGAACCCGCTCAACACAAACCCTGAGAATCTGAGTGCTCTTAATTAGACGTGTTTTGACTGAAAAATAACAGGCTTTCAGCTGACTGTATTCTCGGTTTCAGCCTATAACCGATTCAATCTGTTTTATGATCACGTCCATTTAATATCCCACCTGAAAATCAATTGCCAAGCTGGAAACATTGTGCTCCAGTTGTCGGGGAAGGCGGCAGGGGGCGTCTGTTACCTCCTGCAGGTGTCTGGACCCCCAGCCCTCCTCTTTTAATCGAACACAGGGCTGGACTTGTTCAGGGATGTTGGTAAATCCGAAATTCGAACGGATTGTTTCAATGAATCGACTCAAATGATTCATCACCTCAAAATGTTCCTCCAATTATTATTATTATTTATTTATTTATTTTTGCTATGAAACAAATGTTTTTACTTAAGTCACAGTGTTTATTACTATGTTTTTGTTCAGATTTTTTAATTTTTTTTATTAAGCAGATATTAAAATGTATACGAAAAGATGTCTATCCTGTTCTCTATCTATCTATCTATCTATCTATCTATATATATATATATATATATATATATATATATCGTTTTGTCTCTATCTATCTGTCGTTCTATCTATCATTCTTTCTCTGTCTGTCTATCATCTATCTAGGCTATCTATTGTTCTGTCTCTATCTATCCATCTATCATTCTGTCTGTCTGTCTATCTATTTGTCTGTCTGTCTATCATCTATCTATCTATTGTTCTGTCTGTCTGTCTATCTATCTATTTGTCTGTCTGTCTGTCTGTCTATCATCTATCTATCTATTGTTCTGTCTCTATTTATCGTTCTATCTATACGTCTGTCCAGAATATATATATATCTATATCCATCTATTGTTCTGTCTCTATCTATCTATGTATTGTTCTGTCTCTATCTATATATCTATCGTTCTGTCTCTATCTGTCTGTCTGTCTATCTTTCTATTTATCCATGTATTGTTCTGTCTCTATCTATCTATATATCTATCGTTCTGTCTCTATCTGTCTGTCTGTCTGTCTATCTTTCTATTTATCTATCTATCTATCTATCTTTCTTTCTCTCTGTGTATAGGGTATCTATCTATCGTTCTGTCTATCTTTCTGTCTATCTATCTATCTATCTATCTATCTATCTATCTATCTATCTATCTATCTATCTATCTGTCTGTCTGTCTGTCTGTCTGTCTGTCTGTCTGTCTGTCTGTCTATCTGTCTGTCATTCTATCTATCTATCTATCTATCTATCTATATATATATATATATATATCGTTTTGTCTCTATCTATCTGTCGTTCTATCTATCATTCTTTCTCTGTCTGTCTATCATCTATCTAGGCTATCTATTGTTCTTGTCTCTATCTATCCATCTATCATTCTGTCTGTCTGTCTGTCTGTCTGTCTGTCTATCTATTTGTCTGTCTGTCTATCATCTATCTATCTATTGTTCTGTCTGTCTGTCTGTCTATCTATCTATTTGTCTGTCTGTCTATCATCTATCTATCTATTGTTCTGTCTCTATTTATTGTTCTATCTATACGTCTGTCCAGAATATATATATATCTATATCCATCTATTGTTCTGTCTCTATCTATCTATGTATTGTTCTGTCTCTATCTATATATCTATCGTTCTGTCTCTATCTGTCTGTCTGTCTATCTTTCTATTTATCCATGTATTGTTCTGTCTCTATCTATCTATATATCTATCGTTCTGTCTCTATCTGTCTGTCTGTCTGTCTATCTTTCTATTTATCTATCTATCTATCTATCTATCTATCTTTCTTTCTCTCTCTCTCTCTATCTATCTATCTATCTATCTATCTATCTATCTATCTATCTATCTATCTATCTATCTATCTATCTATCTATAGGATCTTAACTAGTTATCCCAGACCCAGTTATCCAAACCATCTCGTTTAAGCTGTTTTTCAACACGAAATGCATTGTTTCTATGAATAAGCGAATCGATTCGCCCGAATCACTCAAAGGAACCGATTCAAAAGAACGAGTCGTTCGCGAATCGGACATCACTATTGTTCGGTGAGAACGGGACAGTAAAGAGACAGACAGCACAGGAGCGCGCAGCAGCAGCACTGGGCGCTTTAACCAGATATTCCTACAGCAGTATTTACTGTTTATACAACAGTAGCTACTTGTAGGGATATTATAAGTTATGCATTATTAATAGGCTAGTGCGTAAAGACATGAGCACCAGAAACAGATCCCCACCGGACTGATCAATAACACGCATCCTCTTTCATCAGGACCACCAGCTTTAAACCTGGACGTGCATTTACATCCCTAAACAAGTGGATTTGTACTATAGCATCCTCCAGTTGTAGGAAGAATCGGATGCTTTGATTCGCCGTGTGAAGTGTTGAGCATCAGCGTCAGTGGACTTCATCCTCTTCCTCAGTCTCTGGATCCGGACACAATGGATCTGACAGCGGTCGCGCTGCTCGTGTCGCTCGTCTCCGTGTCTCTGTCTGCGGATAACGCGGGCGGTAAAGCGCGGAGCTGCGCGGACGTGCGCCACTTCTACAGCGGCAAAGGCTTCACGTTAAACGGCGTCCCGCAGTCCGAGATATCAGGTATGCATTATCAGTGACTGGGGTCATTGTTACAGGTACAGTACTGTCCCGTTCATATTCAACACTGACACTTCTCTGTGTATTGACTATGTTTATAGACACTCACGAGACTAATTTAAGTATCTATCTATCTATCTATCTATCTATCTATCTATCTATCTATCTATCTATCTATCTATCTATCCGTCTGTCTGTCTGTCTGTCCCGTTGTCTTCTGTCTGTCTCTCCACCTGACACGCTCCTTAATGTTAGGCGAGGTGCATGTTCTTATTGTCAAGTTCACATGAACAGATGGAGGGTCCCAGACAAAAGCTCTGCTCGCCCCACCGAACAGAACAATAGACGAAACTGTAACTGCTGAATCAGGGCTACACCTGGCATAATGTTGATCACGAGCGACTTCCCCATTAAAAATGACCTTTCGTTTCATTCATCAGTTTTATATAGACACCCACCTGATGTCTGGATCCCCATGTGGTTTGAAAGAGCGTGTGCTGGAGCTCATCTCCAACAGTATGTGGTCCCTGTAGGTCATGTTACGATGAACACGGTGACGGACAGATTCGTACGGTTTTCCCCAGGGTTGCAGTCTAGGAGTAAAAAAAAAAAACCTCACCGTGATTGCAATTTGTGGTATTAATCAGTGTTGTTGGTGTTATTAGATACACGTAGGGCAGTGAGGTCAGTAAATCGTGGCATTTGATGAGCACGATTTTCTTTGTCATTTGCAAGTAACAGGCAGCGGCTGAAATCCGTGCAGTCAGCAAGTGACTCGTAGCTGGAGCCAGGGATTTTTAATGTTCCCATTAGGGGCCAAAAAAAATGTTGGCAGGTTGTGAATCTGTCCCCATGCGTGCTGGGTAGTATGACATCTGCCATCAATATTTATGACACAGCCATCTTTTTTGATAACAGGTCGCACGATATAACCGGTAATATGTCACAAATCAGTTCGCGTAAACATGCAATTATATCAGTGCATGATGTGCTCCCAGATTGTTTTTCTTCCCAGAATTCCTCTGGGATGCATATGTCTAATTGTGCTGTGTGCCCAAGAAGCTAAAGGAGATAAATTATCGCACATGTGCCACACTCACACACACAAACACTTGTAAATAAAGCTCAAACCAGGAAGGAAACATTGCCAATATTCACTGTGTACTTTTTCTATGGTAATGGAAATATATCCGTACAATATCCTGCCTCCTCGTTGTATTACTCACACACACAAACACCTCCTGTACACACAAACATCAACGCAACACCGCCTCGGCAGCCGCCTTCAGTAATAAGTGTATTTGAGGCATTATACATTGGCATCCTCAGCAGATTTGAGAGGCTGGGAGAAACAAAGAGTTCCTATTGGCCGAGAGGAAATTCTCAAGGTCATCGCCTGCGGTCTCAATGACAGAAGGGGGAGACGAGGAAAATGTAGCAAGTGCCGGCCGCCCACCGTCTCAAAATCTTTTATTCATTGTTCAAACCGTCGGAATAAGTTGTTCGTTTAAAAGCTTTAAAGAAGTGGTTGACGGCCAGATTGTGTTTGTCTGCTTGAAGCGTTCATGTTTATTTAAATGAGATGCATTCTAAGTTAGTGGCTAAATATAAAGGACTTAAGTTGTGTTGTTTTTCATTTAGACTTTTTTTCCATCACAAAACACAAAAGGAGATATTTATAGCACTATGTTCAAGCTGCTCTTTTCCATACAATGAAAGTAAATGGGGACTACGGCTCTCAAGCAGGATTTTCTGTGAAGAACCTCTTAAATGTCCGTCTGTTCTTCATTCACAGCTTTAGAAGACTTGGAATAAGTAATTTGGAATACTTTTATGATGTTTTATGATGCTTTTTGGAGCTTAACACACCCAGTCCCCATCCACTTGCATTGTATAGAAGAGTGCAGCGTGAACATTTTTCAAAACATCTTCTTTTGTGTTCCACAGAAGAAAGAAAGTCATACTGGTTTTGAATGTTAATAGGATGAGTAAATTATGACATAATTTTTCTTATTTGACTGAACTATTAGAAATATGTCACAGACTTAAAACAAGTTGCAAACAACATTTCATGTTGAGTTTTAATAGTAAGTCGAATCGATTAATCGCGAATAATAAACATAAAAGTTTGTTTACATAATACATATATATATATCATTTAATTTATATATATATCGTGTGTGTGTGTGTGTGTGTGTGTGTATACAGTATATACACAGACATATATAATATATTTACATTTAATAATATATACACTATTTAATAATATACACATAGGCCTACATATTATGTAAACACAAACTTGTATGTTAGATGCGATTAATCGATTCGACAGAACTAGTTAATTTGCATCAAATTGTATGTTAATTTTTGCAATATTTTGACAACAGACAATGCTTTTCACAGAATATTATATGTAATGGTAACACAATGTTGTTTGAATGTTGAAATGACATTCTGGTTAGTTACACACTGTGTCCGAAATCGCATACTGTATAGTAGGCAGTACATTCGGTTTAAAACTTACTTTACGACCATTAAAAAAGTATGTTCTATATAGTATGTATGTGTGAAATTCAGACGCACTATATCCGTGATGTTGTTACTGTCACGTGACCTTCGGCGTCAGTTGCGTTGCTTCACCACCATTCATAAATCTGTTGGCGTACTGTTTTCCACTTACTATATAGTAGTGAAGTATCGGACGCAGCGACAGAGTCGTCATCTCTGTAAGATGTTATGTTGATGCCTCTTTAAAGGTGAACTATGCAGGTTTTTTACCTTAACTGAACAGCTTCGGAGTCACTGGAATGGTTATATTACTTTTTTCGTGTTGAATGGTGGTCGTTTCGCACCCCCCTATCGCATGTGAGCGGAAAAAACACACTTGCAACTATGACCCGCCAAACGCGGCGTCAGGGAGTATCGCGTGATATCAGGTCTCGCAATATAAAGAATTGCTTTACGGCAAAAAGAAATCTGCTAAAATTCTATCATTATTGCGCTCCCTCACGCTGTTCGAACCCGAATGAAGACGACGTTTTAAAGAGTGTCCCGTCTGCTTTGATGTTGTTGATCTACTAGCCTCTGGTATCTGAGAGTCGCCAACACGTTTTTCGACAGTGTTGTCAAATATCTATTCCGAAGCTGTAGGGGGAGCTCTATAGAGAAACCCGCGAGCAAAAAGCGAGAATACAGCGAAGAAATTCCCGAAACTGCACAGCCCTGCTTTAACTGACAGTGATACCCACACTGTGCATTCTGAGCTGGAGGGTTTGAGGTTTCCGCCTCGTTTTGTTTTAGCGTGTTTTAGAAAGAGCTGATCATAAAGCATCACCTAAAGGTCAGAGAGGAACCAGAGCTGAATGCCACTGTCTAGAATTACCGACGCAACTAGTGTGTCTCCCATTTTTACAAACACAGAGGCAGCGTATTGTTCAACGGAGGGGACTACGTGACACTTTGAGCCCTGCGGTCACTCGAAACAATGACAATCTCACATTTCCCTCAAGTAGGCCATGAAGATGCGAGCTGGGTGGGGACGTGTGCGACCTCGCGTTTGTTTGCGATCGTAACTTTGTTATTTTAACCGATTTATTTCCAGGTTTTGAAAGCGAGATCCAAGTATCCGCGGTGTTGACGAATTAGTGATGTTTGGACCCTTGTAACGTGTAGCCTGGTTTCAGACCTCAGCGCTGGCTCATGTTTGCTGTTCTTCTATAGAGCGAGGCACACACCCTGTGTGAAATGAAAGAGGCACACACCCATGTTCTCAGCCACACTGACACACACACACACACACATCCAACCCCCATAGATCAGACAGGGGCCTGATTTGGTTAAGCTTTTCGCATATATCAAACCCGTTCGCACATGCAAATTCAATAATACGGTCGTTCAGTGGAGAGTGACAATCAAATTCGCCCATTTGACGTTGTTAATTAGTTTTACGCATCTAATTTCTGTTTGCACGACTGTCACACACTTTAATCCAGTCGTAATACCTCACAAATTATGGAATTATTAGGCATGAATTACCAGATACATTTTTTTATCATAATTATATACAATTATACATCTAAATACATAATTTGAATATCACTCATACATACATACATACATATATATATATATATATATATATATATATATAAACAAAAAATTTGCTGCATATGACAAAAATTTATATATTTTATTAAATTCAAAAATAATATTTACTGTAATATCAACTCGTTTATTAGTTTAGATTATATTATTGAGGATGAACTGTGATTTCATTATTATTCTAAATAGAATACTAATAAAAAAGTATTACTATTATATTTAATATTTGAATATATTAAGGTTTAATATATTTACAAAATATGCTGTCATGTAAATAAAAAAATGCTTCATATGATTCTAAATAAACTAAAATATTATTTACTGTAATATCAACTCATGATCAATTTGGCTATATTAGTTTAGATTAAACTATTAAGTATGAACTGATTTAATTATTATTAAATGTAATCGTATATTATACATGATAATATTATTCATTTTAAAATTGAATATTATTAATAAAAATAATGATTATATTTAATATTTGTATATATTAAGGTTTAATATATTTATAGAATGTTCTGCTATGTAAACTAAAAATGAAAAATATGCTTCGCATGATTCTGAATATATTCATTTAAACAATAATATTCACTGACATTATAAAGTATGAACTAATTGAATTATTATTTAAATTATACATTGTGTTTTTAATAATATGATTTATTCTAAAGTTGTTATATTATTAACAATTATTATTCATATATTTCATATTTGTATACACTAAGATTGGTTCTGTAATGTAAACTAAAAACGTGTTTACTTTGATAACATTTAAATTAGTCATAATATTTACTGAAATATGACCACATCCACATGGTTACATTAGTTTACATCAGCAAAAGTATTTTCAAAGGTAAGATCATGTAGAAATTTCTTGTTGTCTATACTGAACATTTAATTTTTTACAGTCTAGTTTGAGTAGTTTCAGCTTGTGCTAATACACACAGTACAAGAGATTTGTGGCGAATGCTCATGTTTTGGCAGATGAATTGTGGACTCGTGATTATCGGAGCATAATTACACCTTCTCCCACACAGCTCCTCTCCCTCTGGCCCGCTGATTGTTCTTTAGATGCGCGGGGGTGTTTCTCAGCGGTGCTGTTAGAGTCCAGATCATGCAGATCTGATCAGATCTTACACCCTCTTGCCCTGCCACTGATCACGAATAAAAGCACACCTGCACTCGGGGGCACACACATCTGGAACCACTGACAAGCCTTCTTTTGTTCAAGTGCGTTTGGAGCGCTTGTAAAAACTGGAGTGGACACTTCAAGATCTCTGAAAAGCATCGCTTGTGTCCAAAAAAAAGTGTGGAGCATAAACGTAAGCATTTCTTCGCATTAAAAATACAGAATAAATACATTTTTCAATAAGGTTCTATTTGTATAACATTGAAAAATCCTTCTAAGCTAATATTAATTTCAACATTTAATAATGCATTATTAAAATCAGATGTATCTGTTATTCATATTTAATGGACCTGAGCTAGCATGAACTAACAATGAACAGCTTTATTTTTGAGGATGACGGCATTTCCCTTGCATAATGTATTATTGATATATATATATTGGGAGGCAAAAGTTTAGAATAATTATAATTTTTTCATGTTTTTTAAAGAATTCTTTTCTGCTCAAGGCTGAATTTAATAGTGTGTAATAGTGTGAAATATTATACAAATTTGAAAAGAACCGTTTTCAGTTTTAATATATTTTCAAATGTATATAATATTTATAATATGTATTTAAAAACATTAACAGATATTAATTATTCCAAACTTTTGACCGCCAGTTTAATGTATTTTAAGATTGGAGGGTCTAAACGAAATATATCTTTAAGGGGTGGTTGAGTATAATTTCACTTTTCTAACTTCAGTCAGTGTGTAATGTTGCTGTTTGAGCATAAACAACATCTGCAAAGTTACAACGCTCAAAGTTCAAAGCAAAGAGAGATATTTGCTTTTAAAGAAATTGTTTTTTAAGGACATCACTAACCCTAAAATTTACATAAACCCCTCCCCAAAGAACGCGATTTATAGATTATCAAGACAGAATAAGCTAATCATTGACTAAAAGATAACTACACATAAGCGACATAAATTGATCAACTAACCATTCAGAAACGTCCTGTTGCTACATGTTGTCACTTCTTCTTGAGTCTCTCCATCATTGTCTGACTCCGGTTTGAACATAAAAAGATAAACATTTTTGAAATTTTCAGTGCATGTCGGTGTGAGGTAAAAAGGACACAAGCTGATGAAGCTCCGCCCTCTGTGCGGGAGCAGCAGCTCATTTGCATTTAAAGGGACACACACAAAACAGTGCGTTTTTGCTCACCCTCAAAAAGTGACAGTTTTAACATGCTATATACCAATATCTGTGGGGTATTTTGAGCTAAAACTTCACATACACACTCTGGGGACATCAGATATTCATTTCACATCTTGTGAAAAGGGCATTATAACACCCCTTTAAAACTAGGTTCACGTTACCTGCTTTACTAGCTTCTACCCAGTGACATTTACATTCATGCAAAATCCAAAGCAACATCAATTTCATTGAGAAACATTGAGAAGCGCTACTGTAGCTATGCCTCAAAACAAAGAAGTGACAGTTGAATTTAAACCCAAAATTCCACTTGATTGTCAACTAAATCTCCCCTTTTAACAGTTGATTAACCTACACAATATATGTAGACTGAACCTGTCATGTAGCAGTTAGCATTGAATTAGTTATAAACCCAGCCATGTTGATGTTGTATGTCGATAACACTCTTGCCTTACCTTGATTAATTCTTACTCTCCACAATTATAAAAAAAAAAACCCTAACACATTTGCTAGTTGAAAACAAATTCAGCTAGGGTTCATTGTTTAAGCTAATGCTGTTAGCATCTCTCTAGCTGATTAAATACATGAAATGGCTCCATTTGTGATTAGTCTTCACCAGCCGTCGACAAGTGTTCGTCACCCCATGCTCCTCGTGTTATTCACAGTGTTGTGAATAATTCACAGTAGCGCCCAGCGTTCCTTCAGCCACTTTGCTCTGCCAATATTAATTGCACGTTTTTTTTTTTTGCGTTAGCCAATTTGCTGTCAGGTTATCTCGCTGCCAACACGCTGGTGAAAGAGAAGAGAGGAGTGAGTGATGAAGACGGAGATGTGATTATTATCGCTGTCAGCTTCTTTGTTCGAGGAACATTATCCTGCTCGAGTGGCAGAGACACAGAGTGCTGTGAAATGTGTGTTGTCTCTGGGATTGAACAAGATTTCTATGAGATTGAAAATATAACATGTATGTGCATGTTCTGTGATTTGAAAGAAATTTGGGTCTCATTCACTAATTATGGCGTGAATAATTTGTATGTATAAGCACAGGAGAACATCTCCCAAAATAGTTTTTTACCTAATTCACAACATGTTAGGGTATTAAAGGATAATTCCGGTATTTAACACCTTGAGTCTATATTGTAGTTTGTTTTGGATGAACAAGAGTGGTGGACAACATTTTTTTGACAATGGTTCCTCTCTCGAGTTTTTGACTATAAAAGAATTGGCCATGGACCCATTTAACATTGGAGTCAATGTGCATGTCCGAAAATGTCATTAAAACAACCTTTAACATTATTTTTCAAAACTGTGCAACTCACCGAGTGATTAGTGATGTTAGTTGATGTTCCAGAAACAAAAAGTGTTGCGAAATACAGTTTCTGTCGTGTTTTATTCGTCATTTTGTAAAATCCCATTGTTGAAAAAATAGTTCCACTATAGCAAAATAAACGGATTGGAATCATATATTGCGACGATATATTGTTTATAATCATCAACGAACACCACTAACCACTCGGTGAGTTTAACAGATTTGTAAACGAACATTATTGGCTGTTTTAATGACATTTTCGGACATGCACATTGACTCCAATGTTAAATGGGTCCATGGCCAATTCTTTTATAGTCAAAAACTCGAGAGAAGAACCATTGTCAAAAAAAATTTGTCCACCACTCTTGTTCATCCAAAACAAACTACAATATAGACTCAAGGTCTTAAATACCGGAATTATCCTTTAAGGTAATTTTCATAAACACGCCCATCGCCATATATGGGCTTTCCACACTTTTTTTCTTCTTACTTATTCCCGCCAAAACCAGTTCAACACAGCTTGAGCTTAATGCAACTTTTCTTTCTCTATTACTATGTATGATGAACTATATTTAAGATGAAATAATCATGTATAAGTTTTGCGTACTTGTTTTTTTCCCCATAAATTTAGAATAAGTTTGAGTATGAAAGTTATTGATGAAGGATGAATTGTTCTTGAAAATGTTCGTACGCAGATTTCACATGCACATTTGTGGATATGCATTAGTAAATGAGACCTTTTATCTTTTATCCGGTGTCCTAACAACAGGGACATCAACATATCACATTAGGGTTCAGGGAAGGTTTTGACATCATCCTCCGTTGACTGTATTAGTCAGGTAATCTCTTTAGGGTCTTGAGTGAATTATCAGTTCTTTACCATTTACTCATTAAGTGACTCCTTGTATTTGTATCCAATGAAGAAGAATGCCTGTCAGACTCTATTAAAGGTGAGAGTGTGACATTCGGGACATGCTATGCATGTAAGTATTTCAAGAGTTGTGCTGAAGTTTAGTTTGATCACCATAAACAGACAGCTACTACCCAAAGCCTCTCATTAGCTACAGGAAATATTAGCCAAACATGTTTTCCCTTCACTATTACCTTGTTTCCGTGTTTCGCAACTCAAAAATTAAGGTCTGTTTTGGTATAAAACAATGCTAACAATGCTAAATGCAAATAATACTATGCAATCAATTAGTCACAGGTTGTTAGAGTAGCAAAATAAGTGTGCTAATCATAGTGAGGAGAAAACATGTCCCAAATCTTTTGTTGTTGATGTCAAAGACAGTGTAGTGTGTCCAACTCTGTGACACTTTAGCGCAAATTTATGTCACCTGGGAGAAGCTAGTCAAATTAACGCCGACAGGTTGTTAATTACAGTAAAGATGACAAATTTGAGGTTGTAAAATGTTGCACCTGAGTTGTTGTTGTTTTTTTACAGTGGAACCGCTAATGCTAAATGCTAAAAGACCAAATAAATGTGCAGCCATTTCAAAAACAAAACGTATATGCTCTCTGTTAAAGACACACTTGTGACTCCATGCGTGACAGCTCAGGGATTAGGATTTCTTTAAGACTCAAATACTCTGTTCGTAATCCAGGGGCTCGTAATCCAGATTTTAGCGGCGGCAAGCATGGCAATTTGAGAATGTCTCAATGACGTTGTTAGAAAGCAAGGATTTCAAGTTAAAGAAAAGCACTCAAATGACCCCTTTACCTAGCATTAGCTTACGTTTTCATTGATCGGATAACGTTCAGATAGCACTTGAGCTGTCACTTTGACTGACCAGGTTGTAAATGTTTCATAAATACATTTTTAAATATTCCCTTTGTTTTATTGGTCGTTAAAGTACGCTTAAAAACAAAATTATATATATATATATATTGCTCTCGCAATTTGAGTATGTTTAAGTATTTAATATAATACTAATTTCTATACTTTTTATAAAATAAAAATGCAGTCAAAAAATAAATAACTGAATTCAGCAGCCAAACACACTCTAATCCATTATATCTGTTCCTGGTGTGTTTTTTTCCATTTGTCTTGACCCTGTCAGCCAATGCGACAGACCATTAGGCTGATGAGATTTATTTATTGTGACATTTTTTATTGTTTGAGTGGAAGCAATTATGAAGAACTTATTATTTTGCATAATGGCTTGCCGTTTCAGTCACGGCACGTTTTCCTTGCTCACTGGAAGAACCTCACGCACCGAATGACAGCCACTGCGGTCGATAAAACTCACTGAGGGATTATAAAATTAATGCATCATACTGAGAATGATGGGACATTATCATTTGCTGTTTTTATAGTCTACTTAGTAAGCACATTCTCACTTTCTCCCAGCCTGGTGATTTGCGGAAAGCCCTGTGATTTATCGTTTTTCTCCTACATGGTTTCTCTTCCTGTAGCTAATTTACAGCAACGTACCAGTGTGTACGTACCAGTGGTGATTACTTTAAGGCTATAGAGTTCAACAGCCAGTTCCGGAAGTAAAAACTCCATTCATTTTCCCCAAAGGAAAATTATGTTTTAACGACAACTTACAAGCCTTTAAAGACAACTTACTATGAACTACGAAGTTGTGAATCGATGGTATTTGCTTCTTTTGAAGCCATCAGCCCCCATTATTTCAACTTAGTGTTAAAATAATAGTTTAACAGCGGAATTTGTAGTGAAAAACTACATTACCCATGATGCTGCACAGAAAATCACACCAATAAGAGTCAAAACAAGCAAACACACCAAAAGATCTCCTTAGCTCCGCCCACTCCCTGTCCCTATGCTCTCTAAATACTTAAATATTTGAATATATATGCATATTTCAAATACATTGTTTTTATATATAATCAACTTTTTTAAATGATTAGTTTTATATTTCCCTAACGTTTTTAATTTGATAATGCTGTTTGCAACGCTTCATGGGATTTTAGTTCTTCCTAACACTAAATCCGTAAAGTACACAGTCTTGTACCCTTATATATTTGTTCAAATCAAAGTTTGTAATGTTATTATTCATCTCGTAGCTGTTTGGCTAAGTTCGTGGCTAAAACGCTTTAACGAAGACTTTTTTGAAATCACTATTGGAGAAAGGAATGGAAAAAATACTGAAAACGTCTGAAAAAGTGGGCGGGCACTGTTGAACTCTATACAGTCAGCACATTACATTTAATCAATATATAAGTCATGCTAATATTTGAACAAATGTTAGCGAATACAAGAGTATGTTATAAAGCACTTTTCCATCAAATCATTAATTTTTCTACAATATGTCCATAGAAGCTAGTGCACATATTAGTGGTTGACACCTAGTGGTGGGGATGAAGCATTCAGCAAAAAAAAAAAAGTTGGTAACAAATGCCTTGTAGAAATGCCGCTTTTATTAGGCTACTGATAGGAGTCAAAAATATTATGTAAAAGTTTTTAATTTAGGAAATAATACTACAGTAAATGCACATAATTTCAATATTATACAAATATATTGCCATAGACATCTGTGCTTCCCCAGTGTTAAAAACACCAGCCACCATGGTACGTATACCAGAGCTGAATATTTCAGCACCAAAATCCAGGCTAAAAATACTTCTTAAGAAGCACTGAAGCAACCAGACAGAAGTTCGTGTGGTCTTTCTCTTAAGTTTCTCCTTCTCTTTATCTTAACCCCTTAGCCTGTTTTCCTCGTCCACACTCTCACACGTGTCCTCGTCTCATACTCGATTAGAGATCAAGACGTCTGTTTTAACAAGGTTTGGCAAACATTGTAATGTGCAAGATTACAAGCGCTGTTTGCACACACACACACACACACACACACGCACGCACGTGTTCACTTGCACACGTGTGTGTGTCTAGGCAGCCGGGCAGAGTCTGAGCTGCGGTGTATTTTTAGATTTATGGAAACCTAGAAATGTCCAATTCAAAGAGCTGGGTTGTACGCTTAGCCATCTTTCACCATTAGCGAAGCAAGGCACACGTTTTAGAGCACATCCATAATGCATGCTATGTGTCGTGATCTCAACAAATGCTCAAGAAGATGAAGTCGCTCGTATAAGAAACGTATCTTTCCTGCCTCAATGTACTGCCTGAAGCAAAAAAGGTTTATTAGATGTTGCTAAGTCTGCTAAGCTAATATGATATGCGGTCCAAATGTACGAATTTAGTATACATTTTTCATCGTAGATATACTGCATGTCCGAGCGGAACATTATTGATCAAGAAAAATGTATGAGGATGGGATTTTATCCGTAGGTTTTTAAGGTGGCATATTTTTCGCCCTAGGCGACATAAGCCAAAAAGTTGTTTCAGAGCAAGTTATGTTTAGAACCCAGTTAAGAAGACAACTTTTTTCTTTTCTTTTGAATAACATGCAATTATAAATTGCTCGCAATAATTTTTAATAATCTTTCAGGAACATGTAGTTAATAATGTAATTAGCAAATTATGTAAATTAGCGCATTAGCAGCATCAAACACAGAACCATTCAAACAGGTTTCCAGAACACTCTCCTCTTTATCATTGGTCGTTCAATACAGATAGCCCCGCCCCAAACTCACATCATTGGTTGAGCCACTGTTGCTATGTTGAGCTTGTCGGAATGTTCAAATAATACGAGTTTTGATAGCACCACAGTGTTCACAGTTTTTGTGGAAAACAACCAATGAATGTTTATTTATAGATGTCCTTTAACTTTAAGATAGGATAAAAGCAAGTATTTTAACATCGGGAAAGATATTGCAATCTAAAAAAAGTTCAATTCACTTCTAGGTTTTTTTTACTTTTTGTACATGTTTTACCCCACATGCCTATAAAAGTGTTTTAAATGTTGGTGTTGCTCTTATCGTTAAACTCGAATATCTAACCTATGCTATCTATGTAACACTAAGCTGTACTTTTTGTTTTAATAGTTTCCCAAAAGGCGCCTGTATATCATGTTCTAAGTATAAAGTCAACAGGGTTGTATTTTCCGTTTGAACCCTCTCATATATTGTGTGTTATAGGATCATAGCAGCTCATTAGACCAACCTGTTATGGCCTTTATATTTCACACTCCCTTCTGCTTCCTCGGTTCCCCTGGGTCATAAAACTGTAAACACGCATATGAGAGCAGCCCATGTGCAAACTAAATCACAGTCAGGCCTGGGCTATTTTCACCGCCGATTATGGCCAGACCCCAGACATACCTCAGCTTGACGATCCTACCCATTTACCAAAGAAAGGAAGGGCTGGCATCTTAGAACTACCTAGGAAATCAATTAAAAGGTGCTTTCCAGTGTTTTATAGGGCATACCGGGGCATGCTCTGAAGTCGTCTCTTTTAGCACATAAAGCGAGCGGCCGTCAATCGCCTTTATTGCGGCTTCGTGCAAGGCCTGGTTCAGGGGTCACAAACCCTTAACGTAAGACGGCATGGCGCCCGGGACTCTTTGAGCAGCCCCGCGACTCAGCAGGGTAGCGGATAAGAGAGACCAGAGGCAGATGGTTAAGAGAGTGCGAGAAACCCAGCAGGAGGGGGGTAATGAGTGCTAATAGGCACAGGAAGAGGTTGAAGAAAGGTCACCTGGAAATGTGGTGGAAGACCAGATGAGAAACGGACAGGAGATTAAAAGAGTCGTCCAGAGGTGACAAAGGCCCAGATTATTTTTATACTGTGTGAGGACTTAATCCCTTATCAGTTTTTATTCCCCAACAGGGTACCTCCATGTATACAGGAACAGATTATGACGTCGGGATGTCCTGGGCACGGATGCCATACACCGGAAAGGGGACAGCACATTAAAACATTACAGAACTAGATATTTCCCTTTACTAACAGAATTCAAATGTAGACAGCTTAGCTGATCTAGTTTTGTTGCAAAGTATAAAGTGGTGTCAGACCCATCATAGAGTTCTTCAATTAAGAAAATGACCAAACTGTGCAGTAGCACCTCACTGCAGTACACGAGATCCAGGGGGCAAAGTTGGATCCAGATCTAAGGGGTGGAGATTGGTAGGTTTAGGGGTGGGTTTAGGGATCGGGGGGTGGAGATGGGTAGGTTTAGGTATATGTAAGGTGGGAGGAGTTGGATCCGGATCCAACTCCTCCCCCTGGATTTCGTGTTCTGCAGTGAGGACCATCTCAAACTGTGACACAATATTTTCTGTACTTTTACTAAATCCATTTGTGTTGGGGAAAAATCAGTTGCCATTTGTTGCCATTAACTGAAACTGGGCAGGGAATTTGTAGTTCCCCGGCATTGCAGGAGACTTAATGGGGAGAGTAAATGTTGAATTTGAATGTTTTTGAGTGTTTTTACATATGTGACAAAAGGGGAAGATGTAATGTTTCATGTCCAGAGCTTCTGAAATTTTAGGTTACCATTTTTGTTTACCAAAATTTTTTTGTTAAGGGGCGAATAAGTGAAGAGCATGTTAATTGTTGGTTTAATCAATGTGTAATTGCGTTTTAGCATGTAGCATGCTGATGTGTGTCATTGCTAGTTAGGAATTAGCTAGTCTAGTTCTTCGGAGAAACATACGATGCGTCCGAAAACGAATAGTTCCCTACGATATAGTATGCGAAAAACAGTTTGCCAAAAGAGTAGTATGTAGGCGAAAAGTCCCTGGATGACCTACTACTTCTGCAGAGATTCTGAAGTGTGCATACGATGGACACTTTACTTTCCCATGAGGCCATGGGAGATGATTTATGAATGTAAGTGAAGCGGCGTAACTGTAGTTTGTAGCATCTCTGGATGTAGCATGTCAGAGTTTCATTCATACTACTACTATACAAAGCAGTGGCGTAGACAGGGGAGGGGCCATGGGGGCACTGGCCCCTCCTGAAAACTGATTGGCCCCCCAGTGTGCCCCCACCAGTGATGCGCGGGTCAGTGTATAAACAACCCGCACCCGACCGACGTTTTCAACTAACCCGCCCGCAACTCGGACCGCAAAAAAAAGAAAGAAAATATTGTACCCGACCCGCCTCGCGTTTTTTAAAAGTAGCCTATCTAGTAAATGCTCATCGTAGCGTCATTAGGCCATAGACGGAGGAACTAGGGGTGCGCATTTTTCTGAATGCTGTATGATATAGGCTAGCCTAGTGTTTTGTAATAAAGGCTTGATTTATTCATTTATTTCGTTTCATTTTATTAACAATTAAGATGCTGCATGTGTTTATCCAGTCTAATCGACTTGTGCGTCTCTCCCCCGACTTTCCCAACAAAAATCCCCCCGCCCCCCTCTCAGCAAATAGCCTACATAATAAACTGACATTACTGAGCTATATGCGTTTAAAAGTAGCCTAAAATGGCACAATGGCATTGCTCAGTTCAACGTGTTGGGAAATCGGGCATTTTGTCCCGCGTCAGCTTTTATTCAAAAGTTAATAACGCGCTCAACATTCAAAAGGTAAATAAGGATTTCCCTCTTTCATCTCTGCAGACTGAGCTTGTGCGTCATCCTCGCGCAGTTATTCAGCCAATAAAGTGCAGTAGACCTATGTATTTCATAGAACATTGTGTAGGCCTACTATATAAATGACAAATGTTTAATTGGCATCTTTATTTCAAACGACCCGACCGACCGCGACCCGAATATCATTAAAAATATTTTTGGATGACTCGTAACCGCGGGTGACCGCATGAGTCATGACGCGGAACAACATGGGTAACGTTAGAGGAGAATCTACGAATATTGTTTGTTGGGTAAACACCAGAAACATAAACCTATTATAAGCCACATTATACATGAACTACATCCACTGTATTTAGTCTATAGGACAGTGCTTTTGTTGTTGTTGTTTTTGTTTATTTGTTTGGTCAGTATTACAGTTGTGAGGCTAAAATAGAGTTGTATGTAATTTCTATATCTTGATGTTTACTTTTCTTGTTGTACAACAAGATATTGTAGTTTTGTTTTGCTGTGTGGCACAATCAGGCGAATCGTGTGTCAAACAAAGTTAATGAAATGAGTCTCAAATTTGGTGTGTAGTGTGTACTGTGTTTTCACAGAAGTGACAAAACGTCCTTTGATGACATCCAGAAACATTCTCAAAAAAAAAAAATCATAAATAAATAAAAATGCATGATTAACCCTTGTGCATTGTTCAAATTATCATCCTTTCGTTATGTTCGTGGCTGAAAACAGCCCCAACAGCACATAAGGGTTAAATAGCTAAATAAATAATTAATACTAAAATAACACTGGATTAATTAAGCCATTCTAAACTGTTTCTAGAATTCACATATTTTACGTTAAACTAAAGCTACCTTTTTGAAAAAGTAGCTATCTAACAAAGTAGCCTATTGATATATGATATTTTACAATCAATATGCTCAAGACTAATTAGCCTTCCTCGACATAAGTAGATTTGGTCTATTCATCAATGCAAATTTACTGCAACTGCTGATATGCTAATTGAATAGGATGTGGGAAAAAAAAGATTTATTATATAAAATTTTATTACAGTTATATGAATTCATTAATTGTGTTTATTATATGAATGATTCATATAATTATGCATTTATATAAATAAGGCTATTCTATTATTATTTGTGAGTTGCACACTAATACATTGGATTATTTTATTTATTACAGTTTTTCTTTCACTTTTGTAAAGTGAAAAGTTAATATAAATTGTAGGCCTATTTTATTGTTTTGATTTAGAGCAGTGAATAACTGCTATTTAAAGATAATAGGGTATCACTGTTTATTGCTGATTTTAAAGCTTACTGAACTTGAAATGATTTGGATATCTACAGTTCTACATAAATACACAACATAAGAATGGCCCCTCTGTAATAATTGTGGCCCCTCTTGTGCCCCCCAGTTGAAAAAATCCTAGAATCGCCCCTGATACAAAGCATACTTTTCTTAACGGCAGTGAAGTAAATTCAAATTCAAATGTGGTACTCTATCTACTGTATCCCTTTCTTTTAATAACCAAGTTGTTTTAAGCATGCTGTCTCATTTTACCTACAGTATATTTACAAGAATTGTATAAAACAACTGTACCGTTCTAAAAAAACATGCACCATTTCTTCAGCTCATCAGGGCCCCCTACTGGTCTGGAGCCCTGTGAAAACGGTTGGCAGGGCCGTGCGTTAATCCATCCATGCTTAAATTCAAATCCATGGTGCTGACACAAATCCAGAGGTGTTTGGCACACTTCTTTTACAGATACATTTGCTCTAGGTTACACACTTCCTCCCCCTTCTCTCTCTTTGTCTTCCTAACCTCATTTTTCCTCTGCGTATTTTCCCAGTGTCCTCTGAGGACATTGGTCTGCTGGGGATTACAGAGATATTGCATTGTGTTCATTAAAGGCAGCTTATCCTCTTAATTGAGACCAATGTTTGGGCAAAGCGCCATGTCATATTTAAAAAGAAGGTCAGATTCAAAGATTAGTTTGCAAATGGCAGCCAGCTTAGAGTTTTCTGTGCCAGAGTTGCTATCATGTTCTGATATGTGAGTAAATCAGACAATATGGCCGCATATACACTGTTAACCAATTCAGTTGTCTGGCACATGCATGTACCTAAACAACAAAAAACAAATACAAAAATAGATTTAATGTATACATAGCCATCATGCTACATCGCTTCTTCATGAGATTTAAATTCTTGCATTTTCTGTAGAAATTTTTACAATTAACAATGATTGGGTGGTTACCAGGGTGTTGCTATGTATGTTTAAAAGCCCACCTAAGTGCTTCGAAACGCACACCATTATTGACGTTATTGATGTAATTTCTGCTAAGACAGGGAAACGGGGTGGAACATATCGAACAGCTTCTCCTCTTTTTTTAAATAGCCAATAGCGTTTAGTTTACAGTATATCACAGCTCACCCAGAGCTGTTGAGCTTGGTAAAGCCGCAGTTTCCTCCTAATCTCTAACCGTTTCTATTCCTAATCTCCTCCATATCGCTTTAAAATATAGCATGCTGTGCAGAATTCAGATGGGTCCGATACATTTCATACTAAAAGCCAAAAAAACTTCCATTTTGATTTCATGGGGACTTTAAGGTGTTCTTAGTGGTTGTTACGGGCTTAACTCAACAAAGCACATTCTTATTTCTCTAAAATTCTCGGTCACTCCTTCAATATAGTTTTGTGTTGTTGTTTTTTTTTACTCATTCATATCATTTTATAAAAGCATCAAATCCTTTTTGTAGATAAGTCAATATGACAGTGCTTGAGCTCCACTTTTGTACTTTAAATAAACCTCTGAATGGGTTTCCATGAACTCTTTTACTGCTTGATGAGCTTGTTCCTGAGAGTTGTGCTATGTGGTACTTGTGTGGTAACGCGGGTGTGGCGTTTATAAGTCTTCCAGAAGGGCTTGGTTGGGAAGCAAGCTTGCCAAACACTTTCTCATTCCTCAGAGACACCCTGTTAATCAGGCACGGAGGACATGAGCATGTTTTTTTTGGCCAGCGCAGGGATTTAAAACCTCAACCAGCCTCACCTGTAGATCCTCGCGCACCTGCTTCTGGTAAACCGGTGCCTGAGGCAGCCTTTGCTCTCATCTCAAAGGAGTCCACGCAAATCCTCTCCCAGGAAAAGAAGGAAAGGACGGAGATGGGAAAATAAAAGAACTATTCACATTGGTATGCCAGGGGCTTTGAAGATGAACTTGAAGAACATCCCTCAAAAGAACTTCCTCTTACTGTTTGGTTGTTCACTTTTAAAACGAGGCCCGTCTTTTTCTTCTGAAGTCAGTCCAAGTCAAATTTCAGAAGCCAATCCAGAAGGCACTGAGGCTGTTTTAGTCTGATGTGTCAACATCAGTGCTTCTTTATGAATTAGCTAGCACAGATTTTCTTGTTGGAATGTGGTCTACAGAACAGGCTCGTAAAAATCAGTCAACATATTGCTATGCAGTTTCTAGGGTGTTCTCAATGTAGGCGTAGGTCTATGATCATTTTCACACAAAAAAATGGTCTTCCAGGTCATTTCAAGTATGTGAACGCAGATGCTACTACCTACATTACTTTTACATTCTTATTTTCAGGTCATCTGTTATAACTGAGAAAGGTTTTCCCCCCAGTGGTTTATTCTTTTTAATGATCTTTTCAAAAGCTGATACCCTGGTGTAGCAAGTATGTACTGTAAGCAAATATCAAAGAGGCATGCAAGGGAACAGAATGGAAAAAGAGCACTCAGCACTTCACCGCATGGAGCATTCATTTGATTAAATAGTCACCGGCCCTGAAGGGATTGCGCCAGTTGGGTTGAAAGCTACCTGCTAACAGTTTAACTTGAAGGGATTTGCTTCATCTGACACTACACAAGGCCTGTTTGTCATCCTCCTCGACTATTTGTCTAGCTGTCCATCTCTAACAATTAGGCTGTCTGAAGAAACCTTTGATTTTTCAGGGCAGACTGAGGCGGCTGACAGGTGATTCTCTGTCAGGCTTTGATTAAGGGTCTTGTTCATTTGGCAGCCTGTCGATTTTCATCCAACGCACTGACACGGCTCAAGGAGGCTCGAACAATGTTTATTCGGAACAGAAAAGAGATAATTCCTCTGGATTTATTTTTAGCTTATTGCCTTGGCGAACGTCCTGCATTCATAAAGAAATGCATCATCTCTTGATCTGCCTGGAATTATGGGAGATTCCATTTGCAAATGCACACACAATATCCGCCTCTGTTAGTCTCTCTTCCTGGCTACGTTCAGAATGCAATACTAAGAATGCTTACTAAGCAGTATACACTGTATACCAGGGGTATTCAATTAATTCCATAAGGTACGGTCTCTATCTTTCCTTCCCAGTGGAGGTCCGGACAATACTTTTTTGGAAGAGCTATACATTTCCATCAGGGCAGCCGTAGTACTTTGTAAAAGAAAACATCCTAAACACTCAAAATAGTCCTGAGAATCCTGAGAAAAAAGATGAGAATCCTGAGCCTCTAGAGCCAAAGTAGATGTCTTGGAATTTTTACCAATATTTTTTTTTTTCGAAGTAAATATTTCTCCCAAATGGATATGAATATAAAAAGTTTGCATCAGATGTTTTATCATTGTTTTGATGTGCTGCTCATTTAAACCTGTAGAAACAGTAAAATGGCTCAATTTATCCAGCGGTTCTGATGGAATCAAGTCGGGATTTGAATACCTGTACTTCTATGAAAATAGTGTGTGAAACTGTAAGCGTTATGCTACGATAAACCTTTCAAACTGCAGTATACTACATTTAGTTATATTACTTGTTGCATTGCATGTTTAAATTAGTAGGTAACATCAAGTTATCATTTATTTAGTGATTCAATTTTGTATAAAAATATCATAAGGCCCTAAACATACGAGAAGAGTATCTCATGCTATAGCTACGATGTGATTCCACACATTGTTGCATTTCAAAATGTGTCATTCTCAGCGTTGCCACTAGGAGGGCTATAACTTACATTAGCTTTAACTTGCTTTTGCTGAGCAAGTTAGTTACAATTAAGCTGCATTTAAGTAAATTTTTTTACACTCTTTCCCCTGTTAACTTTCCTCCGTCTCGTTCACTCGCATGTACGTCATTGCTTCCCACTACTGGTGGAACCCTTGCAATGTGTCTCAATGGAATGCCTTAAACCCTTGTTCACTTAGAATCCACAATGGAGTGATTTATTATTTACATATTAATTTGTTTTACGCACAATTATATAGGCCTGTGTGTATGCTTGGGCTGTTAGAGAAAATATAAAAAAAGGTAGCTACAAGTATTATGTTAAATGTCAAAATAACTCCAATATCAAACCCTAGAGTTGTGTAGAGTGGGGGTAAATTAAGCGTGATCTGCTGTGACGTCACAATCGTGTTGCATTGTTGTCTATGGATCTGCCTAAAGTGTGCATGTTGAGTAGACTCGCTCCCTCTGTAAAAATCGAGGGTCTGTCAAAATAAACTTCCCTTGTCCACTTGACGAAGTTAAACTCACTTCAAAATGGCGGATTCTCCCGAGGGGACGTACTCCTGTCTAATAGTGGAGTTAAATGCAGCCATAGTTAACTGTTGATATGTTTATAGTTCTGACTAATATCATCCAGTTTAATTGGGCCTGACATTTAAAGAAAACTCTATCGCCCCCTTGAGTACTGGAGCTTGCTAATGCCACTGAAATGCAAGAACGTAAATGTGCAGGACTTCACTGTTTAATTCGCATATGCGTAGTTGTGTAGAATTTGTTCAGAACGATCATAGATGTGAAAAATTTTGTATTGTGCTAAAACTATGCAGTTGCATTGAGATACAGTAATCTACCAGCGTGCTTAGGTCGTTTTTTTCTATCTCACTATAGTTTCTTTTTATATGTGTTTAGTTAATGTGCAAAGCAAGATCCCAGCTGTAATGTAAGTGTGCATACATGTATGGTTGTGCGGCACAGACTCTTCCTTTGTGTGCCAGAGCGGGAAAAAAAGCTTCATCTGTCTTGTGTCTCGCGGTCCCTTGTCAGTACACATTGATATACAGGCCACACTCCCGTGCTGCTCACGGACTGCAATGAAGGGCCCGGGATTTGATGCATAATGACACTGAAGGCTCTTTAACACCACAAAATGCAGAGCGACACGCGGAATATGATCTTGGGATCTCGCCACTTGTTGACGTTCAAGCGTACACATTTCAAAACAGGCTCATTACATGCGTGCGTGTGATATAATGCAGCTGAGCGCGTTTGAAACCTGGCCTCTGAGAGCCTGACTCTGACAATCAGAGACTTTATTTGTACTTTTATATTATTATTAACATTTTGTCATTTTTTATCTAGCTACACACACTTGCATGCATGGTATTTCAGTACTATTTATATATTATTAAATTATTAATTAAAAAAATGCCTTAGCATTTATTTTTATATTTTGTTTTCATTTTAATTTAAGTTGTTATGTAATTAAAAAAAATATATTTTTTAATACTTATGTTTATATTTAATTTATATTTATTTCAGTTTTATTTTTTCTAATTTTAGTACTATAACAGTTTTCCGTGTATATAAAATTCTGTGTTATTTACGAAAAACATTTTTATGTTTTGGCTTTAGTTAACAAAAAACAACATTAACAGACACGTTATAAAACATTAATTTATCAGTGTCAGTGATTAAAAGTAACAATGCTTACTTTGGCAAAGGCTTGTTTAAAATAATCTGAGTGGTCCTGTACGTCTTCTTACTATACTTTTTATTTCTATAAATAAAATATTGTATAACAGACTTGCACTCTTGGCTAAACTGCATTAGCACAAAAAAAAATTTTTGGTACTAAACCGTGGATACACCAGAGATCTGATTGGATGACTCTTTTAGGTTGACCATGATATTTCAAAGCAAATATTTTAGCCCCTCTGCTACAGTCTTACCACGGTGAATGCATAAAACTGTGCTTCTCTGTGATTTTTCACTCTCGCTGCAGTCAGGCGGCATAAAAAATGCATGGTAGCGATAGCATCTCTCGCTCTAGTTCCCTAAGTCGTGACCCAAGACAAGCTTAACTGGGAAAGTTGTTTGCTAACTGTCAGCCGGGTCCAAGAAGCTCTTGCTCTCTAGAGGATCTCATTGACCCAGTGCTCTGTGATGTTCAGGGGTTAAGCTATTTGGAAAAACTTAGCCTGCTAAGCTAAAGCTACTCATAGTTAAACTACAGACAAGATACCCTGTAGTACAGTAAGTAGAGAGCTACAGTAGACTACAAGATACTAATACAGCTAATATATAACATTGAATATATATGTGTGTGTGTGTGTATTTATTTGTTTTGTGGAAGTGTGACATGTTTAACCTTTATTTTAAATCTTATGGAGCTTGATATGGCTATTATGTTATTGGAGTAACTGGCATCTATGCTCCTATAACTAGGTTAAAACCTCTGCTTAAATCGTATTATCTTTCTATACCATCTGCAGGCGAGCATCTCCGCATCTGCCCGCAAGGTTACACCTGTTGCACCAGTGCCATGGAGGAGACGCTGTCGAACCTGAGCCGCCGAGAGTTCGAAGGCCTGGTGAGGGAAGCAGGACGTTCCATTCAAGCCTCGCTGAATGCCCAATACAGAACCTTTGACAGTGAGTCCACTACTTAAATGTACTCAGTCTTACAGTCGGTCGTTGTGTGTGCAGCTGCTAACACGTCTGCTCAGTTTTTCCACCGTATGGGCGGCTACGTTAGAAACACGATTTTCAAATCATCCACATGTTTAAGGTTTCATTTCTCCACCCAGAGTGCAAAGTTGAGGAAGAACAGAGTAGCGACTGCAGCAACTCGCAAAGGAAATGAGATTTAGAGGTTTTACAGTGTACTTGTACTGTCACGGACAGCTTTCTTATTCAGAGCAGTAGTTTATGAAACTTCATCTGCTTTTAGTTAACATTTTTCCTTTATCCATCTGCGGGGGTTAACGAATGTGAAGGGTTAAACAGTTGCAGTACTTTGAAGCCCCAAATTCTCTCCTGGTTTGTGTCATTGTAAGCCTAGATAAAAGGAAAACTCTGAAGTTCATATGCTTCCACACCGAGTTGTTCTCGCAGGGCAATTACAGTGGGGTTTTATAGCCTTTTACAGCAGTGCACCATTTAGGCTTGATAAACTGTAGTGACGCCAATAATGATAAAGAGGTTTAGATGTTTCATGACCCTAATCAGATACTTCCTGCATCCAATAGAATGAGAATGCAGCAATCATACGCGCATAATATATATATATATATATATATATAAACCATTTATATTAATTATTAATGCAATAATGGTAATTATTAAGTTACCTGAATGTTGAACATAGTACATGTTATTGAAATTACATGGTGAAAATATGAAATACATAAAATAAATAATATTCTCAAATCTGCAATGTAAAACACAATATTCCACAGACATGCTTAAAGCTGCAGTCCGCAACGTTTGGCGCTCTAGCGGTTAATAAACAGAACTGCATCCGTCTTGCAGAAGAACATTGTAGCCGGAGCTACTTCTCTCGCAGGTACAGGGCTACTCCGTAGCGGTACATCCCGACAGGTCTAAAATAGTCTGAATATAAACACTTATTATTGGTGTACCGTAATGATTAAGGATCAGACAAAAACACGGTTTGTAAAATTGATTCATGATGTACTCGCTTATTATATAAATTTGTACATTTTGAACACAAAAAAGTTACGGACTGCAGCTTTGAATGAATATTGTTTGTAAGGTATATTAAAAGCTATGTCAAATATTCAGTGGTCAGGGTGCTTTAATGTTGTTGTACTGAAATCTGCAACAATATTGGTGAACACTAGTCAGTGGACTCAATTGCATGTGATTTCTTTATTTGTTTCACTCTATGACAAGTGACCACTTTTTGTCATTGCAGCATACTTTCTGGAACTTCTAAATGGCTCTGAACGGTGGTTGGAGGAGGCGTTTGTGGCCGCTCTGGGGGAGTTGTACCGACCTAATGCAGGAGTGTTCCGTGACCTCTACGCCGACCTGCGTCGATATTACAGTGGTGCCGCCCTGAACCTCGAGGAGATCTTGGACGAGTTCTGGATGAAGCTCCTGGAGCGCCTTTTGAAGGCGTCTGACCCTGAGACCGCCTCGCTGCTCTCGGACGACTTCCTGGAGTGTGCCTCCAAGCAGACAGAGACCCTTCGTCCTTTTGGAGATGCTCCACGTGAACTGAAGGCCAAGCTGGTGCGGGCATTCATCGCTGCTCGGGCATTTGTCCAGGGCCTTAATATGGCTGGAGAGATTGTACGGAAGGTGTCTCAGGTATAGTGGATTATTTTTCTTTTGTAGGATGGTGTGATGTAGGCTCAGGGCTGTTAACCAGAAGGTTGCTCGTTTGATCCCCTCAAGAAGCATGCCATGTACCAAGACCATACTCCCCTTGAGCAAAGTAATTAATCCCAGGGTTCTCCAGGGTGACATATGGCATTCATGCATGAAGGTTAAAAGCAAACATTCTCCTAAATAAGTTAAAAATAAAAAACCCAGAGTTTACACTTGGTAAGACCACCTTTAGCAGTAAAGGTAAAACCATTTGGGAGCAAAAAACATTGAGTAAGTTCAATAGTGCTCAACTAAATTGAGGTATAATTTTCAAAAAAAATTAAATCTCACCAAATGTCTTTTACATCTTTGTTCTGTAGAAAGATGAGTCGTCTACCAAACATTCTCAGTGCTCTTGCAAACCATATCATATTTTGCTCCAGAAACCATACTGTCATTGATATTTCCAAATGAGTATTCCAGTGTGAATTCTTGGGTTAGGTTTGCACCAAATATAGCGCTTCACATCAAAGTCTTATAGTTCAGTCAAGGTCTCATCAGACCAGGGATTCTCCTCTAAGTCATTGAGTCTTTGACATGCCTTTTGGGCAAATACCAGCAAAGAAGTGATAACAAAGACTTCCTTCTTCCACCTTCCTTACGAGCCAGATTTATGAAGTGTTTTCTGTTCTTGAAGTGCTATTGTTGCCTCGTGATAGTTTCTCCCATCTATTTTGTATAGAAATGTAACTCTTTAGCGTTGCCAAACTCTTCTTGTCCAGACACCCAGTTCTGGAGGAAGTTCAATTCATTACAGATGCACAGTTGTTTCATATTTTTTCATATTCATAATGACAAACATCACAGTGCTTCAAGGTAAATTTGAAAGGTGTCATGACTGGTATTTTTTAAGACCTTTGCCTCAGATTTGATTATAATTATCCTTGAGTTCTGCGGTAGGGTGTTGCCTTGGAAAAGAAGTGTGCATTCTGCTAGAGACAGGTGTATTTGACATTATAGTTCTACGGCAATGGGAAAAAATCTTCAGTGAATCATTGTTCCATGGTGTAACACTGTACAATTTAGATAGTCCAAGGACACTGAAGACTCTTTTATATGTGGCTTAAACTCATATACTGTATGTCGTTCTTTAATATAACATGCTGCAAAAATAAAAAAAAATAAAAAAATCATGCATACCATTGAATGCCATACCCTCAGTAGGTGGTCTGGTTTCACTTAAAGAGGGCAGTACCTAGTTTCCTAGAATGTCAATCAATAGATACTCTCAAATGAATCAAAATTGGATCTATGACATCAGGACAAATGGCTTCACTGCAGCATTCCCGAAGATGTTTGCCTCAAACCAACACAAGGAAATTTAGTCCAAGTCCTTAGTGGCTACCCTACCCTTCCCTAGAACTCCCTGCTGCTTTGACAAATGAATGTAGGGCGCAATGGTACCACTCTGTTCTTTAAGGGATTTCTTACAGAATTGGATTTAGTCTCCTGGTGCCAAACTCTCGTGAGATTCCTGCTAAGCAGACCTAAATTCTTGCTGATGTTGGAAATATATCAGTTCGGAATACTGAGTGTCTTCTGGAAATGGCTTGGCATGGCACATTCAGATGGATTAGCATCAAACATTACTATGTTTAGTCATAGTTGTTTTTGAATTTGCATCAGTAGCATGTGAGGCAGGTTCATACACGGTTATCATAAAATGATTAAACTAAAGTTGCCTTCGGCTAATATACAGCATGATTACTCTGCCTTCCACACTTAGCTTTCCCAAAAGACTTAAAAATGACTTAAAAGTTTTTCTTGCAAAAATACAGTAATGACTTGAATCCACATGCAGGTAGTAAGCAGGTACTGTAACATTCAGGAAAACAAGCTACCTCACAGCAAGTGATAATATATGCCAGTGTTCATGTGCAATTTACTAATAACAAACTTGTTTAGCTGATACTAAAAGGAGTTGCAAGCTTTTATTATGGGAACAGTTCCCCCGAAGCAATACTGGGTTAATTGCCTTGCTCACAGCGTTGTTAGTTCATTGATAAACAGCAAGGCTTCAACCGAATGTTGTTCTTGAGAAGAAAAAAAAGAAAGAAAAAAAGTGTATGTCAACTAATGGAAACTTTTCCCATAGGTTCCTCTGAGCCCAGAGTGCAATCGTGCCATTATGAAGCTGGTGTACTGTCCTCATTGCCGAGGTGTGGGATCGGTCAAACCTTGCGTCAACTACTGCAAGAACGTAATGAAGGGATGCCTGGCTAATCAGGCTGATCTAGACACTGAGTGGCAGAGCCTTATAGGTAAAGCAGAGATTATACCACATGAACTCTTACTCTTTTGTTGATTGCTTGATTTCTATTTTTGTTGCATCACAGTGGGTAGCTCAAGACAGAAAACTTACTTGACACTGTTAATTTGTTCACACATTCTGTTGTTTTCAATCAATCAGAAACCATGCTGCAGGTGGCCTCCAGTTTTGGTGCCGAGCCCAGTATGGACACAGTGATCTATTCAATTCCCGTGCGAATCTCAGAGGCAGTTCTCGCCATGCAGGAGAACATGGAGATCTATACCAGCAAGGTTAGGACATTGGAATTAAGCATCTATTTTAAATTTGTGTAAGTGGGTTAGATTGAATGCACTTGAGGTATGAGTTTAAAGATTTATTGATCACGTAAGGGCCATTTGTACAAATATACACGTTAGTTTGTGTTGCGTTTCAGGTTTTCAAGACCTGTGGGGACCGTGGTGAGGAAGGCACACCAAGCTCAATATCTGAGGAGCCAAAGAAGAAAGGAAGTACAGTTACTGCCCTGGAATATAAACCCAGCTCCAAATCTGCAGCCAGACTGGAGGTTCAGGTGTGTGTGTGTGTGGCAGCATCAATTTCTGGCCAACTTTTATGAGATTTATACAATGTTATTTAAGTGTGTGTGTAATTCCCAGGTCACAGACGTGTCCAGCAAACTCAAGGAAATGCAATTTTACTGGATCCAACTCCCTTCGGCTCTGTGCAGCGGTAAAACGGCATCCACAACCGGAGTTGATAAATGCTGGAACGGCATCACCAAAGCCAGGTATTATATCTAAAATCTTCTCATTCTACAAAGAGAGGTGTCCATTCACCTGGTCAGTACGTGTAATTTGCAGTTTTATACTGTATATTCAATTTACATGCTTCTCAAGCAAGGTACAAATAGATGTGCAGGATTTTGATGGATGACTATTAGGATGAACGCACATTATGAATTTATAGATCGTTACTCATGGTCAGTGCTGGCGGACTTCTGAAAACTGCATCCCTCCCTCTTTTTGCGGCCAAAGTCGTTAAATTGATTGTTTAGCTATCACTGTCACAGAACTGAACTCCCACTGCCCAAAGTCATCAGAAGTGATTAATCACTGGATGCGGTTTAGATGTGTGTTCATTTGAGAAGATTTAAGTAAGTACAGCCAAACAAGCTTTATTTTTAGTCATCACTAATACCTATTAGCTTCGTAAAACCAAATTTGCAATCTCCTGAGGGTAATAAATGCATACTGGTATGTGATTAGTGGTGTTTGCTAACGCAAGCATCCCTATTACTATTAGTCATAATTATGGTTCATGTACAGAAAAAGGAGGGAGTCAAATCTAAAGACTAGAATATCATAGAGACTTGGGGACATAGAGCTAAAACACTGTAGCAACCACATAGCAGATCACTCAGAAAACCATAGCAACATACTAAAAACAGCTCAAAACAACAATCACAATGCATTAAAAAACCACTCAAACTCTTTAGCAACATGCTAAAATCAGAACACTAAAATAAGTGCACCAAAAACCACTTAGTATTGTAGCAGCAGGTGTTGCTCACTCAAGAGCCACACTAGCATGACACGTTGTAATCTAGTTTGTATTACTGATGTGCAAAACAGTTTTTTTATTTCAGTTTAAGACCTGAATAAATAGTCAAAAATGTAATACAAGAGCCATTAACATAATGTACGTGATTGAAATTGTTCTGGAAAATTGATTTTTCTGCAGTTACCTCCCAGAGGTCATGGGTGATGGGCTGGCCAATCAGATTAATAACCCAGAGGTGGAGATCGACATCACCAAGCCTGACAGGACTATACGTCAACAGATCATGCTGCTGAAGATCATGTCTAACCGCCTGAAAAATGCCCTCAGCGGCAACGACGTGGATTTCCAAGACACAAGTATGTAGCTAAACATGCTAAAGTGTTCAAATAAGAGCTGTGTAAACAAACATCACTCACCTGGGCTCATGAGGTTCATCTTAAGCGTCTGCAATCTTAAGAGGCTGCGATCTTAAGCGTCCTTGTTAGCACGCCACCCTCCCATGCCGGAAACGGCGGTTTGAATCCCGCTGGTAGCAGGGGGAGTAGAACCGGAGTGGTTAAATTTGGTGCCGTGACCCGGATGAAAGTGAGGGTTAAGGGGTGAGGGTATTGGAGGCAAGCTAGTAAGAGATGTGAGAGTAAAACCTTACTCCCCTGGCCTCACTAGTGACTGAGGTCTTTAGCATCCTTGTTAATACGCCCTCCTCCCATGCCGGTTTGAAACATGCTCGGAGCGAGTCAAGTAGGACCGGTTACACTAACTACACTGCATTGTGAATGATAATCACCCAGTGGGCTTCATGCAACCTGAGCATGAGAACAAATTTGTGTAAATCATTCAGCATCAATTGAATTATTCAATTCACTAGTTCAGTTTGTTCTATTATTGTTGCATGAACGATGTTGTCTGCTTAAGTATTCCGCAATTTCATGTTAATTAGATATTGCAAAGCAACCATTACTTTTGTGACCTGTTTTGCACCAGAGTAATTATCATGTTTTTTCCCATAATGTGCTTCTAGGTGATGATTTCAGTGGCTCAGGAAGCGGCATGTGTGCGGACCACCTGTGCATCCGTGGTAGACCTCCGGTTTTTGGGCCGAAAACGGACAGACCCAAACTCTATGCCTATAATCCTGAAAACAAAAGAGTCAAAGGATCCGGAAACCAGATTCAACCCTCCGTCATCTTACTGGTTCTGTTACTCGCGAGTCTACTGCTCAGGCGATAATGGAGACGCTAAATCGAACTTTGGGATCTGGGTCAGGAAATTTGGGATAGGACAAGGAATGTAAAAAAAAATAAAAAAAAATGAATAGTGAAAATGAGAAAAGGTGAGCTTAATAAAATTGCCAAAAGAAAAAAAGAAAACTTTTGAGTGAATGGACATTTTAATTCCTCTGGAATACAACATGACCATGAGAATAGGTGGAAAAGGAATTTTGCTTATGTGTTTTATATGTTTTGTAATATGTCAGATGTAAGTGCTGACTTGTTACATCAATTGACATCTTGTTTTTTTTTTACCTTTGAATGTAAAAAGAAGAACTGGACAGGGAGAATGCTGGTTTAGATTTACAATACGAGGTTCTCAGCCACCTACGCGACTTACCCACAGTTCTTTGTTCTTAAAGTCACACAGTCACCAAGTCACCTTGTGTTTTATTTTGCCATGCTTGAGTTATGCAAGTTTTTCATTGCACAACTGTCCATTTTGTCTTAAATATTTCACAGACGGACATAATTACAAAGCACTACATTAGTCAAACCCCTTTTAGATAAATGTTTTGGCATGGACATTAATCGAAATACGGAATTGCTGAGTATCTAAGGAATTATGTAATGGTGTTTTTTTTTTTTTAA
Source organism: Phoxinus phoxinus (assembly GCF_949152265.1). Classification (NCBI taxonomy): domain Eukaryota; kingdom Metazoa; phylum Chordata; class Actinopteri; order Cypriniformes; family Leuciscidae; genus Phoxinus; species Phoxinus phoxinus. The sequence goes on along the minus strand of NC_136895.1, from coordinate 18,012,608 downwards.
CTGTTCATTTGGTTTAGTCCACAATTATTTTGTATATTAACAAGCTGCAATAATGAGTCAATACTCATAAAAAATTACAAAAAAAAAAAAAAATTATTTCACACCAACATCAAAAGAAATTGTTGCATAAAAGAAAATATAGCCTATTTGTTATAGGACCATTAAGATTTATTGCATGTAATGTATGATTACTTTCATAATTTTATTTTTACAATCATTTTTCTTGAAACTTTTCTTAATATTTTTCCTGTTTTCCATTAAAAAGCATCTAACCATTCTTAAAGGAGCATTCCGTAAGTTCTGAAATTTCTAACCGTTACTGAAACTTACACAATGCTCCTTTAAAACATGCTGAATTTCTAATTTGTGAAATAATATTCACCCACACATTATAATCAAAACTACATATATTCTCAGAAAATGAAATGTATGCAATTTGAACTTTTTTTATGAACTTTAATTTGTTTTATGGATTAATTATCGGAATTAATTAAAATTTTAGGAAAATCTGTTTTGTTTCCAGAACTTGATTTTGAACTGGATGATTTTTAATAATTACTCACTTTACATTAATTAATTTTTTGTGAGAACATTAAATGAATGCCACAATGCAAAAAAAAAAAAAAAAAGTCTTAACCTAAAAAAAATAGGCTTTATTTTTAATGCAATTCATTTTATTTATTTTTTGGTGTGAAATATGACCCAGATCTGAGATGCTCTTGTCTGAAATTGTAAATGTAAAACAACAAACGTCCGAAAGACAAGAATGCACAAAATATTTGTTTCACTCACCTTGATGCAAACCCTTAACTTGCATTTAGAAACTTATGGCTGTATTATTGCTCACTGCAGCACAAATTTATATTCGTAATGAGTACTTTCAGCACCGATGGCAAGTTAAATACAAGCATGTGTCAGCCTTGAATTAATTGATTTGCCTTGAATGGAATTGCATTATTGCCAAAGCCAATGGGAAGCAGTCATTTACAGAATGTACAGTTTTAAAATATCAACTGTCACTTTTAATAAAAGCTCATAATAAATTTGACGACTTTGATTCGAGTGCAATATGATTCATTTAGACTTGTGGCAGTGATGTTTTAAAACTACTCCAAGGATTTGATTCAGAAGCGAGAGATTTGCGATGGTTTAGACAAACATGTAAAAAAAAAAAAAAAAACATTCCTACAAAATGTCTTGGACAATATCAGCATTTAGTCCCTAAATGTTGCATTTAAAGGTGTCAAGCGATCTTCGTGTTTCTAATATTCGTTTCTAATGACTTCCTTTTTTGATGCACAACTAGAGCTGAACCCACAAGGACCTGGTTCAAGTCAGACGCGATATGTAAAAAGTTGTGGAATGTAAACGCAGTTGAGAATGTACATGATGTAGTGTACGATCTCTGTCACAGGAAGGTTCGTTTTTGTACTCGGTTGTCCGGTATAAATGAAAAGCACATTGTATACTCTTAGTCTATCGCATGACTCAATGAATGGACATTGAGAAGGGCTCAAACACAAGCGTAATGTGTTTCATGTGACAGAATGAGCAGACGCTCATTCGAGAGAGACAGAGATGTGTGTAATGGAACATTTGAAATATTTCAGGACTAGCGTTTTATTTGAGGTTTGAATTTGTAAATTTGGTCTGTTTTACGTAATAAACATGCACAGTTGTTCAAACAAAATGGATGTTGCCTGTCATTTCGAAGAATTTCTATTAATATACCTTGACATGGTTTTAAAACAAAAAAATCGTATTCTAGCTCAAGTTTTGAAGACAGCAACATAGTGTCAGCCCAGATCCGGTCCACATCTGGTACCAGATGTGGGCCAACACTATTGAATCTGGGCCAACACTATGTTGCAGTCTCTCTCTTTTCAAAAAAAATGTAAATGTGAAGCTGAAAACTTTAATTGGCCTTTGAAATGCATTCTAAATAAAACTGTAATTTTCATTCAGGTCATATTCTTGTATTTCTGGGGTCACTCTCAGGTGGAAGGTCTTGCCTTTAGCTTCTTTGGTCGACAGAGGAGAACGCGGTCCGATGATTGCGCATTTATCTCTGCTGCTTTTTCCACTGACCACTGTGAATACACAACAAAAGTGTTTTGTATTAGTTTATCATAGTAAAAAAAAAAAAAAAAGTATATTGGTCAATTCATCTGCCTATATTTGGCCATTTTGTGATTATACTTCCCATATCAGACGCACAATAAATTGACAATTGATAATGTAATTTTGTCAGCAAATTTTGAGCAAAAGTCAGTTAGGGCCAGGAATTTTGTTTTGTTTTGTTTTTTTAAGAAATTAATACTTTTATTCAGCAAGGACGTATTAAACTGATCAAAAGTGAGGGTAAAGACATTTATAAATGTATATTTCAAAACAATTTTGTTCTTTTGAACTTTTATCATGTTTCAACAAAATATTAAGCAGCACAACTGTTTTAAACATGGACAACAATAACAAATGTTTGTTAAGCAGCAAATCAGCATTTTACAATGATTTCTGAAGGATCATGTGACACAGAAGACTGGAATAATGATGCTGAAAATTCAGCTTTACATTACAGGAATGAATAAAAAAATATATATATATTGAATTTCAAACTTTTTATTTAAAAGTGTAATAGTATTTCGCAATATTAAGGTTTTTAAAACCCAAACTTTTAAACGCTAGTATATTATATTTTATTATTTAAGCAATTTTGTGTATGTGTAATTTGTACCTATCAGTGTTATTTTAGTATTATTGAGATACTATTATATATTTTTTATTGTTTAAGTATGTGTGTTTTGTCATTTTTATTAGTTTTTTAAATGCATAGTTATGAATTATTAGTTACTAATATTAGAGGACTAATAGGGAATCCTGAATGAGGGTATAGGGGGCGATTTCAGACACAGCCTAAGATCAAATTTGTGCTTAAGCACGATTTATAAATGAGGCCCCTGGCACCTATAAAAAATACAGCAATGTTTGTTTCTGGACCTACATCTTATGTAGAAACACTAGACAGACAAATACTCCAGAGAAAAGCACATGTGAACACCCTAAATATACAGCAATCAGGCTGTGCCAGGTTCCTCAATGTCCTGGTGAACCCTCAGCGTGATTCTCCGGCGATCAGATGCGCCCTCATTTGTTCTAGAAGTGTGGCCTTTATCTCACAAACGCTTTTTATATAACACTGTTGTTACTGGAGACTGCATCTTGACTCAGTATATTCTCACAGGAACAGAGCGCTGCAGGAGAGGGTCATTTCTCATTTCATACTTTAAATCCCATAAGATCTTCGGTCTGTTTTAAAAACAAATCCTCTGCTCACACACTACACGTCTGGTTTTCAGAGTCCACTTCATGGAGTATACAAGCCTTCTGCGTGGTTTAAAGATAATAAAATGCAGCAGCAGAGAAGTCATTTGTTTTTAAATTAATTCTTGTAAATTTCATGGCTGATAAGAAAGTTTTATGGCTGGTAAATATCGTTTTTTAGTTTTTTTCCAATTCACTTGGCACTGAAAAAAATTTACTCACTACAGAAAAAAAAAAAATCTTAATATTTTCTTCATTTGTATTTGACTTTTTCTCCAGTAAAATAAAACATCTTTTCATTCTTAAATTCCTAGAATTTGGTTAGATTTACAGTATGCTTAAAATGAAATATTATTCATCAATTTAAACTGATCTTGTTATAATGATGAATTTTTATGGATGTAATTTTACCTTTCAAGGTAAAAAATAATTTTCAGAATTTAGCACGTTCTGCCACCAAAAAAAATACATAATGATGGGTTGCTTTTTTATTTATATTGACTTTATTTCATTGTGTCCAAACAGGATGATTTTCATGTATTACATTAATAAGAATGTGAATTTGTCATATTACACCGTGTCCTAACTACACGCGACGCAACGCTGCGACACACAATAAAAGGTATCTTTTCCATGTTAATCAGAGTTTTTATATTTATTTAAATTTTTTTAATTTTATTTGTCTTATCTTATCATTTTTGTGGGTATAATGAGTAGGTTAAGGCTAAATTATTTTTAATTACTGTATTGAAAAAGAAGCTAATTTTCTCGCGACTGGCGGATCTCAAAGTATCGCGGTACGAGAGTTCCCACTTTAGTCTACAGACATTCGTTGGTTTTTTAATAAACCCACTAGTAAAAGTGTGGAGTTTTCTAACTCTGACACTTCAACTATCAATTCCACTGCTGCTACTGACACAGCAAAAAACAGCACGAAACAGCACGAGGCCGCATCTGAGAACAAAGCCGGCCTGGGATCCAGCAGCACCGCCACCGTGTCAGCGGAGTTATCCGCTCAACCTGCCGCATCTGGATCTCGATACGTTGACCTTCGGGGAGAAAGCTATTGGGCCGAGACAGCCCATACTTTCTTCTTTCCCTAAGCGCCTAATTGGGAATGTTAATCGTGCCTTCTCTACATTTTAGTATCACAAGTTCCCATGGATAGAGTACTCAGTTTCACTGGATTTCGTTTTTTTGTTTTGCTGTCACCACTTTTCTTAAAATATTGCAAGATCAGACAAACTATTTACAAAAGTGGGAGCTCGGAACTGGAAAAAACTGTCAGAGAAGCTGACAAAACACGCTTTGTCACAGGTACATTTAAATAGCATGAAGATGTGGGAGAGCTACAAACAGGCTGGTGCATCAGCACAGCTGTCACACAGCCATCAAAGCACAGTACAAAAAAACAGACAGTACCTGTGCAAATCCATTAATATTATAAAATTGCTTGCTAAATTAGGCCTCCTTTTCCGCGGACATCGTGAAGATACTGATGCAGAAACAAGGGGGAATTATTTAAGTACCGGTATATGTAATTTGTTTTCAAAATACGACCCTGATTTCGAATCCATGCAGTCGAAATATTTTAACGGCAAAAGCCGAGACTTTCAGAATGAAATAACTGCATTGTGTGCAGAGCTCATTCGTGAGGAAATTTCCAAGAAAGTACACGAGACTGGTTCTCTTGCTATTGTTGCTGATGAAGCAAAGTCCTCAAAGACTGAGCAACTTTCTGTTTGCATTAGACACACAGAGGGACTTCAGATCAAGGAGCGATTTATTTGCTTTGTTTACTGTTACATTTCTGGCATTAAAGAAGGATTGCAGTCGTGTGGGCTGAAGGACATTCCCATAATTGCTCAGGCATACGATGGAGCCTCTGTAATGTTGGGGCATTTGAGTGGAGTTCAGCAACGGATCAGAGAGGAATTCCCCTTTGCTGTGTATGTGCATTGCATGGCACATAAACTAAATCTCGTACTCGTTGAATCATGTACAGTGAACATAGACATTAAAACGTGTCTAAATGTAATTGACGAACTATACTCCTTGTTTACAGAGCCAAGCAACCATTGCAGATTTCTCATGATGCAGAAAACACTGGCTCTTAAACCAAAAGAGCTAGTGCAGCAAAGTGAAACACGATGGGCTTGCAAATATAGGTGTGTTTCTGCTGTCAAATCACAATATGCTGCCATCACTCGCTGTTTGAAAGAGATGGAAGAAGAGGGAGAAAAGTGGTCTGTGGATGCAAGTGGGTTGTATAACCACATGACAAAGTCTCCGCTTCATTACGTCCTTAATTGTTCTCGAGGAAGTTCTCAGAGTTGTACATGTAACACACAAACGTCTGCAAGGCGCAAGTACAGCCATGGCTGATGCGGCCTCAGCAGTCAATAGTCTGATAACACATCTCCAGCGCTGCAGAGAGGAGAGTTCATGGGAGGCAATGTGGAAGCAGGTGAAAACGTTTTGTGAGGATGTCGCTGGTTTTTGTGCAGAGAGTGCCCCACAAACTGCAGGAAAACGAAAAAGAACTTTGCGACAACCTCCCAGGCTTTCGCAGTACATAGTACCATCCACACTTGGACAGCGTGATGAAAATGAGACGCAATGGGGATCAGAATCACAGACATTTAAATGTCATTTGTATCTCCCTGTTTTAGACACTATGCTGGCTGAATTGGACAAGCGATTTTCAACTGAAGCAATGGCCCTGAGTGTGACAAGAAAGGCCTTTACTAAGCATGTATGCAAGCTTTAAGATTCACTGTCAGCTTGTGACAGCTGAAATGGATCTTGTGAAATGTGCAATCGCATCGCCGATCACCCTTAAAAAACTTCAAGATGAAGTACGGAAGGATAGATATCCAAACTTTTACCGTCTGCTGCAGCTTGCACTCACACTGCCAGTTGGCTCTGCTACGTCAGAAAGAAGTTTCTCAGTTATGAGAAGAATCAGAAACTGGCTCCGATCTGCAATGGCTCAGGGCAGATTCTCAAATCTTTCCCTACTGCATATAGAGAACGACTTGACTGCAAATTTATCAGAAGAGAAGATAGTGGACATCTATGCAACTTGGAAAAAGAGGCAGCTTCTTCTGCATTAGGTAAGATATGTTTTTAACGCTATTCTTTGAATAGCAGTCCTTGTTCATTGTAAATGTATTTTAAATGTAGATGGTATGATATATAAATATATGAAAGATGGTAGCCCATATAAAAAAATCTGAGCTTGTGGTCTGCCGGTAGGTGCCCCGCCACGCACAAAAGTGAAACTCCGCCTATGAGCCCAGGGGTTTTTAAAGTGTGGGGCGCGCCTCCCCAGGGGGGCGCCAGAGCATGCCAGGGGAGGCGCGGAGAGTGGTAAATAATTATATTAATAAAAAATAAAATAAAATAATTATATTGCACAGATGGACGAAAGCGAAATATGCTTGATGCTAGTTCTGCGATATATGCGAAGTTTGCCAAACATCACCATGATTTTGAGCCGGAGGACGACGAAAAGTGCCATCAGCACTTCAGTTATTGTGTGCGAGCGATTGGGTAAGTTGTGTCATAAGGGAGGCCCACTGTCTTAGACTTTGAAAACCCCTGATATAGCCTACTTATCCATTTTCTTGCCGTCAAGATTACTCTCTGGTGCTGTGCACTTGACGCAAGAGCCCGCCCACACGCTGTTCTGATTGGCTGTGGGTTTTGATTCATTTTTACGCATCTCGCAGTCGTGTCGCGTCTAGTGTGGACAGAAAAACTTTTTGTCGCTGGATCTTGTCGTCTGGTTAGGACACGGTGTAATGAAAATATTTTGAGAAATTGCACTTAATTCTCATGAAAGTAGAATTATACCTAAAAATTATCCTAAAAAATGATTATTTTTAATGCTAAATTTTATTCCTGTATGCTTCAAATTAAATATATATATATATATATATATATATATATATATATATATATATATATATATATACATTTTTTTTATATATATATATATATATATATATATATATATATTGTCTGAAGGATGTTTAGATTTAGATTTTTTTTTACTGGAAAAGACCAAAAGTGCGAGGTGGGTGGTGTTTTACAAATTGATCGAGACCTGGTACCAACCTGGCAAACGGACACACTCGTCTCTGTGGCGTTCATCCCACGCTTTCGTTTTGCAGGTCTTGCTACAGTAGAAGACCTCATGACAGCGGCTACAGGCCATAAGCTGCACACCCACCGAACGACCGCACTGGTAGCAATATTTGAAGCGAGGCTTTCTGGAATAAAAAACACAAATAGACACGGATGTGTCACTCGTGTCCACAGCAGGAAAAAAAACACTTTGGTTTGCAATAATGAAGTACCTCCGCGCTCTCTGACCGATGCATGAAGTCCTGCTGTTCTCTTCAGGAGAGCTCAGGAGACTCGGTGTCGCTCCTGCTCCGGTATACACAAACTTATCTGAGGGACTGACACCTTAGACAACAGACAAACACACACACATTACAAGATAGGCGAAATCCATAAAGCGTTGTGTATTTCTAGTAACGATCAGCCAGTCTCACTGAATACGCCTTGGCTCCTATCCTTCTCCATGCGGCGTGTTTCCATTCTGATCGCCTCCTGTCTCAGCAGATCTCCCATGAGGCCTAGCACCTGCCGGCGGGCATTATAGGCCTGTCTCTCGTGCTTGTTGAGGGCATGATATGGGGTGTGGGCCATGCGCTGGTTCTGGTGGGAAAGCAGAACCGGTCTGGTAAGAGGATTGATAAATGAGATTTCAGATGATCTGGAACACGGGATGAACTGGCGATGAAAAGCTGCACCTGTTGGAATGCGCTGTGCGCATAATCCACGACTGTTCCCACAGCACACCTGCGTCCCTCGCCCACCACGACAGGCATGAGGATGTCAGCGCCGGCTTTGATCAATTTTTCCAGCTTAATGAAGCGAAACAGAAACAAAGAGAGCAGAGTGATTAGGAATAACTGTATTTATTTTTCCCTATTTACTTGATTGACAAGTCTCTGAAGTACTAAATTGTTTCTGAGAGTGAGTAGAATGATAATTCAACCTGCTCTTGTGAGGGAAAAACATGATTGGGTATATTTTTGCTGCCCTATGTACAAGTGAGTGTCATAATTATAAATTACCTTTTTTATTAAGAGGCAATATTTGCCCCCTGGAGTTTTATACTTTAAGTGAAAAAAAAAAAAATCATATCATAATTTTTTACTAACCATATAAAACCGTGTGATCCTTATTTTCTTCTTCTTTTTGAATGATCAGAATAATCAGATATTACAAATACCAAAAAGTAATTCCTTACAAGTCCCTCATTTTTGTTACTTTCGAGGGCATTTTGCCCCAAGCTGTTTAATTTCTGACACCATTTCCAAGTTAAACGTCCACTGAGTGACAATTCAAGTGAGTTTTATTTAGTCAAATATAGATGATGCTTTAATAAGCTTAAAAAGCCAGACAAATAATGTTCTATTAAATCAGTTTATTTTTTATTCAATTTATTTAAAAAAATATATATATAATCATTATTATTGTATTTTATTGTATTATTATATTATATTGTATAATAGAGATGTTTTCTAATTATTTTATAATATTTATATAATTATTCTAAACAACATATTACAGAATCATTTTAAGTCAATAAACAGAAGTGCACACTATATATATATTATATAATATCTAAATATTTTATTTAGAATATATAGACTCATTTAATATGTTAATTAATATATTTAGAATAATGAATAGTACTTAACAATAATTTAGAAAAAATTATATAAGGTATTATATAGACAGAATAAACATATTTATTTTCATTTGAAAAAAAAATACTTTTAAAATCCATTTATTCTATTTTAATAATAATTTAGATTGATTTTATATAATAACTTTTACTTGTATTATAATATTATTAACTATATATATTTATTCTAAATATTTTATTATTTAATTCAAGTCTAAATTTAAATAAAATTTTACATTCAGTAAATGTACATGTTATTTTGTAATGTGTTGTGCAACTACAGAGCTGCGGAAACATATTTCACATATGCACGCATTTTCCCATGAGACCACGCAGGATAATTAGTTGAAGGCGATCACCAGCTTGACTTGGTTGCGTGGATGTGGCCCACGGTCGTAGTTGATGTTGGCAAGGGCACAGAGAGCGCTGCCCACATGACGGGTGAGAGGAAGATTAGGATCAGCCCCTCCGGCTAACAGTTCATCCACAGCCTGGGAAAACAACATTAATACACACAGCACGTCAAAGCAATGCCATAGAGTTCTCACCCTCATCTTTCAGCCATGATTTATTATTCCACAATCATTCTGTGTCTTGGAACAGACCGTATTTAATTATACCCTAAAAGATGATTCGTTGCACTACACATGATTTAGTCGGAAGAAGTGATGTCAGCAATGATTACATACAAGGTCGTTGCCGCTTGCGATGGCTAGAGACAGGGGTGAATGGCCACTCCACACATCATTGGGGCTTGCTTTGCGAGAAAGAAGAAGCGCAACCACATCTCTAGCATTCTGAAAGGACAAAAAGCCTTTTTATAATTGAATGTTCCATATTTACTTCTTATATATATATGTATATGACTTTTCAGCATCGTTACTCCAGTCTTCAGTGTCACATGATGCTACATATTGTGTTCTTACTGCATAATCGCTGTCTCTTTGGCAGGCCACGTGTACTGGTGTCCTCCCACCTTCCTGAGGAAACTCGACCGGGGCTTCGCTGAACTTAGCCAGGGGTCTAGAGGCCATGAAATGCTGATTCTCAAAGGCCTGGTGCTCAAGCGTCTCCTGAGGATTTATATTTCTATGATTAGAGACATTAAAAAAGGTTGTGGTGCAATAAATGTATACAAAACTTGAGGTTTGCTCAGAGTCAGACCATATCAAACTCGTAGACTTCATCGGCATCCTGAGCTTTGACGTCAGGGTCCGCTAGAGCGTGCAAGAGGAGCTCTGTGATTTCGGGACCCTCGGCTCCAGGCAACCCCGCTGAAATGTGAAGGGGGTACAGACCCTTTTGCTGTCACAGACCCAAAAAAAAGAGGAATCAAACTATATTGACCAGATAGATGTCTTGCTGTTGATAATCTAATGAAATATAAAAATGTGTTAGTAAGCAGAAAATCACCTTAATATTCTTATATACCAAAATATTGTAAACAAACTTGAATACTCAGGAAAGGAATCTACTTTGTAGATTAAACTAGATGAGTGAAAGTTGATCACAAACTTTGATGTTGGCTTGACAAAGCTTTGTCTGAAAGTTGAACATGTTTTTAACAAGTATATAGTATATTTTAGTATATATATATATACTAGGGGTGGAGCCGAACCCGAATACGGTATTCGGAAAGGCACAAATAACGTGTTTTTTACAAATACTTATTTCGAACAAATACTTTAAAAAATATTTGTATTCGGGAACAAGAAAAACTTTATTTCAAAAATCTGCGTTTCCTCATGAGACCGCAGTGCGCCTGGATGAGTGAGTGAGTGACGGACACAGGCTGCTCCACACAGCAACAGAGAGCGCTCGGCTGAGCGAAAAAACACTCAACTCCATCACTATTTTTGTTGAATAGATGTTTGTACCTTAACTGGGTTCCTGAGGCAGTTTATAACTTTCGAGAAGCGATCGGGAGATTATTCCATTACGCGGCATTATTGACGTCTGCAGTCGGGTGCTCTCGTGTTCGCTCTGTTTACGTACAGTAGCTGTTTAGCGCGGTAATTTAGACAATAGGCTGTTGACAGAGTAACGTTAACGTTCGGTTAAAAAGTTTAAAAATGCTTGTGTAGTTTTGTCGAATTGTATGCACGTGTGGGAGTTATATGGTACGTAAGTTACTCTGTCTGTTGCAGACAGCAATGTAGGCTGTAGGCTTCACAATGTTCACAATGGTATTTTATTAGTTGTTGGTTTAACCATGGTGGATGAGGTAATGGCTGTTATGTTATTTTCTATTCAATGACATTCCTTGTTTCATTGTTGGATTTATGGAAAAACATCAACCAATATTGCATATCCATAATTATTATAATGGATATAATTAAAGAATACTTACACATAATGTAAATTAGAAGTGTAACGCAAATTTTTTTTTTATGATTACGATTTTTACGCCTATTTTGAATTTTACTCGAATACAAATACAAATACAAATACTTTTCCCTCCTCAACAAATACAAATACAGATACAAATAGCGGCTGCTTTGCACACCCCTAATATATACATATATATATATATATATATTATAGCTAGTGTATTTTAACACATTGTTAACATGTTTTAGCAGAGTTGCCGACTCTTTTTGACACTTTTCCATTTTCTCACGCAGAGATAAATCGCGAAGCAAAGAGGACACCTCACCGACAGTCAGACAAGACAGAACAAGTTCCTTTTGATATGAAACAAATTTTCAGCTTTCAAATTCTGTCAATTTTATTACGAAATTCCAACAATAAATAACGTTTTGCCGCTTTTATAAATGTGACAGATCACTGTAGCGCCTCAGCGGCACGTGAACCGATCGTCTCCCTTTACTACTAATTAATAGTAAATCAACACGAATAAACAATAATAGGTACCGGTATGTTGAAAGATACAGTAGGCCTACAACTTACCGAAATGTATATTATGCCTCATACATAATATCGATCAATCACTGTTTTTTGACCGTGGAAAAAGAGGTCAATAAAACAGCTGGAGAACTAAAATGAGGATCAATATCAGCGTGGTGTTTTCGAGACGCCGAGAGCTTCATGTCCGTGACAAACTTGGACTTGACAGAGCTTCGCGAGTCGCGACTTGACAGCGACACCGCTCTTGAACATTCTTTATTAGACAGGTGAGCAAATGTACATAAAACAAATCAATGTTATATAGCTCAACATGATAAAATGTTAGAATATGATCAGTATGTTATTCTAATGTTGATCTAGCTTACTAGTAAGCTGCTAGTTTCATATAGCAAACAAACTAACACATAGAATAACATTATAACTTTCAATACATGCTGTTTAGTGTGATAGTGTAACGTTAGATCAAGTGAAACAGCGCTGAGTTACCTTTATATTCGTTATTTCCTGTGTTACCTTTATACCATTATTTCCTTTATATCCGCAGGACTCGCGTGTGATATCTGTCTATTACTAGCAATCGCGACCTGCTTCATACCACTGTAATGTTAAAAAACATGAATGTTTTCACTCATCCATTATTAGATCCATCAGCTTGACAGCATGTCCCAGCATTCAGCTTGTCCCTGCGTCATAAACCTACGCCTTTGTTATTGTACCGGTAAGCTGTTAGCGAACCCTAGCGGCAAAAAATATTACATATTGTAGCTTTAATGACCATAGCACGTTAGTTGGCTAGAATTTTTTTTATTTTATAATATATTTAGTATTAGTAGCCTATAAATGAGTATTTTGCTAAATATTTGCACTATATTACATATTTATTATATTTTTACTTATATCATTAAAATATTATAGTTATTATAACAAAAAACACATTATATTTAATTTGAGTTGTTATTTTTAACTTTTAATAATACCAGCTAACAGGGTAGCCTGTTTACAGCATTATGTGAGAATTTCTTTCTTGAGAAAAATTTACATGTATCTACTGTACTATTTATCCAAATGAATCGATATTGAATCAAGATCGGTATCAAACCCCAAGAATTGAATTGAAATTGTAAAATCCCCCCCCCCCCTCCATAATTCTCACTCCATGGTTTTAGCAAGTTGCTGACATGTTTCTAGCACGACTGAACAAATTGCTAACATGATTTAGCACAAAATAAAAGCCTCTTGAGGTACCTCTGGAAGTAGAGGTATGTCTGGACGAGCCCCGCACTCCAGTAGACGACGGACGCCCTTGACATGGGCAGCTTTGATAGCCAGGAAGATGACGGGCATGGGGACAGTAGAGGCGTTTGGGTCTGCTCCTCTCTCCAACAGAAGATTGATTGTAATCCATCGATTCCGATGTCTATCAGACCAGACGATCACCAGTCACAAAACAAAAATTTTTCATTCAAATCATTCGCATTACTGTAATGCGAAAAAACAACAACATATAAATATATAAAAGCATTATAATTATAGCATTCCTGTTGCTCAAAAAGTAGAGCACGGCACTAGCAACACCAAGGTCATGGATTTGATTCCCAGGGGATGCATGAACTGATCAAATGCAAGCCTTGAATGCAATGTGAGTCGCTTTGGATAAACGCATCTCAAAAATGTACCAGTGTAAATAAATATTATAAAATGTATTATAATATTTTATATGATAAAACTATTATTATTATTATTGATTAAATTATTATATTAGAATTTAAATCACTTTTATTTTATTTAATAATAATACATTAAGTAAATAAATTAAATAATTTTGTATGTAATAATTTACTTATTAATATTACACATATTTATTCACCACTAATAAGAATTTTTGGGTAAAATATGCTTATGAAAATGCATTATAAAAAAAATACATAAAATAAAATTACATTTAACCCAGGCATATTTTTTGTGAGTTTCATCTAAATAAAAATGATTTCTATAGAAATTTACTCTGTCTTAAGAAGTGCAATTTTCCGGACCGTCTCTTGGGTGTCTGTCGGAGTCACTGTTCCTGTCTGGCACAGGATCTCTGCACTCATCTGTAGGATCTCCTCTGTGACGTCAATGTGAAAACTAGCCAAAGAACATGCAGAATCAAATGAAAGATCATCTGATCTGATGCTCCGCTCTAGTTTGTCTTCAAACTCCAGATTTGTCAGCTCTTCTTCAGAGTCGACGACACTCTTTGTTTTCCTCTCTCGCCAAAACACAGAACCCACTGCAATCGTACCATCGAATACTTGAATAGATCTTGAAATGCTATCACGGGGTTCTACTGATGGTATGTCATGTTCATGATCAGGCTGAAGAACTATCTTCTTGTTTGGGTCTGTATTTTCATTGATTTGATGAACTTGAGGTTCCTCAGAGTTGCTGAGGCCTTCTGGTTGGTCAGGTTGATCTTCCTTTATGTCCTCGTTGATTTGCCCTTGAGCTCCGAGTTTCTCCAAGTTATTGAGGTTCTCTGGTTCAAGACTTTGGTCAACTTGGTTGGTTTGTCTTGGTGTCTCAAATATCTCTTGGTCGCTTTCATCTTCGGGTGTTCCTGTCATTGGATCTGGAGAGGATATATGGGAGACGTCTTCCAAAGGCTTGATCTTTAGCGTAACAGACCCGAAAAAAAAGGGAGGAACAAGAAATGAAGGGAAAAAATGATCTGACTAACTATAAGCATACCAAAATAAATCTCAGTATTCTTACCTGTGGCTCTGGGCTGATATTCTGGGTCACTTTCTCAGCCAGCGTCTCGTGTAAAGACTGAAGCGGATAGTAGAGGACAGTACAGACAGCCAGAGCAGACATGCCTTCATCATTTAACTTATTAACATCGGCCCCGCTGTCCAACAGCATGTGGATGACATCGTCATGACAGTGTACCTATATATAGACACACAACAAACCTAATTTACATGTTGATCATCACCAAACATGCAATCTGTACTGTGTGTTGTTATTCAAGATCTGAAACCTGTAGTTTTCATTCACAAATGTAAAAAAGAAAAAGAAAACAATGCTGCCATCTTCTGGCAAATATTGCTTACACACATTTATACTACAGGGCCGTTGAATGCTTGAATCTGATTGGTTGACGAACGTTCTGAGGTGTGCAATTATTTTCAGGGAACCGCACGGCTAAAGTAGTTCCGGCAGGTCTTGACCTCATTACAGTTCCATATCACTTCGCGTAGTCAACTGTAATAACGGACAATACGATACAATTCATAACAAGAAAAAGCTGCAGCCCCATGCGCTTGATCTGCAATTTTCAATGTCTAACTTCACAATCAATGAAAACATGCAGTTTAATTTTAATAAATAAAGTAAACAGTCCTATTCATAATCAATAGAAAATTAAACTGAATATTTAAATAAATTGATAGTCCTGTTGCACGGGTTTTCGTAATTATTGAAGATAATATAACAAATAAATAAAATTGATAGGCCTATACTTGTTAAAAGGGCTTTGTGTTTCATTTATTAGTCAGTCTACTGTCACTAATAGAAAAAAAGAATGAACGAATTAATTAAAACGAATTGAATTAATAAATAAATAATAATATTGACGCACATGCTTCTCTCTAAGGCCGGTTATGAATGTAATTTGATACTTATGTTATGACTGATCATGCACGCGTTTTCAGCGCGTTCAGTCTGTGTTCACAGTGGTGTTTAAAATCTGCTGCATTCACAGTCAGAGAATGTTTCTAGTCGTTACGTGTGTGTGTCCAGCATTACTCTGCTATCAGCGGCTCAAACCTCCGTTACTAACTCTAAAATGACGTTTTGGAATTAGCAACGGAGCATGGGTTTAGATGCGCAAGGAATTAGTCCTACATACAAGAGCGTTTTAATGACAAAAACTTTACAAACGTCTTGAAATACATCATCTGAACAATATTTCGAGGTGTGGTAACTGTAGTATAAGCGGAATAATTGACTCCAGGCCGTTGAATTATTATAAAAATAATGCACACCCGAGGTGTAACGGCCACTCCGCTTCGCGTCGTGACCGCATTACCACCTCGGGTGTGCATTATTTTTATAATAATTCAACGGCCTGTCGTCAATTATTCCTTACATATATAATACAATATTTATTATATTATATTTATATAATAAATTATATACTTCATTTATTTTTATGTTTTTTCATATAAAGGTAATATATATATATATATATATATATATATATACAGTGGTGGCCAAAATTATTAGAACGGTAAGATTTTTTAATGTATTAAAAAGAAGTATCTTCTGCTCACCAAGGCTTTGTTTATTTGATCCAAAATACAGCAAAAACAGTAATATTGTGATATGTTTTAAAAATATCCCTGTGTTATTCCTGTTATTCCTAAATGTATTCCTGTGATCGAAGCTGAATTTTCAGCATCATTACTCCAGTCTTCAGTGTCACATGATCCTTCAGAAATTATTCTAATATGCTGATTTGCTGCTCGAGAATCATTTATTATTATTATCAATGTTGAAAGCAGTTGTGTACAATTTCTTTTCAGGATTCTTTGATGAATAGAAAGTTCAAAAGAACAGCATTTATCTGAAATATAAAGCTTTTGCAACATAATACATATCTATACTGTCACTTTTTTATCAATTTAATGCATCCTTACTGAATAAAAATTATTAATTTATTTAATTTCTTTCCAAAAAAAAAAAAAAAAACTCGTACTGACCCCAAACTTTTGAACGGATAATGTTACAAAAAATTTTACACAACTGTTTTCAACTTAACATTGTATTATAATTTTTTTTTAAATACTAAAAAAAAAATATTCGTAAATGAAAAATATAATATTAATAAATAAATATATCAAAATAAACATACTGCCAATAACTAGTGCCTGGATCATTGGATCTTGTTAAAACAGAAGCTTACCGTGGCTGCTATGAGAGCCAGATGTCCTCGTGCGTCACTCACGTCGGGATGGACTTTTCCATCTCTGAAGATTCGATAAACATTCCTGCATTCACCATGTGAAGCTTCCTCGATCAGTTTCTCTGAGTTCAGCTCCAGGGGACCTTTGGGTCCAAACGGAGTCCTGTCCATATTCAACACTGCGGTGACGTCCCAGTCTAATGTTTCTGTCTCAAATCTGCAGGGAAAAAGTAAATGATATGGGTCAAATAAAGGTAAAACAAAATAAATGAATATTATATATACTGTACATATAAATATTGTTGGTACCATCTACCATCTTCTGGCAAATATATATTGCTTACTATTTATATGACAGACAGACTCAAAAAAAAAAGAAGAGTGTTCTGCCACAACATGCAATGCAATGTTAGAATTAAATATATTTTAATTATATTCATATGTTTTATTAAATATATAAATATATTATATTTCAACTCATTATATAAAAAAATATTAAAAAAAGTTTTGCCCAGGTTAATGCTAAG
Source organism: Phoxinus phoxinus (assembly GCF_949152265.1). Taxonomy (NCBI): domain Eukaryota; kingdom Metazoa; phylum Chordata; class Actinopteri; order Cypriniformes; family Leuciscidae; genus Phoxinus; species Phoxinus phoxinus. The sequence goes on along the minus strand of NC_136895.1, from coordinate 17,995,174 downwards.
CAACAAATCTTCTCACCTGTGTCTCTGAATGTGTGCATTCATGCGCTGCTGTAGCGTCAAGGCTGTCGATGTTGATTGCTGCTCTGTGCTGATGTCACTCCTACCAAAAAAGTGAAGGTCCAGTTCCCGGCGTAGACACCTGGGGACGGGCAGATGGTCGGAGTCTGTGGAGTAGCTCTCAGTGTCTGGAGGCAGGATGAAGCGTTCCTCGTCCTCTGATAACTCCTGATCGGACTCAAGGGGACCGCCATCTGTACTCCACTCCACGTAGAGAGGAAGTTGAGGTTGTTTCTTAGGCAGTCTGGTCATGTGATCTGGGAAGTCCTCAAGACTAAAGCCGCCCTCCAGTGTGGTGCATATTCGCAGTAACATCTCTCTGTGCCAAAGGCCCACATCCTGCCGCCCATCAAGGTATGTCATGATCCCAGGGCCAAAACGTTCATCAGCGTGATACAGACCCTGTAGATTGGATTTTGTTTTATTGTCTATTATTTAATAAAAGTAAACGTATTGTTAATGAACTATGGGAATTATGAAACCTCAAAAGTTGATCCGTCTGGGAAAACCTGCACTCCGTATCCCTCTTTTCGGTTCAGATAAAAGTTTCCTTTGTATTTGGATCCATCTGGCCAGGAATACATACCTTTCCCATGTCGATAATCCTTAAAAAATGAACCTTTATAGAACTGAATAAAACATGAAAATAATTTGGTGTCAAAGTGGCAAGTACAGTGGAGAGGGGAGCAATACAAATGATTTAAAATAATTTTTAACAAAAAAAATCAAAGGTGCATTTCTGGTGCTTTCCACGAATAGGCTACAAAAAGGGCCTGTAAATAAATAAATAAATATGTTTTTATTTTTCTTGTTTTTCAGGAAATATACATTATGTTCATTAGTAGAAAAATGAAAATGAATGGATAAAAAATGTATGAAAAAAGCCTGAAAATAAATAGATACAGACAGATTTTCCTTCCCATTTATTTATTTTGCAATTTTCTAGCAATAAACATTATTTTTTATTGCCAAGTAACGTTAATTGAAAATAATTGAATGGAAAAAATAAAGATAATTAAATAGACAAATAATTATCAAACGTAGTATTTGAAATTGGTAACATTAAATCATTAAAAGTAGTTTATTACGATTAACGTTACGTTAACTGAATATTCAGCAGACTGTCAAAATGATGTCGAATACTGGCATTGATGCCTTTTCATGATAGGTTAATGTTACGTTTTATAAAGCCAGTGTTTATTAATTACTTCAATTTTGCAAATTAAACTTTGTCTCAGAACCAACAGAACTTTATATGGTAACGTTATTATCTGCTACATATGAAGTGAAATATACCTCTCCATTTGTCCATGTGAAGACACCAGTGCCATGCTTCAGGTTATTTACGAATCCTCCCTCATATTTACATCCATCCGACCATTCCTGGATTCCATGTCCATTTCTTTTCCAAGAACTATCCTTTCTCCACATTTCTGAACTAACGTGCTTTTCTTAATCAGTTCATATCATGACTTTATAAACGCTTGTTTACACAGCGCGCGACTTCTGAGTGCTCCAGACACTTTTTTATTGTTTAACTTCGGACGGTTACCATGACGACGCGAGGCTAGAGTAAATTCTTAAAACTGCATGTCGTAAATTTCTGCATCTGTCAAAGTCAAAAGCTGCACATCACGCGGAAATAGAGTCCTCGTTAAATTAACTGCTATTAAGCCAGTTCCTCTGTGAGATAGCTGGTCCTCCAGATGGTCTATTTACAACATAATATACATGACAAAGGCCGACGACCCTCTTCAAATAAACACGTGTTCCTCGTTGGTTTACTTTTGTGTTTCAAGTGACCTGCTAGTTCATGGTAGTAGTTAAACACCGCGCAACTAAGCAACCGCAACGACCCAGGGACAGTCGAGAGCGCGCGCATCGCAAGCACGCGCTGGCTTTTTCTTGCTCCGTCTCACACACAAATATATCTGTTTTAATAATGTTTAAATAAATTACTAACTAATTGATATCTGTTTTCTTTACTTATTTGACGGCTGTCAGTCAGTCAGCACCAAAACATCGCAAGCACAAAGCTTCCTCAGCCGCGTGCTCATTAGCGCGCGACGACACATGATACTTGCCGCATGGTGATACATTACAAGTGCCTGCACTACCATCGAGATAAACGTTTAATTAATGTTCTTCCGAGACTGGCTCGGATAATTAGCCTACAATGAAAACTAAGACATGTAAGATAGTTTCCGCTGAAGAAAAATACTTTGGTGGTTGGACTTAGGTCTAGTTAGATATTTTATAGGGGTTTTGAGCACTTGTTACATCAATGTAAAAACATATGTTGTCATCATTTATTGATCATATACTTAGATAATATTCGTGGGTTTCTTGGATTGTCTGTATATTTATTCATTAACTGCAGTAAAAAGCAAATATTTACAGTGGGTTTTTTTTTAATCTCCCAATATGTAAAGTGCACGATTTTAGGAAGTACAATCTGGAAGGCTATGTTGAAATTCACCCCCATGGGCAAAACACATTCTGTCATTGTTACTGTTATATTCAAATATCAGACAAGTTTTTCCAGATAATAAACCTTAGTTCAGAACATTGAAATGCATAGTGAAAAAGAACATCACAACAAAGAGACATATGTTGTCACGCTATTCAGTGGCAATACAACTTCAAGTAAATCGACCCATCTTTATGTTTTTATCTAGTACCCAGGTGCAAAAGGAGGTGGATTTAGGTACTCATATGGTAATTCTATATCTGCAAAGTTGGGAATACCGTCAGATGACCGACATTCAGATAACTCCTGATATTCATTTTCTGCCTGTTGTTTAGGGTTCATTGTGCTGTCCAAAGCAGGAAGAGGCGGATCCTCCTGACGCGCATCTTTTGGGAGCTCCTCATACATGTGATCTTCAGAGTGCTTCTTTTTAAGCTTTTTCTTAATTTGCGCCAGGCTCAAGACCACAGGTTTCAAATGTGGTTGGTTTTTCTGTTGGGTACGGCCTTCAACGGATGAGCTGGCTGCGATTTGATGTCTGTCAGGGCTTACCGACGTCAAACCTTGCGATCTGTCGGCCTCCGCGGTTGCTTGCGGGCGATTAGGCAAGCACATTCTGGGCGGTAACTGTGGTGGCGTGTCAAGAGTTGTGGAAGTAAATACTGTTCTAGGCTTTGGAACAGGCTTTGTTGGCTGATCCTGAAAAAAAAAAAAGTAGGCCTATTTTTAGCCATTAGCCTGTTAGTTGAACATAAATGTGAAAATGCACTATCCAAACATAAATGGGTTATAATTCATGAATGCTGAAATACAGACACTTAGAAGATTATTGCTGAATAATATAATAATTGCTGATTATTGCACTTCAAAAAAATGAAAATGTAAAAATAAATATAGAATTAAAGTGTACTCTAAAGCAACTGTACTATACCAAACTATTTTATTTCATACAAAATATATATTTTACAAAATAATTTGGACTAAAATTCAAAGCCATATGTTTAACCAACTGTTCCAAATTTGAAGTTAGTATCACAAAAAATTGAGGTTCCTAGGTTTGAGGTTCCTGTCACAAATAAATACATTTCTGTCACAATATCACTTCTATCACAAAACAGTCAACAAATATGGAACCTTGTGTCTCAGAACTTTCCTACGATGTGTTTTGTCGAGATTAGAAAAACATTTGATCTTAAAGAAGAACAGTAAATTTTGTAATATGAAATAAAACATAAAGGTTTTAAAGTACCGTTTCCATGGTAACAATTTCCAATTTGAAAACATATTTTACAGGTTGAATTTTGAGGGTTTAAAGGGATGGCACCATGAGCTAGAGCCAAACCCTTTTTCCCCTTGGTCGAACATCATTAAAGTTAGAGCTTATATAGAGATATCAGCCGAATGGCTTAGTGCAAACGCTAATGGATCCGAAGGTTGTATCTCGTAAATTACCCCGCCAATAATGCCCTTAATGGTACCAAACTTCTACAGTAGTACAAATAGATTCTGTACTCATTGAAAAGTTTGTAAGTACATCAGGAGTTTATTTAAAAAACACTTGCCTGATGGCTATGCTACCGCTGACCCGGACGTCGAGGTCACTTCAGTGATTTGGGAAAAGCCCATAAAAGTCCGAAAAAATCACCCGGTGTTGCGGATTTTTTTTTTTGTATATCCCAAAAAAGTATAATTTTTTCCGAAGTGTTGACAACTTAGTGTTAACTAATAATTGTTGCAAACTGGTACTATCCACACAAAAAAAAATGTGCATTCCTGGAACTGGGCGTCGTTACACTACATCCTTATGCATCGCTTTCTGTCAGGACTTTTACGGGCTTTTCCCAAATCACGGAAGTGACCTCGACGTCCTGGTTAGCGCTAGCATAAGCCATCAGGCAAGTATTATTTAAATAAACTCCTGATGTAGTTACAAGCTTTCCAATGCCTCGTTTTATAAGTACAGAACCTATTTGTACTACTGTAGAAGTTTGGTACCATTCCGGGCATTATTAGTGGGGTAATTTACGAGATACAACCTTCGGATCCATTAGCGCCTGCACTTAGCCATTCGGCTGATATCTCTAAATAAGCTCTAACTTTAATAATGTTTGACCAAGGGAAAAAAAGCTTCTGGGGAGGGGGTGTTTGGCTCGAGGTCATGGTGCAAAGGACCCTAGGTTAAAATTACTCCGAACCATCCCTTTAAGTCTAATTTATGATGATTACTAATATATGTGAAAAGAAAAAAAAGGCAAACAAATGCTAGCAGGACAACCTGTTCCATTAAGGGCTATTTCACGCAAAAATTAAAATGATCCTGTGTATATGACTTTCTTCTTTCAGCCAAACACAATCTAAGGTTTTTTTTAAGCCCAAAAAAGCACATCCATCCATCATAAAAGTAATCGCACGGCTCCAGGGGGCTAATAAAGGCCTTCTGAAGTGAAGCCATGTGTTTTTGTAAGAATAGCTACTTTATAATAATAACGGTCACTCTTCTGCTGGAACTAGACTCACGTACAGCCATTACCAGAAGCTAGTGATTATAGTTTATAAAGTTATAAATATGGATATCTTTTTTACAAAAACCACATCGCTTCACTTAAGAAGGCCTTTATTAACCCCCTGGAGTCACTTTCATGATGGATGGATGTGCTTTTTTTTAGCTATAGATACCATTCATTATAAAGCTTGGAATAGCCAGAATATTTTGTGTATTGTGTTTGACTGAAAGAAGAAAGTCATATACACCTAGGATGGCTTGAGCGTGAGTAAATTATGGGATAATTTTGTATAACATTTTTGGGTGAACTAAGCCTTAAATTCACAATTATTATAAATCATCAAATATTGTCATTTTAACCTCAATGACATTATATAATGTACACTATTTTGATGTTGTATTACCGTGCTCTGTAGATTCATGGTGGTCAATTCCGTCTCCAAGCTCGGATACAGTCTCGCAGAAGGACTCGATGAAGGTAGCGCAGGCAAATCCGCTTGGAGCGCCGAAGTCGCGTTGTGTTCTGAGATATCTGAATGAGGCGTATGTGCTTGTGTTGGAGAAGTTACCCATTGAACCTTTCCAGTGTTCTTTCGAGAAACAAACAACTCAGCGTAGTTATTTTTGCCACCCTGCACACAAATGAATCATGTTGAAACAAAGATTACAATTATTGTTGACGATGGAAATAAACATTGTCTCCTTGCTCTGTCATGTTGTTGATTGGGTAAACAGCAATTTTATACTATTTAACACTGAAAAAGTGTGCAAAAAGTGGGTTCATGTTGCCAGCTCTAACTAGATTGGTTGATCTTGATTGGATGACGGTCCATAACGTGTTTGTGGTGTAACAGACAACATTGCACGTGTAACTCTATACCTGTTCACATGCCACGGTCAGCAGTTCGTTGAAGGGTAAAATGGGGCTTCTGCGGTGGAAGGCCACCAAGTCGTGGAGGGATTGATAGTGTGTAGTTTCTCCCACTATAATAAATTGGTTATCTGGCAAGACGTCAATCATGAAGTGTCTGCAGCGATCTTCAGCTCTAGGAGAAAGATATTTATAGATGACCTTTAGCGAATACATGTTTGATTGGAACTCATTTGTGTACAGTAATGATGCGAGTCAAACTTCCTTATTGTGAGGATCCATAACTGACAACAATGGACACATTGACACAGACTTACCGATAAGATAATGTATAACCCACTCTGCTCTCGCTAACACGAATGAGGAAGTAACCAGGAGGCTTGCACTTCAGCTCATCCTCCGCAGCCCTACAAAACAAAACAATTGTATCTGACTGGTTAAACCACAACCTGATTTTCTGCTATTTGACATCTTCATGTTCATGATAACACACAGTCTGAGCATTCAAGCACATATTACACCGCCTGTCTGCTTATTTTTGTGACATAATACAGTGTTCAGTCCATTACTTCCTGGATATTATGCCGTGGAACCATTCTGGAACAATTCCATTCTTCAGAATGCTGCTGCGCTGAAATTCGGTGAACCAGGCGAACGCTGCATCACTGCTGTCGCACGGTAAAGGCACAGCCATGACATCCAGTGTCCTAAAGGAACAAATCATTTGATGGAAAAATGTACAATTTAGGTCAATGACACTAACTTTTCTGCTTAAAAATACATTAAAGTACAATTCATTCAGACAATGACTTGAATGACCACTTCTATGATGAACATGTTTTCAGTAGCTGAATTAAAATCATTTACAATATTTCTTTAAATATAGTTGAACTGTCCAGAGAGTTTTAGAATAAAGAAAAAAGTGTGAACAAAAGGCTGAAATTTTAAATTATAATATTAATAATATTCCTGACGGATTAACTGTTAAAGTAAATTCAATTAAATATGAACACATCATGCACTTACAGGAAGTTATGAATATTTGGCTTGTCCACACAATATCCATTAGCAGAATAATATTTTTCGTCGTGATGAATGACTCACAAACTCGTTATTACTGACAATTAAATTACCAAACTTGTTTAATGTGGATTTTACACCAAAAAAAGTATGTTCAATTTCTCTTAGCGCACTTATTTGCATATATTTCAATAGGCTATTACAGTATAACATATAGACTATTTGACATGAAAGGTGTCGAATAGGCTATATGTTATTCAAAATGGCAGTATGTCACTATTAAAAACAATAATACATAGGTAAAATGTAATGTTTTCATTACACACTCACCTGCCGAGGCACACGTACAGTGACGGCAGTCGACGTGACCTCACCTGTTTAAAAACTGTTGTGTGGGGTGTGGTTTAAAAACAAAGTAGGCTACAGCCGACACAATTTCAGACCATTAACTATATGAAATATCTACACCTCTGTACTTTAAGTCATCAGTCGGTCTCTTGTGAAATAATATAAATAGTTTACAAACGAGTAATTTTGATTTGTGTTCACTGTATGACTTTATATCATGAATATTAATTACGCTGTTTAACTTCCTGGACCGACACCCTAATTAATATTCATGAAGCCGCACGTACCATCTAGCAAATCTGGTAGGCCTGCTCGATAAACGTCATATAACGTCATTAATATTCATTAGACAAGACTTCCAGTTACCTTTGACTCAGCGAATCTGGTAGACACTCGACAAACGTCACATAACGTAATTAATATGCATGAGTAAAGCTGTTGTGGGATTCGAACACTGTAAAACATTATTGTTGGTTTAACCTGGTTGCCTTAAAATGTTAAGTTAATTTAAATAAAAAAAGGAGATTGGTTTAATCAACAGAAACTCAAAATATTATGTTATCTGAACCACATAAATTATCTAAGTTGTTTAGACAAAAGAAAAAAAATGGTCATGAAGCATGTAAATAATTTTTTACAGTGCAGATTCACGTTATGAACAGTCTGGACGATACAAATGTCAAACTTGTTCTTAGTTTTGTGTCTGGTGATATACTGATAGTCATTTACTGAAAGTGTCACTTTTGTGTGAGACTGAGATGTTTCTCACAAAAAAAAAAAATACAAGGCATAATTTATAACTTCTGTAAAATCCATAAAATGATCAATTATTCATCTAATTGGACTATTCTGGAAAATAATCAAACGTCTACCCCACAAACAGACTTTTTATAAAAATTTATTACACAGAAAATGGAAAAGAAGCATTTGAAGCATTTTGAAATAGTCATTTGACAGGAAAAAAAAGCGACAACGCATTCACAAAAATGTCTAGGGAAGAGCTAATATTTCTTTGGTCTTTGTTTGGTCCCATTTAGTGGTGGTTCCACAAAAATACCCAGGCACTTTGACATTGGCTACATGGTAAACACCATCGTTATCAATGGAGTAATGTACTGCAGTGCATCCTGTGGCCAGTAGGTGGAGCGCATGATGTACTTATGAGAAACTCTGCATTGAAAACGCCCTCGTCAACAACCTGCATACATTTACATTAATATAAAAACTTAAAGTGAATTTCTGCTGAGCACATTATTCACTTTTCATGTGGTATGTCATAAGGTAAATAACGTTGTTTCAGTGGGGGAATTAGCACCTCAGGTTGTTTGGCTAACTTCTGAAAGCAGTGATGTCGAGCCATCTTGGATAATAGCGAAAAAAGAAATACCTCAGACCAAAATTTAAATTATAATTTTTTCTGTGAGAAAATAGGGCTCAATAGCTAGCAAGTTGGAATTAAGGAGAGTTGTGGAATGTTGTAAAAATGGACGTCGCTCTCTCATCGTCTCTCTTATAAGCTGTTCAGCTCCTGAAGTGTCTGATCCAGCACTTGGTGCATTCCGAGGTTTTCTTCTTTTGCAGTAGATAATTTTTCTGTAAGCAAAAAGAAAAAAGAAATTAGTCAGATGCTGTGACTGTTTAATAAGCATATACTATATGGAAATACAGTTTAGTGCCCTAGTTGTGTGGTCTTCACTGTAAAAAAATAAGTTGCTGCCTTAGATTTTTAAGTAGCCTACAATCAACTTGGATGATTAAGTCATTTCAACTTAAATTACATTAAACTGAAAATTGTTGAATCTTGTATAACTTATAAAAAATGTTGAAAATTGCCTAACTTATTTTGATGTTAAAGCAATGTAAAACATGTTGTCATATCTTATTTATCTTATAATTGTGTTTACAGTGTCATGGTTCATCTACAACCACAGTGTTATAAGAAAAAATATCCCCATTTAATTTGCTTGCACTTGGTCAGTGTATCAGTAATATTAATTACAATTGCATTTATGTGTATGATTAAAGAAGAATCTTTCAACTGTGAATATTAGTATTGTATTAAATATTTTTTAAATATTATATAAATACAGGCACAAGCATAAAATCAGACAAAACTGAAATGTAACCTCACCTTTGTGGACATCAGAATATAAGAGAGAAGAGTATAGAAAACTGAAGAATATTTAATATATTCTAATATATATAATTTAACACATTTTATCATATTCAATACATTTCATAAAATGTATAATATTTTATATAGGTTGCACAGAAAATATTATATTACATATTTTACATACATTTTCTTCTAAGTTGAATTTAATTTTCTTCTAAACTGCATTATAAGATCTGAGGTGAGAATTATCGAGCATATTTTGTGTAAAATTCCCAAATTTACCAAAAGTTCTGACACTTTTTGACTAAATGAATTTCAATGATCCAGTCATTCATGATTAATGGATAATCTCTTTTTTTTAATCATACATTTACAATCAAGTAAAATGTTAATTTACAATCAAGTAAAATATTTCATCTAAGTCTAAAAAACGAATATTAAAATTCCCTGATATTACCAGGAACTCAGTGAACTTAGGAACTCTAACCAATCTTTATAATGAAACATTATCAATGACAACAGAAGATTGACAGTATGAAATGAAACAAGGGTGTTTTATTGAGACTAGCGAAGACACGCTGAAGAAAATGAAGCAAGCACACATGAAGAAAGTGGCAAGAAATTTGAGAAAGCAGAGCGGGACAGAGATGGATCTACAGGGAGGTCATGTCATTGAGAGCATGGTCCAGCTCCTCAGAGATGGCTTTATACTTCAGCTTCTGAGCATAGAGTTCATCTGTAGATCGGCAGGAAAAGCAGGAAAGCGAAGGATGAGAAGCAGCAATGGACAGAAACCAAATGAAAAAGAGAAAGACAAGAAGTTAATGGAAGACTAAACATGAAACTTACAGAGGTCATGTTCTACCAGTAACAATCTAGAAGCGAATCGTGTTCTGTAAAATGACTGTACAAATTTCCATCCGGCCCAAAGAAGATATGCTCCCTATTAGCCTACTTTTCCTATTCATATATACTTTTATTAAGCAAATGCAGAGTTCAGTCTCGTAAAGAGCTGACCGGCGCTGTGTAGGGAACAGACATACTTCATTTCTCTTGGGACAGAAGGAAAACCAGGCTTGTTTAAAGGGGTGGTTGATTGCGATTTCACTTTTTTTATTTTAAATAGTGTGTAATGTTGCTGTTGGTGCATGAACAGTATCTGCAAAGTTGCTGTGCTGAAAGTTCAACATAAGCAGAGATATCGTCTTTTAAAAATCAGGAAGTTTAATGCCTACAAAAACGACTTGAATGGGACTACAACGAGATACTTCCCGGGTTTTATACGTAGCTAACCCATCCATTTACATCAACCCTCCCTCCGGAATATGGAAAAAAAAAGGGGCGTGGTCATATTTCTGCGGCTTCGTGGAAGAGGACGAATTATAGCAGAGCTGTAGCCATGCCGTCGAAAGTGTGTTATTTTCACCCAGCTGTCATGTCTTCTGTGTTCGGGCTTCCTACGGACGCTGTAGTTCGTCAACAATGTTAAAAAATTCTGTTTGATTATGTTCCTGAAAATTACAATCGTAATTTAGCTCTCTGTGCTGCGCATTTTACGGAAGACAGCTTCCAGAATCTCCACGAATTCAATGCCGGATTAAACAAGAAACTGTGACTAAAACATGAAGCAGTTCCAACTTTAAACCCACAGGCAGCCGTTGTTGGGCCACAACCTGTAATTAAGACTTAATAATTTTAAATGTAATGTATAATTTCAGACGTAATGTTTTAGTTTTATCAAGGACGTAAACAAATGCCAGCGCTGGCTTTAGCTAACGTTACTTAGTTATGCTATTTTGTGTGTCTATGACAAACGCGTGCAAACATTTTTAACCTGAATTTGTAATTATGTACTAACTTTGTAAATGTATTTTCCATGTATACTTTATGACGTAATTTTTCGATTTGATCAAGAACGTAAACCAATGCCAACGCGGTTTGTTTATAGTAGCCAGTTCGATGCTGCTATTTATAAGACAAACGTGTATAAAGGTCAAAAAATTATATGCAATCGCAACAGCAAACTTCAGCTGCGGTATTACTCAGTCATTTATTCTGTTATATTAAATGTTAATCGGGAGAAAACCGTATCTCAAAAGCTAACAAGCAGTGGCATTTTCAAGTAACAGCGTATCGAAATTATTATATAATAATATAGAATAGAATAATAATTTTACAAAAAAATGTACCATTCAGAAACGTTTTGTAACAGCCGTGTTTGGGGAGGTTCTGCTTGACTCTCGTGATTGCCGCTTTCTGGGTCTGACTCTGGCTCAAACTGACACGGGCGTATTGACACCATTATTTACATTTGACCGGAGCACATGCAACTTTCGCCCGTAAAGGTGATGGGCGTGAAGTTTCCGGACAACGTGCACTACGCTGTTTAGCCAATTACAACACACCGGCCCAACTAACCAATCTGAGCCCATGCCTGTTTCTGAGGGAGTGGTTTCATTGAATCAGGAAGTCAACCGGTCGTTCAAATGACAGAGGAGAAATCAGATTACAATAAAGGTGAAATTTATGAAAAATAAGGCAAAAAAAACAACAAAAAAGACTTAGACATGTTATATTGCACCCCATAAACACAATCATGCAAAGAAAAAAAGCAGTGAACCACCCCTTTAAACCAATTCTATATACTGAGTCAGTCGAATATATCATCTTCCAGGGAAGGGTTCAAGCGTTTGAAACGTGAGCCTGCTGGAACTGACAAAATGGCTCTAAAACAATATGGTGTTGTGTGTTATTGTATTATTAAAATATTTTATGGCCGTTATATAGACAGGGAGGATGACCCGCCATGTGACCTGTAAAACCCCATCCACTCAGGACTTTTCAATGTGTCGTGCTTCGCCACTGGTCATTTCTGAAGGTAAAAAGTTCATTGAGCCACTTCCTTACCTTCACTGATGTTTTCATAAGAACAGTTTAGTCTATTGAAGCTTGCCAAGTCAAACTATAGTCAAAAAGTACCTTTTTTGAAAAGCTATATCATAGGTTACTAAGAAAAAATTCATAAGTATATTAAATCTATTTAAGAAGAAAATGATATTTTAAATGATTTTCAGTATTAAAGTCTTTCTATTAGGATGACAGCATAAAAGTCGAAGACAAAAATGTTTTTTGTGCACTATGAATTGAATGATGATTCATGAATCAGCAAATTAGTTTGAACCAGTTCATTTAATCAGAACAAAGCAATTTGCTAAAATAAACCAACCAAATCTAGTTTTTGAACCAGTTCGTTCCATCAGAACGAAGCAATTCTCTAAAATGAACCACCCAAACCAATCAAATCTGGTTTGTGTCATCTGAATGAAGTGACCCACTAAACTGAACTCTCCAAACGAATCAAATCTAGTTTGAACCAGTTCATTTTTTCCCAAACGAAGCAATTCACTAAAACAGACCATTCAAAACTAGTTGATTCTGACTAAATGAAACGATTTGCTCAAACGAACCGTCTGAATCACCCAATTCACTTAAATGAATCAACCGATTCACTTAAATGAATCAACCGATTCACTTAAATGAATCAACCGATTCACTTAAATGAATCAACCGATTCACTTAAATGAATCAACCGATTCATTTAAATTAATCAACCGATTCACTTAAATGAATCAACTTTCCCGGCTTTTTGTCCTGCTATACACCGCTAATTATTGGAGAAACGATTAATTATTGAACAAATGACTAGTCTAACCGGTTCACTAAATCATCTTTAACAATGTTTTTTCCATGCTAACCTCTGCACTTACCTTGGAGAAAATATCGAATTACTGCAAAAGCAACAGTGTTTTGAAAACAGCTACTGTGAATATTTTAGAACAAGTTCACTAAAATGAACCATTTGAATCAAGTGATTCACTACAACAAACCACAGATTCACTCAAATGAATCAACTTTGTCATTCTACATGGCTACTACAGTAGTTAGGTCATCGCTCAATTCTGGTAGAGCTACAGTGTTTTGAAAACAGCTACACGCTCTTCTGGAAAATAAAGTTAAGTTAGCAGAATCTCTATGTTCAGCTCAAGAGTTGAACTTTTGGCTCCACAGAAAACTGAGTTAACAGACAGATTAAACCAATAGAACCAATAAATGTGTTCATACCTTCCAGGTCATCGATAGACTTCTCCAGTTTGGTCACTGACCTCTCGGCAAACTCAGCACGGGTCTCAGCCTGATAAACACAAAAAGGAAGTTGAAGGAATGAGAAAGGGCAGCTTATCTTTGACCTTGTCTTATTTGTTGACTTCTTTACCTCCTTCAGCTTGTCACTAAGAACTTTGATTTCCTCTTCATACTTGTCTTCTTTTTCTGAGTACTGAAACATGCAAACAAAGACAGATACAGCAAATCCATTTCACTTTCCGTCAACAGTTTCAGTTTCAAAGCGATTATCTGGCTCTGAAGTTGAGTGATGATTATTATAGAGGTCTGAAATTGTGATATTAACAGAATAAAGAGAGATGTTGACTTACTTTCTCTGCCTGAGCCTCTAGGGATTTAAGGTTGTTGGTAACGTTTTTCAATTCCTCCTCCAAATCACTAGCTTTGCTGGAGGTATTTGAGCAGAAAACAATGTTTTAACTGGTCAAGCAACAAATAGTCTATTTAAAGCGTGAGAATAGGTAGACGATACCATTCAGCGACTTCGGCTCTCTCCTCGGCTCGCTCCAGCTCGCCCTCGAGAATCACCAGTTTACGGGCCACCTGTAGCAAAGATGGCGTTCAAACGAAGAGCTTCAAATGTCAAACATCTGGAAGTGGTGTTCCTCTAGGCGCTTGTACCTCACCTCTTCGTATTTGCGGTCGGCCTCCTCTGCGATGTGTTTGGCCTCTTTCAGCTGCATCTCCTGGATCTCCATCTTCTCTTCGTCCTTCATGGCGCGGTTCTCGATTACCTTCATGCCTCTGGAGGTGAAACAAGCGGTGAGCGAAACATCATTGATGACCTCTTCAGTTAGTGTAGATCAACTAAATTGGCTAACGCGAGATCTTTATTTCATAATCAAAATGGTCCTGAAATCTGGAAATGAGAATTGACAAATAAATTTCCACCACCTTTCCAGTCGTGTGCGATTAATGAATAAGAAATTTTGATCTAGACAGATTTGCTAATGAATATTCAAAACTATTTGTCAACTGGTTTGACCAATTCATGGAATCTTCAACATAAGGGTGATTTCCAAGCATTGAATTTATGAAAATTCATGGAAAATCATCTTAATTTCCTGTTTGCTCAAGCTTAATATGAATATCATTGGTTCTTAATATAGGGCCCTATCATTTCCACGATCATGGAATCGTGGACGGAATCGCGGAATTGGCAAATTAACGTGGAATCTAGTGTTAACGCGGAATTTCGAGGAATTTCACATATTTGGAATGAAATTCTGTTTTTGTGTGGGAGAAGAACGTATGTCTGGGGAAAATGCAGAAAATACAGGAAGCAAGTCTGGGTGACACAACCCCTCCCGTTATTTCAGCTCCCCCTCCAAAACAATGAAAGCATGGTGAAGAAAAAACGGAATTTGGGAAAAAATAAAACGGATTTTATAGGGCCCTATTACAGTGTAAAAAAAAAGTTGCTTTTTAAGTACAAGTAAACTTGGATGTTTAAGTCATTTCAACTTAACATTTTGACATTTACATTAAACTGACTTTAAAATTAGAAAAATGCTTATTTTGAGGAGTTAAAGCAATGTAAAAACATGTTGTCATAACTTATTGATCATATGTTTTACAGTGTATGTATTTATATATTAACGTATTTATGTCTGCTTTATAGGTAAAATCCTCTCCAACCACAATCTCTCTTGAAAATGAATTCCGTACAATTTTGTGGATTGTTTTCCAACGAGAAAAAGGTGATTGGTCCACAGAAGCCAAGTAGTTTTCACCCAAAGCACAGCAATTCATTCCTTCCACCGTTATTCATAAATTAATGGTTTCCATTGACCTCTCGCTCTCGTCTGCTGCTTTCTCCGCCTCTTCCAGTTTCTGCAGTGCAGTTCCCAGCCTCTCCTGAGCCCGATCCAGTTCCTCCTCCACCAGCTGAATTCTGCGGTTCAGGCCCGCCACATCACCCTCAGCCTGTCAAAGAAAAGGTCAAAGGTTACATATATACAATTATATACCGACTTTAAATGTAGCAGTGATGTACATTTATGATATAAAATAACGCTCTGATGTGGGTTTTTTCAGGTCTTTGGGGATTCTCCCAATGATGCAATGTCATTTTCATCAGTTTTTGCTCAAAGCACAATCAACTGCAAAAGAAAAAACATTTGTATGCCCTTTACGACCACCACCTCCCGTTGTGATTCAAACAAAGATTGGCCTCATAATGAGCACAATGGTGCCTCTGTGACATTTTTCAGTTTTAAAGAGACCTCACAGCCAAACCGACCCACTTACTGCACTGATAATTGCAACTATAATTATGACAAATATCACAGTGGCTCTCGCACTGCAGACGCTTCAACTGAGCAAGCGCATAGGAAAATCTCGCTGCCAGGAAACTGTATCTGCGTTTAAACTTTAAGAGGCATCGCGGAAAAGTCAAAGAGAGCAAATCGTCCATTTTCAAATCACATCTTTGTTTTGAGTAAGAGCGGCAGGTATTTATGGATTTCTACTGCTTCCTATGGCGGATCATTTGGCGCTTGAATAGTAGTAAACAGATCATGGCTGATGTACCTCACTACATACAAGCTTTAAGCTTTTTTTGTAGCTGGTTTGCTACTGGATGCATAAAAAGATCTTTATCAAACACAAAAATGTAATAGCTCATAGTATAGGCCTTTGACTCCAAACCAACTGTTTTTTTCCTCATAATTGCAAATTATATTCGCATAATGCCAACTTTACTCATAATGGTGACTTTATAACTTGTCCAAATCAACTGTCATATCTTTATATCTCACAATGTGACTTAAAGGGATAGTTCACACAAAAATGTAAATGTTGCCATCATTTACTCACCCATAAAGTTGTTTCTTTCTTCTGCTGAACATTAAAGATGATATTTTGAAAAATGTTTGTAACTAAAACACTTGACTTCCATAGAATTAATTTTTTCATACTATGGAAGTCAATGGGGCCCATCAACTGTCTGGTAACCAACATTCTTCAAAATATCATCTTTTCTGTTTAACAGAAGAAAGAAATTCATACAAATTTGGAAGGTGAGGGTGAGTAAATGACAGAATTTTAATTTTTGGGTTGAACTATACCTTTAATAACTTGTTCAACTCAGACAGCAACATAGTGTCTGCCTGGATCCGGCCCACATCTGGTACGTGTGGATTCCACGACTTTAGTTTATATCTGAAAATATAACTTTATATCTCACAAATTCAAGAATTAAAGTCATAATTACGACATATAGTGTTTGATTTCAAGCTATGTTTCTTGCAATTGTGACTTTTATCTCAAAACTGCGACTTTACATCTCAGAATACGACTTTCTATTTTGCAATGTGTGAGTTTGTATCTTGCAATACGACTATATCTCACAAAACGCCAATGAATACGCTATTCAAGATTGACATCGTTAAAGAAGGGGTCAAATGAACATTTATTCACACACATTTCACCAACTCATCACGGGAGTAGGAAGTTAACCCCCTTTCGAATAAAAGGGAGCCAGAGAGGGGAGGAGAAAAATGCACAGGAAATGGACACACTCCACATCCTCTCCCCTCCCAACATGCTCATTCGGTTCAGGGTCAGGATACTCCCTCATGAGCCATGCCCTTTCCTTAGTCACTGCGCTCCCTGGTTGCTTTAGCCATATATGGTAAAACAAGCTCTGGAGAATGCAAGTGGTGAAGTGCCAAAAAAGTTTTAAAGGCTGAAGAATAGCACACAAAAAAAATAAAGCCATATGTTATCGAGAAGCGTCTGGACGCAGCCTTGAACATTTTATCGCGTACAAGACAAACCCAAACGCGCATATGTGTGATATGAGACGGCGACATTCCCAGATCTATGGATTCCCAGGCCTATTTGCACCACAATACACTCAGATCTTGTTAGAGACGCAGTGACGTCCATGTCCAATTATACGTTTAGGGTTGAACTGTGGGGGAATCACCTGGGACTTCTGCTGTCGACTTCCTGACGCACATTACTATCGTTCGTGACATTGAGCAAACACTTAAGACGAAGACTATCAATGTAATGACCTTTTTATGGGCCGATATTATGAAAATAAGGCCTATCAGATGAAAACCAACAGTGGAAATGAAGTACAGGCTCCTTTTCAGTCAATACAAGTTAATATTCTAATGTGGCTTACTGGTAGAACAGTCAAAGAGAGAGTTGGAGATGCAAAATTATTAGTTATTTCTAAACTAATGCAAAGAAAAGCAGAAGACTGTAGGAGAATTGTGAAGTAAGCAACCACTTGTGTAACTAAACTTTGTAAAGATATGCAAAAAAGGTCTTGATATCACTTTCAACACCATGGGAACCTGTCGATGCAAATTTGAGGAGCATTTCTTTATCTTCCTTTATTTATTTACTAATTTCCTAATGGTCTTTGTACAGGCTTCACATATGTTCGTAGTCATGTTCTTGACTTCTAACCCCACTGTGAATTATGCCGTACATAAATTATGACCATCATGGAGAGGTCAATGGTCACGTCATGACCAAGTCCAGCAGCATTCTGTCACACTAAGAGTGGGAAAACTCCCACTTATGAAAGTAAAGTCAGCAACATTTGTGTCTGACTCAAAGCAAAACCCTAAAAGAGAAAGAAGGGAGTTGATTTCGAGGAATGATGGGACCATGGACCTCCCTAACATTTCTCCATTAATAGTAAAAGGCAACAGATCCTAGACAAAGACACACTATTGATCTACAAACACTAAGAACAGGACTTTCTTAAGCAGTGCCAGCTTCCTGCATATCTGCATGGTCATTTGAGTATGAAGAAGGACCGCAGGAAACTCCTATGTGGAACAAGAGAGAACATCCTGACTCAGTTCCTTTGGGAGCTCAGGATGGGACATCCGTTGGGTCGTTCTTGAATGCAACAAAATCAAATTTTTTAACTTCTAAGAAAGATCCACAAACAATTATTCATCGGTTGCGCAAAAACAGGAGTTCAAATGAGAAGAAACAGACTGTAGGTTTCTGGACGAATTCCTTGCAACAGCTTGACAATTAAGGGCTTCACAAGGGATGACTCAGAAAATTGTATGAAATGGAGCATCTAAATCCTCCAAGGACTGTGGGGGAGGGGGGCTTCCTTAAGCATCTTGGTATCAAAATGTCCTCACGTACAACATTTTGCCATGTTCTTCATCTAAATTAACTAAAAAATAAAAATACTATTTAATATGACCCCATTACACCAACATATTAGGTAGAAATCACTCCTATTACTGCAATAGTTTTACTTTGTTTTACTGTCCTGTTGCATTTGGTTTTATGGCTGAATACATTCGATTATACCAAAGAAAGTCCATTTTAAGAGTCAGATTAGGATATAAGACATATCTCATTAACAGACAGACAGACAGACAGACAGACAGACAGACTGACAGACAGACAGACAGACAGACAGACAGACAGACAGACAGACAGACAGACAGACAGACAGACAGACAGACAGACAGACAGATAGATAGATAGATAGATAGATAGATAGATAGATAGATAGATAGATAGATAGATAGATAGATGTAAAACATACTGTTGGTTTTACAAAAGCTTTGTTTTAAAACGTGGTTTCCTTAAAGTTCATTGAAATAGTTAATTGAAAATGTAATATAGCCTAAATTATATACTAAAAATAAATTACATAAATTATCTAAATTGATTTGACAAAAGATGTGACAAAAAAAAATTAAGTTAGAAAATACTAAGTAGGTAGCCTAAATAACGCAATTCTGTGAAAAATATATACTCAAATGTAGCAATTGTTAGTTAAAACAAATAAATTGTTTATGTAAATAAATTATGTAAAATTAAATGAATTAAGACGGAGTGGAAGTGTAATAAACCTGTATGAGAAAACAGTGAGGCCTAACAACTGCCCAAAGGAAGATTTTGGGGTCGGGCTGTCCCTTTGGACCAACGCCTTTCATTCCACAACCTCACGTCTGCATCCAGGTCTCACTGTTCACCTAAACATACAATTAGCCTTCAGCGGTGCCCGGGAGCTTTTTTGGAAGAGTTCACAGAGGTAACGCGTACAAGAATCCGGAGAGTGTAAAGACGGTATGTAAGAACAAAGAAATATAAAGATTTGTCTCACTTTCTCCCGGAGCTCGCGCTCATTGTCCAGCTCGCGCTGTAGAACCAAAGCTCGATCTTCTGCGTCATCCGCCTGCTGCTGCAAAGTCTGGATCTTTCTCTTTACTGCGTCCAAAGAAGTCACACCTGTCATTTTAGATACTTTATTATATTATATTTACAACTAGAAAACAAAACGAGCCGCGACTTTGGTCAGGAAAAATTAAACGATGTGCAAATACAACAACGACAAAAACTCAAAAAGCTATAAAAAAATAAATACTTCAAAATGTAAAAGCCTAAAAATATATATAATCCCGAATATAGGATTTAAAAAAATAACGGAATGGCGCTGTAAGTGGATGGCCAGTGTAAAGAGGAAGAAAAAAAAAGAGTGAAAACGACAAGAAATGTGCAATCCAAATTCTTCCCAGTCCGGATCAATACAAAACGGTTCAATGAACAAAAAAATGTCTTCGCAGGAGGTTACTTCTGTCTCATGGAGTCATTGGAATGTGAGAGAGTGTAAGGAGGCAGAACTTCTGCAGAAAAGTTTCAATGTAACTGTGGAAAAGTGAAGTCCCCGTGACGTCATAGTGGGCGGGGCAACCACTGGGTCACAATTCAGGCTCATTTTATGTTAATTACTTCTTTCTCTTGTCAAAATGTATTCAAAAACGTACTCTTAGAGCTTGTCGTTAATAGTCTTATTTTTATATATCTTGACAGTTTTTTGTTTATATTTTATATTTTAAATATTTTAATGACTTTATGCTACACTGTAAAAAAACAATTTTAAACAGAAATGTTACGTGCAAATATATTTTAAATTAACCACAATTTCTTAATTTCAGACGTTTCAAGACCGTTTTCACAGTAGATGATGGGTCAAATAAAAAATAAAATTGCAGTTTTCATGTTGTACACCTTTATTTTAGCTGTTCAGCTATCATTTTAATTAAGTTATATTATTGTAATATCTTATAAATAACTTTATATCATTTCTTGGGAGTTTTCTAAAACAGCCTTATTCAAGAAACACTAATTTTTAAGGTTTAGATTAGTTAGAAATAACACTTCCGCTATTGTAACAATGTATTTAGGTTGATTTAATCATATTTAAAAAAATATTTTTTATATTATTTATACGTTTTAGATTTTTACGTTACCTGACAAAAACATTTTTAACAGTATGTCCATTTCACGTCTTTTAAGGAAAAATATTTTGGGATATACACTGTGAACATGATAACAATATCAATGTTTTTGTTTCCATCTATTTAATTAGATTTTTTATTTTTTTATTTTCAAAACATTAAAATTTAAAATTCAAATTACGGTAGTTGAAAAGCGTAAAGCACTCTCACTGCAGGTTGTTGATTTCACCTACAAATTGAATGCTGCAATTGCACACAAGTTTTCGATTACAACCCCCGCAATTAAAACCTTAAATCTTGACGTTACACACCACTTCTTCTGTCACACACTTTCCTCAGAAGTGTGCTTTTGTTCTAAAGACGAGCCAGCGATCTGGGAGCATTGATTTCATTAGTCACAGGAGTGTGGCCCTCTGTGTTTGCTTTCGCTACATTCTTGGGATTCCTGAGCTTCTACTCTGCAACCGAAGTCCCAGTCTCCCCTGCTGTTCCCCCGACTTATCAGTTACAGGCCTCAAAAAAAATCCCTCACTCATTGGTGAACTTATCTTACCTACTTCTTTGGCGTTGTGAATGCAGATGTATAATTAGTTTACAGTTTCCTCTAATGCATGACATGTGGCTTGTCTGGAGCACATTTTCAGGGCAACTCTCCAAAGAACTCGAAAATGTGCTTGTATCCCCAGTTCCAGCCTCTTACAACATTCTACAGGAAATGAATCTTACTCTTTTGTACTGCATTTATTGAATAAAGTTTGATGTCACAGTGTGTCACCGACAACATGAAGAACATCTCTCTTCCGCAAATGGATTTACCCCCATGCCGGAATCATTAAGCATTCACAAACAACCGATTTGCCCCTCCTCGGCTTCCTTCTCAAACTATGCAGTCATTTCCTTTGAGGTCACATTGTGAGGAGTAACCTGAGCTTATCTGAGAGACGGACAGGATGGACCACTTCAGGGCCATGCAGGTGTGATTACGGCAATTTTCTCACTCGTCCTGAGGCCAAACACATATCTTACAGGTGGAAGGCACTGCACTTTGATTTATTTAAACTTAAAAGTAGCCAATTTGTGCATTTAAACCTTCAAATTATCTCTTTAATGAGCAATGTGTTCGCTTCAAGGCATTACAGAAGTACACCTGAGGAAAGAGGTATTTTAAAAGATTCTTGTGTAGACATGTTTTTTATTGAGGTAAAGCTTTTTATTGCCCTATAAATTCCCATTTGAATCACTTTTAAATGGTGCCGTGACCCTGAAATGGATTGGGTTGACAGTAAGTAAAAGCATCATAACAAAGCCTGAATGACTCGAGTTGTTTATCGTAGAGGACTCTGAGTCTGAATCTGTTTTATTGAACCCTATGCATCACTTACCTCAGCAGCTTTTGTCTCAGACAGTTCGAGTTTCTCCTGGGCGTCTTTCAGGGCCTCTGAGTACTTGTCCAGTTCATCTTCGGTTTGTTTGAGCTTTTTTTGCAAGCCAGCCAGCTCATCCTCCAGCTTTATGAGGGAGAGTGAGTAAACATAGCACAATTGAGCATCATTTGAGGGAATATCCCAAATGCCCATATAAAATCTTTCTGGTGTGGTCAGTGTTGTTACACATAACAAGTAACTTAAGTTACGTAATCCGATTACTTTTTTAAAGTAACGCATTACTTTTACATTTACAACTAAATATCTGAGTTACTTTTTCAAATAAGTAAAGATAAAAATATTTCTGGTATGGTCAGTGTTGGGGCAATGCGTTACAAGTAACTTAAGTTACGTAATCCGATTACTTTTTAAAAGTAATGAGTAAAGTAACGCAATACTTTAACATTTACAAAAAAATATCTGAGTTACTTTTTCAAATAAGTAAAGCAAGTTACATTGTTTACTCATTTATTGACCTCTACTGTTTCACTTTTGGTGAAATTTCACTTTCTGCGTCAGAGGGCCTTTAGAATAGAACTTTTATTTTTTCTGCTATTAAAAAACAAATAAGCAAGCCCAGTCAAAGTAACGTATAGACAATAGTTTTCATAAAAAGGAACTATACGTAATGCAGTTAGTTACTTTTTTAAGGGAGTAACAAAATATTGTAACGAGTTACTTTTAAAAGTAACTTTCTCCAACACTGGATATGGTAAACTTAACAATACTGTCAACCTCTATAATATTATCCCTCTATAATATTTTCAACTATTTTATCACAAAATAATGTGTACATTTTAAGAAATGAATAGATATCAAAAATGGATTTGGTCACACACATTATATCTTAGGCTTACTGTGGACAGCACAGCAGATAACTAATTTTAGTCTGAGGTAAGCTGTCATATGGTGAGATAAACACTCACAAACACTTTGCTATCTATGGCTATCAGTTTGGCTTGGTTCTTGTGTTAAAGAGAGGATCTGTTAATCTACTGGGATTCCAGACAGCCTGACCTCTCTTGTCCATTTATAACCTTAGGCGTTCTTAATGGTGGAAGACATACTGATGGATTGACTTATAGATAATATTATTTTACTAAGGAATCTGTCTATATCAAAGAGCAATATGTTTTCCAAGTGTGTACACTTAAAACAGACAAACCTATTGCTCAATCAAATATATTTTATATGCTATATAATATAATTCACAATCTTTTAGCCTACGGTTTATTAGAATATGCAAGCTTAATAAATGGCGTAAAAGTATTGTTCATTGTTAGGTCAGATTGTAACTGGTTATTTTATAGGATTCCTACATAATTGTGCAAAATAAGTAGCCAGTGCTGCGAAAGAACCCAGAATTGCACCTCAAATGCATACTTGGTTTTCAAGCATGAGGTCTTGGCAAACTTCTCCTTGATTACAATTGTCAAGTTTCAGCCTTGACAGATGAAAAGCCAGCACTTTTCTTAGGACCTTTTCATTTGAACATTTGAACCAATCCGGATTCCTACCTGCATTTGTTGATTCTTACCTGTTTGCATTTCTCCTCTGCAGCTTTCTGTTCGGTCTCGGCCTGCTCTGCCCGGTCGATGGCGTTCTCCTTGTCCAGTTTGAGCATCTGCATCTTCTTCTTGATGGCCTCCATGATTGCAGGTTGATCTAGTGTCTGGGTCGAATATGAAATTCGAGGGAGCTAAAAACGAAGTGCAGTTCTCGGTCCTTCAGCCGAAAGTGTGGTCAGACTAATGGATGCGAGGAGATTTAGGAGAGGAGAAGAATGCAGCTGATGCTGCCTGTAACCAAGAGCTGCCAGCAATGCTGGATCGCTCTACATAACCCAACCGAAGGCTAAAACACCCCCCCTCCCCTCACTCCCCCACCCGTCTCCCTATCTAACCACTTGTGAAAAGGAATGGCCTGGACCAAACAGTCAGACGCACTTCTCCTTATTTGGAGTGGTGCATATTGTTTGTTTTTTTTAAAGGACGAAGGGATGGAGAGGTGAGCAGATACTGTAGGCCCTGCATCCAGATTTAACCCCATTAGGGTTAAACCGAGCTAACAAAATACGTTCTAAGAGTGTTTTGCGAACATTCCCATTAAGTTCTGAAAACGTTATTTCTGAATGTTCTCTGAACATTTAAAACGTCACATTTTTTTATGTTTTAACACTCCATTTGATCATTTTGCAAACATTATGAGAACATCATGAAACAAGAAGTAACAAGTAAGTTTCTGAAAAAAATGTTCCATGAATGATTATACATAACGTGTGCTTTTTATGCTATCGTTTTGAGAACATCATTAAAAACCAGATAACTTTGAACGAACGTTCTATTTACGTTATTGAAGGAACGTTTGTTCATAACTTTTGACAGAACTTTGCCATGTTTGCTAAAGCTCTGAAGTTCTTGGAACATTAGTCATTCATCTAAATTGCCTTTACCAAGGCAAGTATCAATATTATAATTGCTAATATTTATGGTAATGCCCTTTTCAAAACCCCTACCACTAAGCAGATGCAAAATATACCTCAAATTGTCCAGTTTGTTGAGGAGAGGAGCTATTATTTTTCTTATTACGTGGCTCTCTGGAATCCTTGATTCTTATCGGTCAATCACAGCATTTGGAGGTCAGATATTCTTAATATTCACAGTCGTCCATGGCAACGCTTATTAAAACCACTCAACCAGAACAAAAACTGGAGATACTATCTTTTTTTTTTTTATGCAACTGGTGCCATATTGCATCTCATTTGCAGTTGTAGTCTGAAAAAAATCAGGACCTAACAATAAGCAATACTTTTACGCCATTTATTAATATTGCTTATACATTTTTAATACTGTTACATTATTGCAATGTTTATCTTGTTGCTAGGCTGATCATTTTGTACATTCTATATTTTTTCTTAGCGAAAACTTTAAAATCATATACAGGTAAAAAAAAATATATACTGACCACTGATTATACATGATCCTGTATCAATTGTACTTTTAATCTGCCGGACAATAAAAAGGCCAAATAATCTCATAGGCTTATATTAGTCTTATTTTCTTATATTAATCTTACAGAAACTTGAAGGTGGTACTGTTTTGACTTGGCAAAACCACACTCAGAACACATTTGCTACCCCATAGCAACACTCTAGAAACCACGGAAAATATAAAACAAATAAATAAATAAATATATCTTCAAAATCAAAGACCTTCATTAGAAAGCAAACAAAGTCGCTTTCTATTTCTTTCACTGCCTTGTTCAGTCAAGTCTGACCGTAAAGCAATTGCACACACTTGATTTAGAGTTGTCGAGTCCCAAAGTGCTAAATGGCGAAACCGTTGGATCTAAGTGTTTTGGCACTGAAAAATAGAGTTGAAGTGCAGAATGTAACACTCTTTTCCAACTGGCTTTCTTAACTGCTACTGGACACTTGCCCTCCCATTAGGCATTTTGTGAATATACTTCAGTTTTATTTTCTGCCATAAGCTCTAATTTTTAAGTAAACGAATGCTTGAATTCCCGCCATGCCAAAAACCACAGCTTTAGCATCAAGGTGGTAAAACTGCGAGACATGTTTGGCATGTACCTCAGACATACTCAACTGTCAAACGGATGATTCACTCTCCATAACACCTGGATGAACATTCTGAGAAGAGTGTCCAAAAACACCTGTGCTCCAGACAAACGGCTCTCTGACGTCTGCCGCGTGTCATCCTATGACGTCATAGCCATGCACAGATGTTTGGCATCTGCATACCCCAGTGTGCCCTGTCTTTGTTGGCCTCCCTTAGGCACTGTTGTCAGGAAAAGACGTAATGTGCTTTGGCGTTCATTCAAGATTACTTACTCATGCCTGCCCCGCTGAGTTTTAAGGATGAAGGGAAGTATGAATGTGTGTCATATAATTGGGCAATCCCCCATCGTGGAAGTAGCTTAACTGGCAGGTACAACACAAAGTGTACTTTGTAAATTCAGCCAATGGACAAAAACATGTTAGGAATTCATTTAATGCAGGTATGATGATAAAAAGTCCCTACATTTCTTAAAGCAATTTTAGGTTCAATACAAGTTGATATATTTGGCAATAATAATAATAAAATCTAGTTCCTCAGTCAAAAAAAAAAAAAATTCCATTGATTTTTCCTTTACAAAATCGTTAATTGTTTGAGCTGCAAAGCTGTAAAAAAAAAAAAAAAAAAAAAAAGTTTAAGTCTTGTGGCTATTCTGTATCTTAACTTGTGTTGCTCATTTACTGCCATTACTATTTTTTTTTTCCTGTGGTAATTAACATGCCACAAATGCTATCGATAGAAATTAACATTCCTTTAAACTAAGGGTATTTTTACACAACAATGATGTAGGCTACTGAAAACAATAACGTTTTTTCTTTGTACAGATGACAACGTCATCAAAATGATCCCCGTTCACATGGATCCACAAAAATGACTAAAAACCATAGACAGTATATAAACTGGACACAGCGACCCCATAGGTTTCAACGGAGAGAAGTGAAGTCAATTAGAAGCACTCACTTCCTGATCGCAAGGCGAACTGCGCAGGCTCAAACTGAGCTTGACGACGTAGATGTGACGTGAGCAACCTGTAGGTCTTCTAGTAGCTGTGCCGAGAGAAATCTGAATCATTCCCTTCCGAATCTCTCAGAGACGGAGAGCGTGAGTTAGCTGTCCATGAGCTAGCAGCGGGATCAACTTTATCACTCTCTATGGGCTTCTCCCTTGACTTTATGCCTCCACGTCCTCCCGATTGCTTGCGAGCTTCTCTGCCTGTCCATACGGTAATTTTTTGACTTGTGCGACAGAGTCGCGCGGGTATGACGCAATCGTTAGCCTATTTTTTACAAAAACTGCTTCTACGGGGCCATAACGTAAGGTACAAGGTAATGGAGCCTTTTATACATTTTCGTGTTTCTTTAGAAATAAACAATGGACAAACGGTGTCTTTAAACGCCTCAGATGTAAAGTTATTCGCTGTCAAAGTGACGCCAAAATGAATGGGAGTCAATGGAATGCTAACAGCAGGTGGGGGTCCGCTAGCCAATGGCGGCGCCCGGGGATGCTTCAGTGTCTTCCGAAACACTGCCCCCCTGCTAAAAACGCTGTAGGCTATATGCCAGACTTGGCGATGTCACGTTTTAAAGAAAGACTACGCGCCTTTCCAAAGCACCCACGCCAAACGCGCATGTCTATAAACCGAACACATAATAGCCTACACATGCATGACATCAAGTTTTTCACAAATTTACGTTTTTGTAGTTTAGACGATAATGGTATCGTTTTCGAAAACTCACACTTTGAACACTGTTTTCAAAAGTTTTCGTTTTCAAAACGCCATTGTTGTGTAAATGAACAGCCAAAACAATAACAATAGATTTTCGAAAATTATCATAGAATAGCATGACAAAGTATTATGCACAAAGACCAGATTTTATTCTACAAGTAGGCTACTGTAGCCTACTATTTGGCCGCTATAATTATGAACGTCGATAACACTAAGATGGTGTTCCACGACATCATTTTGACATTAAAGGGCCGTTTACACCAAGAACAATAATAATAAGCCTAACTATAACTAATGTCCACACCAAAACACAATAAAATTCTGTGAAACCACCTGCAGTTTTGTCGTCTGCGGCTTTAAATGCTTGAACTTTTTTTAAATGTTTTTATCGTTCATCGTTCATCAGTTGGAAAAACCTCGGTGTTGTGTCGTTATAGTTGTGGTGCGGACTCTGCTATATTCTTATAAATTTAGAACAATTTTTAAAACTAGTTCTTCATAGTTTTCGTTATAGGTATCGTCCTTGGTGTGAACGGGCCTTAATCAGTTTTATGCCAATTAAAATGGGCACTCTGGGGAAAAGGGAAACCCCTCTTTGCTTTGTGCTCTTTATGTAGCTTTAGTTACAAGAGTAGATTTAACTTGTTGAATCTAGAACAGTTTAACTTGTTCACTTTACAAACAGCTTATCAAGCTTCAGTTGTAAAGTAGCTACTCCAACACTAAAATGCACATATGCTGAACTCACTCAACCCCAAACACGCACACAGAGAGACATTTATTTTACCTCCCCTCTGAACTGTCGATGTATTTGTTGAGTGCATACTTTTAAGTGCAGAATGATCTGTACTGTGGGAAGTGCAGGCATTCAGCTGGAGATAAGACCAGAGGAGATGACTGAGGGAGTAATTGTGAGTGAGAGAGAAACAGGCCGAATTTGACAGGCCACTCCCACAGGAAACCGTAGCTCAGCTCAGTATGACCTTATATGGTAAAAAATTCCCCAAACCGCTGGCTGTCTGTCTTGGGAATAGCGGTTATAAGATTTAACTCGTTTTAAAGAAACAAGAGCACAGAAAGCACAGCCACAAGCCTGATTTTAACAGTAGCATAGAGACAGATAAACAAAAACATTTACCTATAGTAAATAGTTCTGACTTCCTGGAATGAAAAAGTGTTTAAAACGTGACAGGATAAGCAGCAGGAAACTAGCTAGCTTTAATACAACAACACAGCTACACTGCTACCTGTGGTTTAATCCCATTAACGTTACTTGGTCTCCTGCTACAAATCTAACGTTACCTAGGTTAGTATTGCTAATTATAATGAACTATATCATTAAGGTTTAGCCTAAAACTTGCTAGTTCACATCAATAAAACACTTATTTGAAACGCTGTTTCTGCAGATGTCTGTATTGAAACGTTGTTATTAACAGTTATGTCTATGCAAACATTGACGACTGATTACATCAAACTGTAGCGCTAGCAAAACTAGTGTGCCCCCTTGTGGTAAATTAGCGGCCATTGCAGACACGGATGAGTTGACTTGAAAGAGATGCAAATCGGCGGCTAGTTTTACCTTAGCTGCTTAAAGGGATAGTTCTCTAAAAAAAAATTCTGTCATCATTTACTCACCCTCAAGTTGTTCAAAACCCCATATGAATTTATCGAATTTATTTGTTCTACTGAACACAAAAGAAGATATTAAAGACATTACTATGGAAGTCAATGGGGTCCATCTACTACTGTTACCCAAATTCTTCAAAATATCTTATTTTGTGTTCAGGAGAAATTCACAAAGGTTTGAAATAACTTGAGGGTGAGTAGCCTAAATGATAGAGTACTATTCATGTTTGGGTCAACTATCCATTTAACACCTCAGATACACATTTTCCAAACCCAATCTCTCAATTGTGTGGCTACATGATGTAATGCATTTAAAAAAAAAAAAAAAATTTAAATAGACATTTAGGACACTATATACAAAATATCAAGTACTGGAACAAATAACTGAAATAATCGCAATTCAAAAATACAGCAACAACAAGCAGCGAACAAAAAAAACCAAGAGCCTATAGTTTTAGATAACAAATAAATATTAATGTTTACATTAATAATTACAGTAGCCTAAATTAGCCTACATTTACACAAAATATGCAACCGGTTTTATCAAACTTAAAACCAAACAAAAGCATCTGGCGAACATTAGAGTCGGACATATATTCTTGAGGCAATGACCTCTTGCGTTAATTTATATAATGACCAGCAGAGGGAGCAATGACTCCAATATTTGCTGCTAAAGTCCTTTTTGCAACAGGTGATCTCAGATTTTACACAGTGCTTCACTGACATTAGGGTGGACATTTTTTTATGGCTGTAAGTATGTAATATTAAAAAATATGAATAGCCTAATAATAACGTTTTTTTTTTTTTGGTTAATTCCATGAGCTTGAGGGTCCGGCTACTTGTTTGTCCAACCAATGGCAGACAGGTAGAGCCATCATTACTGCATTTGGTGCAGCTGTTTCACAAACCTTATAAAGAAGCACATGAATAACCAAACAAACTATTAATCGAATTACTAAGCAAGGAATCTATTAATGTGGACTTGCCAACATCTCTTCCAAATCCATCAAGCTCATTTTAAAAGTTAATCCATTATATTCCCAACTGAGCTCTCCGCTTGCATGAAAAACATTCTTCCAGTTGCTCTGAAAACAATCCACCTGCACTAGAGGCACTTAATCAATCTGGTTACGCTAGATTAGATGGGTTCACTCCTCCCAAAATTGCATTGTGAACTTCACTAAAAGTACAAGCTAACAAAATTAATCAATGCGTCATTTGTATTTGGTTCATTTATGCAACGTCCAAACAAGCAGTTAGCTGAAATTACTAAGACTTTTATTCAATAACGATAACCTTTTCCTTACAAAGCTTTCAAATGACTTTGAATATAAGGTTCCAACTCTTTTATTTTCTCCATTTGGAGACAAAACATTGACAGTGACAAGGATACTATCTTAAATATCCTGTAATCCTTCATCTCTTTTTGTGTTCAAAAACATATGTTTTAGCCTATTCAAAAGTGGCTCATTAGCATAGAAATGGATGATTCGCGCGGAAACTGTTTTTCAAACTGGGCCGACAGAAACGTTCCAAACTGCATTTTACAGAGATTTTTTCCCATTAGCAAAAGGCTACACAAGTTGCATTGATGGTCCAATTACATGAAGTTTTTTCTCAAATAACAGAGAAATGTTCGACATAGCACCGAGAGTTATAGCGAAACATAAAGCTTTTCTTTGCGTTCATGAACATGTGGCATAACAGATGTGGCATATGGAACAGAGGTCTCTATGCTCTGGTGGGAATGTACGGTAAGAGTAGGCTATCACTGACAAAAAAACATAACTCAGAGACCCCTACTGACAGCCGTGTTATTCCATGAAACAGCGCTATGTTCAACGTGGTATGACCTGCATGTGTCGCATGTGCTGTCGTTCAAATGAATCACTTTTAAAAGTCACAGAACTGACTCACATCCCAACCGGGATTAAAGTCAACATCTGATTCTTCTGCAACATCGCTTTTAATATATCCTGAAAATAATGGTGTGCAAAGGGAATCACATGGGAGTTCTTCATCAGGGGCCAGCTGTCTAAGTAAGATTAAACACTTGGATTTCTCCCACAGTTCTCTGAGAGCAGCGAGCTATAACCAGCTGTTGCTCACTATATGTAACCCTACATTTCAGACGTGTTCCCCTTTAACGGACCCAAAAGGGCCACAACTGAATGTTATGCTAATCCTCTGCATTCGCTGAGCTTCGCCATTCGCGGTTTTGCAGTCCCGTAATCAAAACAATGAGGCTTATCTAGGCTATCTCACGCTGAGTGAAAGCCAACACCACGTGACTGGATTCTGCCGGAAGGCTTGTAGCCAATTTGCTCGGTAAAAAAAGTCTAAACCATAAAAAAAATTAGGTCTAAACCCATCCTGAATAAGTCTAAGTAGCCTAGGCTACATACGTACATACAGACATTAGAGAAAACTTAATTTAAAAGGTTAAGATATGTTTAGGGTAAATGTTACATGCACATTTTGATTTAAAAAAATAGCCTGAATAGGCTACCTATCCACTATGCCGGCCAGATGTGTAGCCTATGTATTTACTTAATAGCCTACACAAAAGTATTAGCCTACTCAAAAGTCTTAAAAGTGGTCTCCGGTTATCATCAACCCATCATCATGTAAACAACACTCACAAACACTCTTCTTTTTATTATTTTATCTTATAACCTTATAAGGTCAATATTTAATGTCAACTCTGTTACAATGATTTCTGTATGGCTACAGAACAATTGTTTTTGGAAAGATGGCCTGTAGAAATATCAGCACTAAAATCCCTTTATAAGAAGCACCTAGTTTTACAACTTCAAGCACAGTGAATTAAGTTGTCAATATGCCTGTTTCTAGTAGGCTATAACTCGTATTACGTTTTCATTTGTTCCTATAACATGCATGACGATTCATATTCACCCCACACACTTGCTATTTGTCATAATTTGACATTTAATTAGGAATTTCGTCAGCCGAATTTCAACATGTCTTCCGACGAGTGAGTGACGTGTGTGCTGACAAAATTAAACATTCTATTTTTAAAAAACGATGAGTATAATAAGAAACCTTTTACAAAACGCACTGATTTTGAGAAGTGAGACTTCTGATTATTTTTATAGACTCCTCACATCCTCTTATACAGTGGGCGAATAAAAATGAATAAATACATTGTTTGCTTTCCTTAAAAAAAAGAACTAAATACATTAAGCATTCAAAAATATGTATATTTAATCAAATATTTATTAATTTAATTAGGCTATTTAAATGCATTTCTTAAATATATATATTTTTTATTTAAATATTTATTTGATTAAATTATGTCAAATTTATTATGATTTTTTTACATTTTTGAATGATTTGATTGTCCTAATATAGTTTAATAGTACTTTTTTTATACGTTTTGTAGGTTTAACAAAGAAATCAAATCTAAATCTTTCCAACTCGCCCTTTTGAGGGTTTAGGCAGACAGAGTTACAACATTTACAGCTGAAAGGGGCATTTACTTCATGCCCACCGGGATCTGACTCTGCAATCCTAATGTTTCAACATGAAGCACAGTAGATGCATGCAGCTATCAAGAGACTTATGCACTGGCCTCATTTCTGTAATCAAAAACCTTTGCTAAACTCGAGATGGGAAATGAAGGATAAGACTGAAGACATGAAAGCCTTGGAAGTTTGAGTCACAGCCTTGAGCAGATGGGTTTTATTTAGTGCTCTTGCAAACATTTGGAATCACTGTTAACATATTTCCCCAAACTGTGTAAAGACAAATGTGTTTGAGGCAAAATCTGCGAGCCTGCCTATATTTGCATTGCGCTTCATGCAACAAAAATGCGTCTAATTAAATGGCAATTGTTTTTAAATGGTACCATGCTAGTGCATACAGATACGCTCAATGTTTCATAAATTAAATACGCATTAAATATAAACACATTTGTGGAGGCTGGCATTGGAAATGTGATTTAGAAATCCTACTGTAACTAAGTTTTAAGAAAGAAACTACATGGCACAGCAAACTACCAAATTTTAGTCTTGAATCCTATGTGACTAAGCCGTAACCGTAAGTGGTTGTTAGGCGTTGTCTACTTTGGAATTTGTGGGTTGGGTTTTTTTAGGATCACCTAAGCGTTCTTCATTCAAGACACAATACTTTTTTTAACAGAACGATGTGTGAATCTGTCATTGCAATGGTTTCCCAGAAACCAAACACCTTAATATTTTAGCAAGCCACATTTTTAAATGAACATGCAGTAATTTATTTGTATTGTTATTAGGGATTAAATAAGTGTATCACGCCCCTGAGAAAGTTATTGACATGATGTCTCCTGAAAAATTACGATTTCGAAAGGGATGCCAAACCATTTTGTCAACCTTTAACATCAAAGAAACTTTCCAATTCTCAAAATGTTCTTTATCGGCACTGATATTTCAGAACCTTTATCATCATGGAACCACAAAAGGTTCTTTAGTGGAGAAAGGTTATTCACCTCTTTTAAGAACTGTTCACTGAAAGGTTCTTTGGGGAACCAGAAATGGTTCTTTATGGCATCACCTTGAAAATGTCCTTTTGGAACCTTTTTTATTTTTAGAGTGTATTAAGAACCATTGGTTCCATTTCAGAAGAGGTGAAGAACCTTTCTCCACTATAAAGAACCTTTTGTGGTTCCATGATGATAAAGATTCTTCATGGAACCATCGATGCTGATATCAGAACCTTGTATACACATCACTGCGAAAAATGTGTAAACATTAATGCCAAAAAAGAACCCAAAATCTATGTTTACAAAATGTAACTGTAAAACATTGAATGAAACGACTTTTCGCATAGCAATGTTGCATTTTTTCAGCTATTGTATCATTCATGTTAGCACACTATAAAAAAGTTGCTGCCTTCAATTTTTAAATTCAATCAACTTGAATGTTTTAAGTCATTTCAATTACATTAAACTGACTTAGTTTAAAAAATGTATTGAGTATAACATTTTTTTTTTGAAAATTGCTTAACTTATTTTAATGAGTTAACGCAATGTAATAACATATGTTGTCATAACTTATTGATTATATAATTTTGTAGGATAACTTCAGCTTTGACTTTGAACACATGCCAATCACATTCAATTTTTATATCTTTTTAGAATATTTTCTTGTGAAAATGTGTATAAATTGAGTGTAAATATTATGCGTGTAATCAAAGACTATAAATGTTTAGATATGCGCACTTAGGAGTGTGTTTATGAAAGGGCACGTGTATGTGTTTTTCTAGCATTTATTTTTAGCATTAATCTCAAATACCGAGCTGCATTTGTTTAGCACTTTCATCCAGATGAAGTGCCGCAATAAGACGTTTCAGAATTGCTTGTGGTTAGAGATAAAGGTGAGACACCTACTGTATTGTTCTCAAAGCTAGTGATTTTTGTGTTAAAGCTTTAAAAAGACTTGGCCGTCTGTCTGCTCACCACTGTCTGGCCAATGAGACGCAAGGTGGCCAACAACACCCATTGACCGTCTCCCTGAATGGAAATCACACTGATATTTGTGACCTGCCAAGAGCAAGCTGTGATTGGCACACATTATGTTGTTGGTTTTCAAATTGGCAAATAATCACACAGGTGTTTTAGTTCAGTGGGAGGCATTCTGTGTGAACATAGTGTACAATGTTTAGATTTAAAGAAACATTTTAATTGGTTGCAAAGCTGATCAAACAATGATTTAGACTGTGTGGGCGATTTTATCAGCTGTTGTGATGACCTCGGGTGGACTTGGATGATCAAAAAGGAATTATTAATGAACTTAAAATCAGATCTATAATGTAGGAATAGCACCAACATAAAAAAAACGAATAAATAAATATATAAAAATGTATTTCATGTTATAATAGCATGTTATAATGATAATATTGTTTTATGTCTTTATTAATGAATTGAAAATGAAAAAAGAATGAATTAAAAATAAAAGTTTATGCCACATAGCCATGTAATACAGGTTTTCAATATTTTTTTGATTCAATATCATTACAAACAACGTTTTTTTTTAAGAATCTTAACTTAGACGTGACTTTTATTTAAATAATGACTTAAATGTAAACAATTAAAACGGTAATTTAAAAATAATTAATCGTAATTCATTTATTTTTAAAACATGGTCATCATAGCTATGTGTATTGCAATTTTTGCATTTGCAATGTTTATGGGCGTCATCGTAACTTTGACCCCCCAAAAAAGAAAGAACTGAAAGAAAGGCCTTGAGAAATCGATTTGTTTGAAGACTCTCATGGGGCCACACAACTTTACAGATTTGTAGTTGTTCGTGATGAGTCAGTGTGGGGGTTCCTGGCGTTTTATTGGTCACATTAGACCTTACCCCGCCTCTTTCGACCAATAGAAGTTCTCTGATTTGCATACGGTCCCGCACTGCAGGATAAAGACACGCTTGTAGCGGTACTGATTTAAACTCTTGAGAGAAAGTCTGGACATAAGACATCTAAAGCAGCTGCTACCGCCACCTGGAATTTTAATCTGCTGTAAAACTATAAATAACCGGATCTCAACAGCTTTTAATTAAATTAAATAAGTTGTTGCATCCGTGATCGTTATATTAATATGGGGAGAGTAACCAGCGCTTGTTTTATATCTTGGATATATTTCGTCTTTTCCTCTGCTTTTGAAACCACGATTGAGCCAACGATTGAATTTGCCGCTTTTGGTAAGTATAAAGCTTATTTGTTTTATAAAATCATAGAATTAACATGTGTTTATAAATTTTATAAAGTGTTTAAAAAGTGACTGTGAGTATATATTTGATGAGGCAGTTGCATAATAAATATCAATACACAAATACTTTTATTGGACCAATGACCGCATGAGTCCCGAGGCATGTGGTTATTTTTCCTGCATGCGTTTCTTATAAATATTATTATATATTTTTTGCATTTTATTGCATTTTTTATTTCATATTGGTATACATTCTTTAGTCCATATCAATTTATACCGTTATCTTTTATAGTATTTTTATAGTATTATGCATCAGAAGATAACATGGATTGCAAAATATTAAATATAAATATTAAAAATATATTTTTATACACACCATATTTTGCGTTGCAGAACTTTTTACGATTCTATTAAACACAAATTTTCTTGTTATTATTTCTATTTTTAACTAGCATTTATTATTAATATGACACTTGTAATTATAAAATAAATATACTTGTCATAGAAATGTCTTTTTAAATGGTCAGCCTATTTTGTTTTAATAGCGATTTGCTTAATTTATCAATGTTTACCTTACAAATTATCTTCTTTGTTTTTAACTGTGAAGATTTGTAAACATAATGTATATAAAACGTAATATCTTAAAAACATGCAGAATTTGTTGACTTTTTTTTGACAATATGCATACTGGTAATTATCTGTTAAAGACAGCTCAAACATTTGTTTGATTTTTTTGTTTAGAACAGTCAGTTATGAATACATTCTGAAGGAGATTATAGCAAAACATTTTTTATGTATAGTCAGTCAAGCACTGGGAAAGGATCCAAGCTTGCCATTTGGAAATAATTCCTCACATTCAAAACAAGGGAAAAGTATAAGCACATGCAAGATAAGCTTCTTTTAAATGTTAATTTAAATAATTATAAGCAGCTTACAAGTAAAAAGCATGTAATATAAGCAGCACTTGCTGGCTGGAAAACTTATTGTTGATCTGGTTTTGGACAGGTAACTTAATGGAAAATGCCACAGAATGGATGATGGACTTCACCGACATCGAGTCCAAGTTTTCCTTTAGGACTAACGAAGAACCCGAGGAAGATCTGTGCTACATAGTTCCAGGTCAACCCCAAACAATCAAAGAGTGTAACTTCAATCCAGACTACAAGACTTTCATAATTATACATGGATGGACGGTAGGTGCATCTCCTACACTTGTTGAAGTCATTAAATGAATGCGTGAAGCAGTCCAAAGCATGACGTGAATGATTTCGTCTCAGGTCACCGGTATGTTTGAGAGCTGGGTTCCCAAACTAGTAACAGCCCTGTTTGAACGAGAGCCAACAGCCAATGTGATTGTGGTGGACTGGTTGTCCCGAGCGCAGCAACATTACCCAACATCTGCCGCCTACACCAAACTAGTGGGCAAGGATGTGGCCAAGTTTGTCAATTGGTTACAGGTATGTCAAACACTCTGAGAAGTTTTGTGCTATATCAAGGTGCATTTAAGAGCATTTGATGAAGATATAGTTTGTTTTCTGCAGTAAACTTTATCTTGCATGTCTCGTTTCTTCATCCAGGCTGAGATTGACTATCCTTGGGAGAAACTGCATCTGTTGGGCTACAGTCTTGGCGCTCATGTAGCAGGAATCGCTGGCCTTCTCACAAGACACAAGGTTAACAGAATCACAGGTAACTTCATTTTGTTTCTTAAAGCCCCAATATACTCACAGTGAAGTTCTTTTTCGTTCTTTTCTTGGGGGTAAGAAGTAGTTCAAAATACGCAAGCAGCACTTTACAGTTAGCGAACATCCGGACAACTCCCACACAGTGTTTAGATGAATATGTAAATGTGTGCTGCACGCTTTCCTTAAAGAAATTACAGATCATAGCAACACAGCTCTGCAATTCGGCTCTCCGATCAAGTCACGTCACATTTATTTATATAGCACTTTATAACAGCTTGCTTAAAATCACGGTTTACAGTATCAAACACAAAATAATTGTGTTAGTGTCGCTTTCAATAAGAGTTAATTCAATTTCTGTTATAAAGCGGCTCTCCAGTGAGTTCATGTTTTATCCGCATCTGACCTTGAAGGAACAAACAGAAGAAATGAACCAGAGAAGATTTCCATGTCAAAGAGGGCGGAGCTAAAATTTTGTAATTGCTACGGACCAATGGTAGTTCAGAGGTGTTTACCAGCCGGAGTAAACTCTTCCTGGAAAGTTTGCTTTGGCAATATGTTTCGATCCCTGATTTCGTTCGAAATG
This sequence comes from Phoxinus phoxinus, assembly GCF_949152265.1. Taxonomy (NCBI): domain Eukaryota; kingdom Metazoa; phylum Chordata; class Actinopteri; order Cypriniformes; family Leuciscidae; genus Phoxinus; species Phoxinus phoxinus. The sequence continues at coordinate 17,957,041 of NC_136895.1, read as the reverse complement.
ACATCACACCAGTTTTATCTTCGATTTAGCTTGAAGTATATTGGGGACTTTAGGGTTTCAACTTTCTATTTTACCATTCAAACCCTTAAAAATGCATTCAATTTAAAATTGGTCAATGTTCTTGGATTTTTAGGCATGGATCCTGCTGGCCCTACTTTTGAGTACGCAGATGCCCAAAGCACTCTTTCCCCAGATGATGCCCTTTTCGTGGACGTTCTTCACACCAACACTCGTGGCTCTCCGGATCGCAGTATTGGGATTCAGAGGCCGGTCGGCCACATAGACATCTACCCCAATGGTGGAACCTTCCAACCTGGCTGTGACCTCCAGAACACTATGTTGATGGTGGCCACTTCTGGCTTAAGAAGTACGTTTGTCCTCCATTGTCCTCCTCAGACGTTCTTGGATTTCAAAATCACAAAGCTTTAATTTTTTTCTCTGTTCTCCGCAGACATGGATCAGATTGTTAAGTGCTCCCATGAGCGCTCCATCCACCTGTTCATCGACTCACTGGTGAACCAGGAGCAACAAAGCTTGGCTTACCGCTGCAGCTCCAAAGACAGCTTCAACAAAGGCATGTGCCTTAGCTGCCGCAAGAATCGCTGCAACAAGGTGGGCTACAGCGTCAACAAAATACGTTCACGCAGGAGCAGCAAAATGTACTTGAAGACTAGAGACATGATGCCATATAAAGGTGAGGAGCACTAAAGTTTAAGGTTTTAATGTTTGTTTAATTATATATATATATATATATCCTTACGTAATTCAACCATCTTCCCACAGTTTTCCATTATCAAGTGAAGGTCCACTTCTTTAGCAAGACGAAAATAAGCTACAACGACCAGCCCATGAAGATCTCTTTGTTCGGAATCCACGGCGAGAAGGAGAATATCCCTTACATCATGTAAGTTAATAGCGTTTCCTGATAGATGTCTGGACAGGTTCTGAATTAACAACTCGAAGCCTAAAAATGCAATGTTAAGAAGTTTACTAAGATCCAGAGATTTTTCTTTGATTTCAGTGATTATGAGTGTTCAACCAAGTCACGACTGGACTCTGTCCTGTGCTGAGATACAGTAGCTGTACAGTTTTGACAAAGATGATACAGATGGTTTTTGATTCCACAGGCCTGCTCTAGACACAAACTCCACAGTGTCCTTCCTTTTGACCACGGATACGGACATCGGAGAGCTGCTGATGGTCAAGCTTCTCTGGGAGAAAGACTCCCTCATCAGCTGGCCCTGGTGGAACCCTGATATCTTCCACATTCGCAAACTACGCATCAAATCAGGAGAGACACAATCTAAGTAAGCAAAGAGGATACATTTTTCTTTATATGTATTATTATATATTATTTTGCTTTAAACAACCCACTGTTTTTCTTATATTACTAATTCTGCATTTTATTGCATTTATTGTTTATTTTATACCTTTCATACTTCAGATGACCTGAATTTAAAATTGATGTCTTTTTTGATCCAGGGTCATCTTCAGTGCAAAGGAGAGTGAATTTTCCTACCTTTCTCGCGGAGGTGAGGCTGCCGTCTTCGTGAAAGACAAAGAAGCCCAGTCAAGCCGCAAAAACCAGAGGTAAATTTCCATCCGTCGTCCACCCATTCTATTGATACAGCTCAATAAAATGACCTTCCCCGTTCAGTTAGTATGTTCTTGTTTTGTTTGACTAAACCCTCTGCACTTTACTCTGGCAGATTGCACAAGTTGAAGATGCACGGAAGTTTGTTCAAACAGGACACCGAGTAAAGAAGCACGTCGAAATCCACCTCTGCTGGGATCTGGCACGGAATCTGCCGGGGAAACTGGAATGGTAGAAACTGACTTCTCCCGTATATATTTGGACTAGTAGCCTTCACCCGACCCAAATCCAGAAACACATCCTGCAAGAAAGCACATCTTGAAAATGTTACTGCTGTGCAGTTTTAAAACCAAAAAAAATCACTTTGGATACTGCTCAAGACAAGCCTTGTGAGACAATCTTTAATGAAATCATTTAATGCATAAAATGATAATCATGTCTCTATGCAATATATTTATACAAGTAATCAGTTCTAGTCTGAAAGGACTTGCACTTAGTTAACAGGGTTTGCTAGTTGTCCACAAAAGAGCCTTTCTTTCTGGAGAAAGATGCCATTCGAAACATGTTGCTGTTCGTTTGGTCTATCAGTATTACTCTTGAAATTCCACTTAGAGACTAAACATCTAGGTTATGTAGCCGTTTGTTTGGTTGTACTGTGAATTAGGTTGTACCAAAGCGGTTTTCTAGCTATGCTAATCCTCTTTGCCTTAGTTCCAAAAGCAAAACCTTCAGATTTGCCTTTGTTGCAGCCCTCAGTCAGTCTCAATGAAATGCTTTAGCAAAAAATGGGACCAAATCCTACTGAATGAAGATGAAATGATTACTGTAAATATTTGTAATTGTCATTATATATACACTTACAAACAGCTCTTCAGATGTCTACCGTTCTTTCATTTCTTGGGTTATTGTGTCTGGCACAGGTCACTTTAAAGGCTTTGCCTCCATTTGATTCAGTTTTGTTTGGTAAAACGAGCAAAATCAACAAACAATTCAGCCACTTTTATGTTGCTTCTCATCACCCCTTTCAAAGCACCTCAAAGGTTGTTTCGTCTGGATTTTGTAAAAAGTAATGAGGCAAGAAACTACTTTCGTTCGCACAGCCAAGAAGTAAAACAAGCATTTCATCTAAGAAATGATGGCAACAGTTTTTTCCTCAAGCCTGACAGGGTTGACTGCCCCACATAATAGCCACAAATACATCAAAAATGTACCTTTTTCCTATTTATTGATTGTATATATTTGTATATTAAGCACCTAATATATGTATTCCATGTTTCTGAAGTGCTCTTGCCTTTTCTTTTGAGTCATGTAGACTCTATTTTTTATAAACAAACATTGAGTGAATGAAGTTACTGGAACTGATCAGTATTTGGTCGCCTGTTGTGATCATATGAATCTATAAGCCGTGCACTGTATGATGTTATTTTAATAAACATTATGTTACGCTATGTGAGCACTTAAGATTTTTCATTTAATACGTCACCGTCTCTATTTTATGTGCAAATGCCATGTCTGTATTAAAAGGTTAGTTCACCCAAAAATGAAAATTCTGTCATTTATTACTCGCCCTCATCTCGTTCCAAACGCGTAAGACTATTGTTCATTTCCGGAACATAAATTAAGATCTTTTTAATGACATCTGAGAGCTTTCTGTCTGTCATTGACAGCCTACGCAACTACTTTCAAGTACCAGAAAGGTAGTAAAGACATCTGACTCCAGTGGTTTAACCGTCATCTTAAAAATTGTTGATGCGAGAGTAGACGTTTTGTGGTAAACGTGTGTCCGTCAGAGATTAATATTTTGTAATAAAACTGGGTAAAGTTTTGTTTTTGTGTTTTTGTTCACAAACAAAGCACTCGCATCGCTTCATAAAATTGAGGATTACTTTAATGATGTCTTTACTACCTTTCTGGGGCTTGAAAGAGGTAGTTGCGTTACGTAGCTGTCAATGGAGGGACAGAAATCTCTCAGATTTCATTAAAAAAATCTTCATTTGTGTTCTGAAGATTAACGAAAGTCTTACGGGTTTGGAACAACATGAGGGTGAGTAATTAATGACAGAATTTTCATTTTTGGGGAAAATATACCTTTAAATTGCGCTGAAATGCTTTCCAGTGTTTTTTTTTTGTATTCTCTTTGGTATTATTTTCACAAGCAAGGTGTATATTTTCAAAACTCTTAGTACTAATATCACAGATCATCAAAAGTGCCCTTTTTTCAAACATTTCAGCATGTTTTCAACTGTTCGTACAATACACAAAATCACAAAGTATTCTTTTCACAACACAAAATAAGTGTTTCATCTATCTAAATGTTTCAATCACAGTAACTGTTTTTCATAAAGCTCTTACTATCAAACTTTTTCAGTTTAATACATTTGTCTATTAATCCAACTGAACTTAATGGTTGATTAATTAATAATTTGGTACACCAATAGAGTTCAATAGATATTGATTAGACAAGTTTCTATAGAACTTATTTGCAATTTCTGATATTCATAACCAAATGTAATGAATTCTTTTTACACAAGTGATTTATAGATGATAACCACTATTATGTCCAAAGTGTTTGCATCTGAGTGTTTGAGTGCGCGCGAGAGCGAGAGCGAGAGCGAGAGCGAGAGCGAGAGAGAGAGCGAGAGAGAGAGAGAGAGAGAGAGAGAGAAGAGCAGGATGGAGTAAGGGAGAAGAAACAGTCAATGACTGTAAACATCAGATTGATCAAAGATACATCAGAAGAAGGGGTCTCCCCTTGGCGTCAAATTTTACATTACCGTATGTATGCCATGTGATACTGTAAACAGATTACCATGGTAGAGACTGCCACAACTGTAACATACAGTATAGATTCAGTCATAGGGCACAGTGAAAACATTTACTGTATTGCCAGACAAATCTTTTCTAGCACAAAACCTCATGGCAGTTTCATAACTTCATCATTATGGATTTTCTAATGTGGCAACTGTAGCTTGTAATTATTTAAGCAACTAGGGTGATTTGAAACATGTATATTGCATTGTTTGCTGTTGAATGAAATGATTGTTAAAAGTACTAAACTGAAAGAAGATTAAGCTATACTGTTGTGTTTGTTGTGTTTCTGTGATTAAACCTAATGTTCTCATATTACAATAATCATGTGTTTGAAACAATGATTATGTGGATTGAAAAGTGCATAGCTGTAATGAAAGCATGGGATCAGGTTTTGAAAGAATGACCAGCTGTGTTACAAGTGTGATTAGTTTGGATTTTTGCGCTAAGAGTTTTGAAAATGTACACCTTACTTGTGAAAATAGTACCAAAGCGAATAAAAAAACTGTAATAGTGACACTAAATCTCATTTTAAATGAGTGTTTTGGATATTTTATGTCTCATATTTTGAAATGCTGTTCATTTCACAGCATCAACCGAAATCTGGGAAAGTTTGACTAAATACTTTGTACTACTTTGAAACTTTGAAAAACGACTTTGTTTACGCTAGATGTTATGTAAATGGAGCGTCATCCATTCAAATAACACCATGTGTGTGTAAAACACTCAAATGGCTCACATTGTTTAGTGAGAGAGCGACTCACGTGTAGTGACCTCGAATCAAAACACAAGGAGCTTGTTTTTCAAGATACCCACCCCTTTTCATGGAATGGAGTTCTTGGAATGAAAATACATTCCCATTCTTTCATTAGTCAGAACCTTCTGCAAGGAGACTGTTGAGAAATTGAATTTTTGGCAACGTATCGCGCATATAGGGATAAAAAATTTAGATATGGAGATTTAAATTGATCTTGGCTTGGCTTATCACACTCGAATTCTTCTGAGAAATCATATTCGACCTCCTCTGAGTTCTTGTATGGTGGACAATGATTTCTAGAACCGTTTCCATCTGCTAAAGAGCATGTGACAGCTCATTAGTTATGGTTTTGTTCTTGAAGAATATTTTGGACGATAGAGTGCTTGGTCCTTGTTACGTTATTACAAACGGAAGGAATGACCACAGCGCAGTTGTCATTGAGAGTTTTGGCAGGGTCCAAGTGTTATGGTATGACTATGACACAATGTGTGCAAAGAGCATTTAGGGTCCTGGCACATAATGAGTTATAAATCTTTACGGTCTCGAATGACAAAGAAAGGAGAACATTTTAAGTAAAAGGAATCAGTTTTGTTGTTGTTCTTTACTCACTCTCCTCCATAATATTTTGCATGAATATTGACATAACCTGTTATGTCATTGTCAATATTCATGACATAAGTTTAAAGTTTAAGTTGTCTAAAACCTGTCTGACCCATTTAGCTATTAAACCTAAGCTTATATACAAACTATATGACTGTTTCTTGGCCCTTTTCCCGCTAATAGATGGCCAAACGTTTGGAATAATTATGTTTTTTTTATTTTTTATGAAAGAAGTCTCTAATGCTAGACAAGGCTACATTTATAAGATAAAAAATACAGTAAAAAATAAATATTGTGGAATATGTTTTAAAATGTATAGATAGATAGATAGATAGATAGATAGATAGATAGATAGATAGATAGATAGATAGATAGATAGATAGATAGATAGATAGATAGATAGATAGATAGATCCAAGGTGACAACTGCATGTTTTATTATGGTAAAGTAACCTCGTGAGACATCAACAGCTCCTGACTAACAACAAATGTGTGACCTTATTACCCCGCCTGTGGGCTGAGACAAATTGTGCTCTTAGTTAGTAGTTCTATTTAGGAACTTAACTGAAGTCTGAGGCTCGGATTTCATTAGTCAGGTTTTCAAACAGCACCAGGACTCAGGAGTTAGGGAATATTTTAGTTTCTCCGTATATCGTATAGCAGCCTGCGCGCGCGATAGGAATTGGCGAAGGTCACAACAAGTGCACAAAGTTTAGACAGAAAAGACATGAACATTTTCTCATTCCAGTGCGTTTCGTGGCTCGTATTATTAAGCTTCACTGCTCTGTTCGTCGCTGCTCTGGAGGAAGAAAACTTCTCCAACGCAGTCTTCGGTAAGATGTTTGTTGATGCTCCGTGCAGAAAGGGATTCGGATAAAACCTGAGGGGTTGTTTTATTTGGACGCGGTCCGATTCTTTCGTTTTTAATGTCTGTGTTTTCCAATCCTACCGCTAATCCTGTGTTTTCATGGGATATTTTTAATTTCCGGCATCTGTCTGAGGTTTTAAATCCACGAATTAGCATGTAGAAGACGCTGGTCCGTTTACTTGACATTTCTTCGAGCCGACCAGATGTTAGTTGATGTTTTATGCAAGAATTTCTTGAAAGTTCATTATAACTAATCTTTACACTGCAATGATATCGCATCGATTAAAGGTGTGATAATAGTGTATAGTAAAGATATTATGGCTCCACCCACCTAGGCTGTCAACTATTTTAAATATTTAGCCTACTTTAGCTACTTTTGTAACATGTTTCATAAACAATGCCAAGTATGTTACATCTAAAGCATAAATATTTAAAATTTTATTTTTATGTCAGATTTTTCTTTCATAATTGTTCTTTCTTTTCAAATTACAATTTGAATGACATTGCCAATTACTAATGCCTTATATTCAAATAAAAAATTATAGAACATTTTGAAGTATAATTGTTTTTTATCTGTATATATATTGATTTATTTTATTTTAAATTATATTATATTATTTAAAAAAATTCATTTTATAGCCTAATTATATAATTTATAACGTAGTTTTGATAATTATAAATAAATAACTTTTTATATTATATTTTTAATTTTACTTTTTTTAATATTTGACTATTTTGATGTAGCCCTATTTCTTGAAATACGTTTTTTTTTTATGGCTATTACCATTACATAGGTAATTTCCTGGAGGATCTAAGGGACCTGTCAGATGTCAACAAACCCAATGTCAAGTTTTCTCTGAGAAACCCGTCCCAACCAGATGATGATGTGTGTTACATTGTACGTGGCAAACCAGAGACCCTCAACAGCTGTGACTTCAACAACACTTCGAAAACCTTCCTAGTCATTCACGGGTGGACGGTACCTCAACACTTTTACATACATTTAGTGAATTTTTCAATTGATTCTGATTCTTTTTCAACTCATCCCATATAGCCTATGTTAGTGTTAATTTAGCTCTTTCCCTTTAGGTAAGTGGATTATTCGAGAGCTGGGTTGAGAAACTGGTTGCTGCCCTTTATGCCAGGGAGAAGAACGCTAATGTCATTGTCGTGGACTGGTTGGACACGGCGCAGAACTATTATGCGGTGGCAGCACAAAACACGAAGATGGTGGGACAAGAGGTCGGACTCTTCATAGACTGGCTGGAGGTTTGTGTCAGCAAATCAAATCAGGCAAATAATCCTTCTCATGTTGTGCAAGTTGCACTGCTAATTGGTATTATTGTGCTACTTGATTCATAAGGAGACTATCAACGTTCCTCTGGAGAAGTTGCACCTCATTGGCTACAGTCTTGGCGCCCATGTTGCGGGTTTTGCAGGAAGTCATGCAACGAACAAAGTTGGAAGAATCACAGGTAGGTTCTCTGACTTTCTTTTGGAAATGAATCTTACATGTCTTAAATGCACCGTATATGGACAACAATTTGTTTTTTTTTGCAGGTCTAGACCCTGCTGGGCCGGACTTTGAAGGGGTCCACGCCCACAGACGGCTGTCCCCAGATGATGCCCATTTTGTAGATGTCCTCCACACATTCACCCGAGGTTCCCTGGGTCTCAGTATCGGTATCGAGCAGCCGGTCGGCCATGTAGATATATACCCCAATGGAGGAAGCTTCCAGCCTGGCTGCAATTTGAGAGGAGCTCTGGAGAAAATTGCCAGTTATGGAATACTTGGTAAAGACCTTGATCTGGGATATCTAAACATACGACTTCCATTTATCCATAGGCCTATATTTCACCAAAATTGATTGAAAAATGTAGGAAGAGTGCATGCACTTGGGGCCATTGGTTCTTGAATTGTTGATTGTTGAAAAGTTGATTGTAGCATTGTAGCAATTTGACATAAAAATATATTTATTTAAAAATTTAATATTATATGGTATTTTTTTATATATAAAAATACTTAGAAACAGAACAATTGATATAATAAAATTGTAATTAAAATAAATTAATTTTCTTATTTTTTGTAGTAAATACATTTTAATAAAATATATACACATTATACAATAATACAATTAACATAATAAAGTATCATTTATTTAAAATAATGTATCTTTTCTTATTTCTAATTAATAATTAATGCTGGCCATAAATCCTAATTATTTTGTCAAATATTCACATACACAAATTATGTAAAAGACTACAATTTAATATAAATTATAAATATTTAAAATAAATAACTTTTTTATTTATTAAGAATTAAATTACTTTAATTACTGGTAATAAGAAATGCTGATTTATCGTAGCAATTCTATTCTAGAAATTACTGTTATTTGTAACTTTCCCAAAGATGGAAAGAGATTAATTATATATCAAGAGGTTGAGACAGCGTTTCATAATCACATTTTCTAATCTGTTTTCGCAACTTACAACAAACCTCTGCTACAACTGATGCAACCTTTCGACAATGGAATCATTCATCTCTGCTAAGAACCAAGATATTTACTTGTGTGACTGTAAAGTTCAAAATCATATCAGTTTCATTAATACCCTTAGCCATGAATAATGCCATCAGATGCGAGCACGAGAGGTCCATCCACCTGTACATCGACTCCCTGCTGAACGAGGAAGAAGCTAGCAGGGCGTACAGCTGCGGGAGCAATGACATGTTTGACCGCGGCATGTGTCTCCAATGTCGCAAGAACCGCTGCAACTCTGTGGGCTACAAAGTCAGCAAAGTCCGCAAGGCACGCAGCGTTAAGATGTTCACCCGGACACGAGGCTCCATGCCATTCAGAGGTCAGTGTCAAGATTTTCCAGATTCCTGTTTTAATTAAAAAGTTTTTTTTCTATAGTTTTTATTAAGTTTTAGTTTATTTAGTTTTAGTTATTTTAGTACTTCAGTTATTTGTATTATATATTTAGTTAGTTATTATATATATTTAGTTATTTGTAGAACTTAAAGGGGTCATGACATGAGAAACCAAATTTGCCTTGATCTTTTGGTATATAAGAGGTCTTTGTACCATTAAAACGTCCTGCAAGTTTCATAGCTTAAGACGTCCTCCCCATTATAAATGAATCATTTATTTAATCAAGCTCTAAATACAGCTCGTTCTGGATCCATGGTAAGAAGTGACGTCACGGTACGAAGTGACGTACCAGCGTTTGCATAATGACCGCCTCCAGCAGAAGACAACTACGCTTAAAGCGCAAGACGACTACGCTCATTTCGTATCACTGTCGCGCCCGCGCGCTGCGCGCCTCACAAGTGTTCAGTCGACGGACAGCGAGTGGGTCTGTCTGTGTACAGGGAAATTACCTCTTATATACTGTCTATGGAAATTACGATGCCACGCAGATGTGCTGTTCCTGGCTGTGGACAAACAACATCTTTGAATACGCTGCGAAAGATTCAGTCGTCAGGGAAAAATGGATGCACTTTATTTTTTGCGGACGTCTCAGTCACGGCAGTGTTAGTTTAAGCGTTTGTTCTATACATTTGAAGGATGACTGTTTTGAGAACAAATCCCAAAATGATGCTGGCTTTGCCAGAAAACTGTTGCTCAAAGATAAGTCCGTGCCGACTATTCTGGGCTCAACAACGACGACGCAAACTGTAAGTAATGTATTTAAAACTTTAAACTACTTTTTAAATACGCCGAATCCGCAAATATTCTGGCTGGGGGCGTTAATAATTGATGCATAGGCACTGACGTTAGCCAATCATAACAGTGGGCGTTAACACTGAACTCTTAAAGGGGAAACACCCCCAAAACAGACTGTTTGAATCAGAGGATGAGAAACAGGGTGGGAAAAGGTCATAAATCACTACATTTTAAACGTTTTTTGTAAAAAAAACTATAGTAATATTATAATTGCACCTAAGGGAACATAATAATAAAATAAAAAAAACCATGTCATGACCCCTTTAAACTAAGCGAAAATGAGAAATGTTGCGATGGCAACTAGCTGAAATACAAAATAAGTATATATTTTATTTTAGTAAATGTTTTATTTCAAGCAATGAATGTTTTTGTATGGTTTTAGTTTTAGTTAAAGTGCCCCAATTATGCTTTTTCCGATATTACCTTTCATGTAGAGTGTAATAAAGCTGTTTGTGAATGTAAAAGGTCTGCAAAAAAAGTTGAACAAAATCAAAGAGCACAGAAGCAAGACCGTTTCTAAAACGAGTTGTCAGTAATTCCAGTGCAAATGTGTTACAAACCTATGTAATAAAGCCTATGTAGGTTTGTAACAGGGTACGAGTAACAAACCTGTAACACTGCAAATGTGTTACACACCTATGTAGGTCTTAATTTTATGTAGGTTTGTAACAGGATGTGAGGTACAAACAGGTAACACAGTAAATGTGTCACAAACTTATGTATGTTTGTAACAGAATGTAAGTTACAAACCTGTAACACTGCAAATGTGTTACAGCCCTATGTAGGTTTGAAACACCATGCGAGTTACAACCCTGTAACAGTAACACTGCAAATGTACGTAGGTTTGTAACACATTGTTCGGTCTGTAACACATTTGCATAATGCCAGCCTATGGTCTTCATTGGCTACCTGCGAGCAACGTCTACTTTGCCCCGCCCTCAGCAGAGACCCGAAAGATTTTGGTTTGTGTTGTTGACACGTCGAGATGTGGTTTTACGCTCTGCAAAAGCAAATCCACTTTGCATTCACTTCCAAAGGATGAGGATTCGCACTTGAATTATTACAGTAATATTACAGTAATATTACAATTATTAAAATTCGCGCCATTATTAGTTTGTATTACCGTGTATACAAGCTCTGAGAAAGATCCGGTGCTTAAATTCAGATATGGTAATTGGTGTTTTGTTTCCGACATGCGCTGTAAGCGGCAAACCAATCACAACAGACTGAGCCGTCTGACCAATCAGAGCAGAGTATGGTCTCGGAAAGGAGGGGTTTAGAGAGAGCGAATCCTTAATAGAGGTGATGCTGCAGTGTATATTGTGAGAAAATGATTTTTGACCTTGGATGCATAGGAGTCCTCCAAGAAAAAATAAGGAACCTTTAAAATAGCATATTAGGGGCACTTAACCTAAAAATAATAACCCTGGTTGTGGGTGCTACAATAATTTTTTATTTCTTAGTTTTTCACTATCAGCTGAAAATCAACTTCCTTGGAAAAATAAATCAATTAGAGACGGAACCAGCCCTGACAGTCTCACTTTACGGTACCAATGGTGATGCAGAAGATCTCAAGTTGAACGTGTGAGTAATCAATACTTATATATTCTAAAGATGGCTATATTGTTTTCATACCAGTCAAATGTCAATGCCAACTATCGTTAAATTATTTCAACAAGCAGACCAGAGAAGATCACCACCAAAAAGACTCATTCGTTCCTCGTTATAACCGAGAAGGACATTGGAGATCTTCTGATGCTGAAGTTTAAATGGGAGGAGTCCACTTCCTCTTTACTCACTCTGCTCTCCTCGTGGTGGTATGGAGATTCCACAAACTTTGACGTACAGATCCATAAAGTCCGCGTCAGAGCTGGGGAGACACAAAAAAAGTATGTTTCTACCAGTCTTGCTAGATATAATGAACCTAAAAAGCTTTCAGACACTTAAAATTCACATTTCTGAGACTCTTTTGCTCAATGACTTGAATGAATCGGTCTCAAGGAAGTCAGTTTCCCTCAAGTTCACACAGGTGTTCTAACAGAGAAACTTAGGTGTAATTCATCACATTAACTATGAACCACTAACATTTCGCAACCAGAAAATGTCACAATATGTCTTCAATTTGAACGTATCTACTGATTAGGATCTACTAATATAATTTCAAACCTAACAAAAGCTTTGGTTGAAAAGTTAGCTTTCTTTACATTAAATGCCACATGATGTGATGTTTCTTCTAACGCAATGAAATTCATATATTCTTAAGTATCTAACAGCTTTCATTCTTTCTTTCTTTTTTTTTTAGAATTGTGTTGTGTTTAAAAGATCACCAAACGGGAAGTTCAGTTCAAGAAGTTGTATTTGTGAAATGCAGGGAACCATGGAGGTCTTTATCGAAAAGGTGATAATAGCGTAGGCTACTATAATTAATATCCTCACATTTAATCTCATATAATTCTAATAACTACCATTTTCTTTGTTCCAACACAGGCCTAAACTGAAGAGCCAATGAAATGATTTGCAAGAGATTTTGATGAAGCACTTCAACAAATGTATTTATACAGATGTTATTTATTAAGACTGCAACTGCACTGTATTGAATAATGTATTGCTATGAATGTGATTCATGCAAATGGATTGTGGACTTTTGTACTGTATGGAATAGGCTTAAAAAGCCTTGAAATGTGATTGATTTCATTGAATAGCAGTGGATTTATATTTGAATGGTCATTAGTTAATCCAGTGTATTATTATATGTCATGCTGATTCTTCTGGCTACACTCACTGTCCATGAATACAAAATAACAAAACTTTTTACCCGCAACATTTCGCTAATGTAACTAGTGTAACTAGTAAACAATTTTGGTATTTTGACTAAATTGTCTGTAAACTCGGATAACTTTTCGATGGTACTTTTCCACTGAGAAAAATGTAAACGTGCATTAATACCATCACTTGAAATATTGAATGTTTAGCATGTTGTTTGAGCAAAAGAAACAATTACATCCAGAAGGCACCTTTTAAAGTCCAAATAAATCAACTGTAATAAGTTCATCTAAAAAAAATCATAATGAAATGAAAACAAATGAAGCATCTACTGTGTGTTGAATGCATTTTATTATTGGTAGAAGTTAAATTATTCCTCTTTTGCACTTTATATAGGTAATCGACATTCATAAGCAGAAAAAAATATTCCAAAAAGGCCTACTGCAAACTGACATTTAATCCGTCTACTACATCATACAAACTGCTACTACATTTTATACTTTTTTATGAAAAATAATGTGATGTACATCAATGAAATGAACTGTACTGTAAATGTGTCCAAATATATATAAATATCTTTGAGCTAAATATATGTCTTTTTAAATGTCTTGAGATCTAAACTTGAAGTGTTTTATACATTAATTTAGCTTTTTTTTTGCATTTCTTAGAGCACATTATACTCATTATAAATTAATTTACAAATTGAATTCTATTGAATATGCTACAAAACATTTACATTTCCTATTAAATCGTTTTTGAACTTTTTTACCCCATACAAGCTTAAATGTCACTTAGTTCTGTGCTTATCATGGTAACCACCCCAAGGACGACATGAAGAGATAAAATCGTGAAAGCAAATCCAGCAACTCAAACAAACTGGTGTCGTGATATCACTCATCATAGCCAAGAGTTTGTACAACACAAAATTTTGACCTTGCTGATATTGTTTTGAACCTGTGATTTCCGGAGGAACCAAATATGCAGGGACAACTAAAAGAAAGCCATTTGCAGGTTGACATCTACTGATTTTGTATTGTAGCATTCCCAAAAACCTGTTGTGTATGCATGAAACTACAGCCATCTGTTGTCTATGTTTCTCAAAATTAGAATGTCATGTTCTTGGATTTCTCTGAAATAAATGTAGGTGACATTGTGTACAAAGTTATTGAGAGCAATGATTTATAGCTGGAAAGCTGGAGAATATTCAATTCTCAAATCAGCACTGGAGTTAAAATAACTTTCTAAAGACCAATGGTGTGTGACACATGGCCGAAGTAAACTCAAATCATGTTTGGACAGATGCTGTGGATGACTCTCAGCTGTGCATCTGGACAGCCTTCAATGATCAGTCAGATGTTTTGAACATTCATAAGTTGCCTCAAAAGCAATGTTTTCTTGCTTGCAGGGGTTTCTTGCCAGTTGGAAGGCCCCAGATGGAGAGATGTTTACCTGTCATCATCAATCTCAAGGGGCTGTCCAAAAACACAGATAAGCCCAGCCATTACTCCTGAAATAGCGAGAATAGCCAGAAGAATTGCCCACCAATGTGCCTACGAAAGAGAAGAGAGAAGTTTCAAAGTATATAAAGAAAACTAAGGTAAATGAAGGAAATACAAAACAACCGCCAATGGAAGATGCTAGCATGATGTTATATTAGACTGTTAACAAATGCTAACAACAAACCTTCATCCAACCGGCCAGGTCATCGAACACATCCAATTTGAGGAAAGAATTTTTGAGCCTTGCAATTGGGCCATCCGCATCTAGGATTCGGCAGACTTTAAACCTGTCGCAGTAGCCTCTGTTTCCAGAGCAGGGTGATCCAGGAACCAACGCGACACGTTTCCCGCTAAAGTAGTGCAAAAGAACCGAAGAAGTGGTGCTTGCGCAGGTATTAGGTTTATCTACAGAGAAAAAAAAGGATAATGCCAAGGAAGTAAACTAAAAATCGGATACAAGAACATATGTGCTTAATTTAAGTTTTTATAAAGCAGTAATGTCAGCACAAACGGCTGTTTATGCATCTAATTTATTTGGAGTAGTAAACACGTTCTGATGTGGCGGAACATTGTGGTTACCTCTCTGCTGGCAGCACATGTGGCACCTCTCCATCTTGTTCTCTCCCGGACAGTCACATTGCACCATGTCGTACAATGCGCAGAGAGACAGGCCACATTCCTGCGACATCAAGCCACAAGACATTGGTTATAGAGGACCTCACATTGTATAATAGGGTAATACTCAAAAAAAGATATCTAATTTGTATCACTATGCTCACTAAGTCTAAATAATTCCATGTGTTAAGCTCACAACCACGCAATCTTTTGGATTTCTTTTGTCTTTTCATTCCCTAATCCCTACCCAATCTTCTTCATGCAAACAGATATTATTTATGACAATATGATGTTTTTATGACTTTGGACCAAGAAAAGGGGTATTTGTATTACATATTGCAGACATCCTCAAGGCTATGCTCTGACGTTTGTGGAATATCTCAAATATATGTTTTTTTGTATTCTGAATAGTTAAAAATGCATGAAAACTGATGTTAACAAATTGGATCCAAACTACATGTATATGTGGTTTGAAACTGGATTCAAATCTGGATATGTTTCAGTCTGAATGGTCTAGCCAGATATCAATGTAAATATGCAGATACACTGTAAATGGACTACACTGAAATGAAAGACACGGATTGAATCCAAATCGGTTTAGTACAGTGTGAACACAGCTAAAAAGATATACAAAAATCCATTTTGGCCCTGTTGGACGTACCCCGTTGAAACAGACACGTGTGCCATCACTGCATATTTTCATGTCGGGCTTGGCGGGAGGTTCTGGACATGCAGCAGAGGAACCGGAGCATACACTTTGGTTGCGACACTCAGAGTGTTGTTCACACATCAGCCCAGCTTCCTTGAAGACACAATGGGAGCTGCAGCACAAACCCTGGCTAGGACTAGGATAGATACAACTGTAAGTTAAACATTTACCAAAGATCAACTTCAAGAAGGTAGGTTTTGTGAACCTGAAAAACTATGATAAGTTCAGGCATTCTTAAAGCTATCCCAAATGGTGCTGTTGAAGTAGCTTTTATTTATATGTTCCCACGGAGTCCACAAGATCCTTCAGAAGGGGTGTCCAACCAAGCTCCGGGATGGACACCTTCCTGAATTGTTTAGCTCCAAC
The DNA here is from genome assembly GCF_949152265.1 of Phoxinus phoxinus. Taxonomy (NCBI): domain Eukaryota; kingdom Metazoa; phylum Chordata; class Actinopteri; order Cypriniformes; family Leuciscidae; genus Phoxinus; species Phoxinus phoxinus. Next base: position 17,940,735 of record NC_136895.1, on the reverse strand, counting down.
CCTCTATAAAACACCAGCCAAGACGTATTGAGTATTGTATGAAGACCTTTATTAGGTGGTTCAAGTATGTTTAACTAGTGTTGGAGCTAAACCTGTCAAAAAGGTAGTCCTCTAAACACATGATGGCAGGGGTGTCCAACTTAGTTCCTGGCGGCACACCTTTCTGCAGAGTTTACTCCAACTCACCTGTTTGGAAGTTTTAAATAATCTTGAAGACCTTGATTAGCTGGTTCATCTGTCAAATTGAGATTGGAGCTAAAATTTTCAAAAAAGGTGGCAACTCCAGGAGCTGGACTGGAGACTCCTGGTGTAAGGTCTCTCATTTGTCATTTTATTTCAAAGGGATTTTACTACCACCCCCAGCACTTACTATCACCATTGATACATCCTTTTGGAAAGCCCCCTCTGTTGCGGTCTCAACAGTGGTCTGCTATCTAATAGTTGATGTGACTTTACACCACCAAGGATGGGGTTGACAGTAGAGTGCGGATCGGGCCGACTTTTTCAGTCCGAGCCCGGCCCGCGTCCGACAGAGCAGTAACCGAACCCGACCCGAGCCCGACAGGCATCAAGATATTTATGTTCGAGCCCGACCCGAGCCCGACAGTTAAAATCCCATTTTTTTCTCATACTAATGACAATTGTACGTTTGTTTGTGTGGAAAGCCCGCTTTTATTAAGCAACTGTAGGAAGGCAATCGGAAATGTCAACAGGACAAGCGCATCAGCGCGCGGAGCAACAAGCGCTCTTAACACCTGGCGCGCGCACATTATGCACGCGTTTCGTTGTCACGGCTACATAAACAAATGTCCGCACACAGGAAGACGGATGGTAATATTTTACATGTATTTTAATCACAAAAACGAACGTTTGCATCAAGTGAAAGCATCAGGCACATCGGCTACCTACATAAGCTGTTTTAAATTTAAAATGTTCAATGCCTTATCGCGCTGATGTGACCGAGCCCGACCCGAACCCGAACATAATTTCTAAATATCTGTCCGAACCCGGCCCGGCCCGTCGGGTACCGGCGGGTCCCGTCGGGCTCGGGTCGGGTATCCATCCTCTAGTTGACAGCACTATTTGGGACCTTAGAGTAAAGAAGTTTAATTTGTCCAAAAAGTCCAAAGGTCATGCTCCTGACACAAAATGGACTGATGCAAACCTGCATTGTTTTTCAGGCTTCAGTCGACATTCAATGCCTGAAGGTTCCTTCGAGCTGTAGCAGCATGGATCGCTTTCATTGTGGCCCACGTCGCACTCCTCACCCTTTTCTACGATGCGGTTTCCACAAATGGGCTGCTCACTAACTGACAAGGCAAAACAGGTACATCTCCAGTCAGTTTACCTCACGCCATGGAGCCATGGAGATCAGCCCCATTGTAGGAATGATTTAGGACTGAGACAAGCTAACATTCATTAGCATATCTATCCCATCCAAGAATTTAGACAGAGGTCATACCTACAAAGCATCTGTCCTTCTTGATATTCAGAATGCGACTCATGTGCCGCAGGCTGCAAGGGGAGAACTTGTCACTGTTCTCCTCAATCTTGTTGGTGGCTTGAGGGAACATCAAGAACCTTCCTTTACCACCAGTGATCTCCATGCCTCCACAGTTCGATTTCTCATCGTGCTGCCACAGAAAAATCACAAAGTAAAATGTAAATGTTAGAGATGCTCCTGTTGACTGGCCATAAATGGCTTTTAGTTTTATTTTGACCGATCTCTATTCTGTACTTACACACAAACTGCATTGCAATTATTTTCCAAAATGTAACGGAAATATAAGAAGTCTGTGTACAGGACATTAACACAGGACAGAGATGGGACACGTTGAAGATAGGCGCAAAGAAGAGAACACAGATGCACTAGCAGAGAAAATACTATACCAGGCACAGCAAGCTCACTGTTCGATATGCTTGAAATACAGGAAGAAAAATATAAATATTGAATTGGGGATGGGGGGTTATATGAATGAATCCCTGAAGGGAACTGTCTTGAACTGGAACTTTACAGTGGTATCCAAAGAAACCCCTGCTGTTCTATAAGCGCAACCTACTGTCAGAGAGTGAATTTGCATTTTCATTCAGTCCGTCTGTTTTTTAAAATGCAGTGGTTGCCCTGAATTTCAAATGGCTACAGATATTTTTGTTTAAGGCCAGTTTAGCCTGTTATAGAGCAAATAAACAACAAATAAATTTGCTAATGATACTTTTTTTAAACCAAAAAATAAATAAATCGGCAACCGGTATCAGAATCACCCAATTTGCTTGAGAAATAATCAGAATCAGTACATCACTGGTAAAAGTAGTAAAAATGTCCAATGTTTTCACTGGCCAAATTAATTGTATTTTGTAATTATAAACACATTTTGATTTTGATGGCTGCAACACAATCCAAAAGTTGGGACAGAGGCTAAATAAAAGTGGAAAGACAATAGAATATTCAAGTTAAACTGTTTTGAAACAGTCCACTATTAGCAGGTGAATTGGTAATAGGTGAGTGTATCGTGTTTGGGTATAAAATGAGCATCCACCAAAGACTTTGACTTCGCATGCAAAGTTGGGTCATGGTTCAATGAGAGAACTCCCAAATTTCATACTTTTTCCATACTTTGGAAAACCGTTGTTACTTAGCACAGTCTGCCGCTGCATCAAGAAATGCAATTTGAACCTCTTTTATGTTCCATTGGCCTGAGCTCATCTCAGATGGTCTAAAAGACAGTGAAAATGTGTGCTGTGGTCAAATGAATACACGTTTCAGCTTGTTTTGGGGAAAAACTGACTTCGAGTTCTCAGTCCCAAAGACGAAAAGGACCATTCAGACAGGTGCAAAAGCAAACATCTGTCATGTTATGGGGGTGCATCAATGCAAACGGTATGTGGGTCTTGCATATGTGTGAAGGTACCATTGATGTGGAGGCGTATATTGGGATTCTACAGAGACTTAGGGTGTATTCACACCTGCCTTGTTTGGTTCGATTGAATCGAACTCTAGTTCGTTTCCCCCCTTGGTGCGGACCTTTTGGGCAGGTGTGAATACAGCAATCGAACTCTGGTGCGGACCAAACAATCGAACCGAGACCCAGTAATTAAAAGGAAAGGTGATGTGACAAAGTGGTAAACATGCCTCTTTCCCGACTTTTTTGGAGTGTGTTGCAGCCATCAAAATCATTTGTACTTAAGTTGGTCAGTGAAAACTTTGAAAAGCTTTTCTTCTTATTTTTGTCAGTTACCGGTAAATATCTACATTTCCATGGCTATGAAGTAGTAAAACTACTTCCAGGTATACAAATGGAGCTTTTCATTCACACAAGCTCTGTGGCTCCAGGAATGAAATGAGACAACTGGGCTAAAGGCCATTGGCCCCTTTCCCAGTTCTCCCCATAAATCACAGGTGATGTGGATCCTCTGATCTGCTCTGCATCCCAAATTCAGTCTGGAAACAATGAGCCATGCTTGTCAGCCCTCTGATGTCAAATGTGACTTAACATGTAAAGGGAACATGGACAACTGGAGAAGCGCAGAGCTAATCTGCCAAAGAATCCTAGGAAGTGTGAAGAACATGGCTGCAACAGGTGGAAAAGATCACTGAAAGGCATTTAGATAATCATGTTCTATAGTGTGACATGCTATGCTAAAGCCTGCAATCTAACAAAAGTAAGCTAGCATTTGGCAACAGCATAGCAGCATGCATTTTCAAAACAAAACAAATTACCGGTAAGCCAATGAAGATTGCATATTTGATTTGCAAACCCAGTTGCAAACCCAACATTGATTATAACTATTAATTAAACTGACAGAGGTTTGTCGGTGATATCAACCAGCTGGTGGTGACAGCAAAGGCAAACATAGGACTCACAGGGGCTCCAAGACTATGGCCCAACTCATGGGCAAAGGTCAGATGCACGTGTTTGGGAGAAAGGTAGTTGCCGTAGTTCTGAAGGGTGATTAGACCCGTGTTATGGCTGGAATTGAGACCACCCTTCACGACCATCTCAGAGCAGATTCCTCCCCAGTCATCTGAGAATCAGAGAAAGGATAATCTGAAATGAGATTCAAACTAAAAACATCAGTCCATAAACATAAAAATGCAAACTTCAGGCACATGTGTTAAAGCAGTCCAGTCCTGCTCTTGGAGGGCCACTATCCTATAGAGTTTAGCTTGTGTTTTAGTACTGCAAACTTTTGTGTTTTAGTGCTGCATTTACGTGTTTCTTGGAAATCGATGTGTCAGTGGGGTTTAGGTTGGCCAAAATATCTTCTGTCATGATTTACATACTGTAGAGAATGAAAAGAAACCAGCTAGCAGAGTTGCTTACGTTTCTCATATGAGATCCCCTGTGTTTCAAGCTTATATAATGCCAACAGACAATTTTACTGCTGATCACAAGCAGCTGGTCTTTTTTGCACAGCCCTAACCAATTACATCATCGCTGACTAAAGTCTGCTGGTGGGTGGTAAGAGAGGTTAGACTTGTAGTTGGTCAAGATCAGCTGGTCCATCAAAGTCCCAAGTCCTGGATTGTTTTAAACCAGGCTGTGAACTGTTTTAGTCTAGCAAAATCAAAGGTCAAGCTAATGACTTCCTCAGATGTTGTTAAATTTGTGTTTTCCAACCAGGGAGCTGGATTTTTTTGCTTGTCAGGGGGAATTTACGAGAACCATACATTGTGGCTAGATAAACTGGCTAAACATAAAACTTATGTGAACTGTGGGTTTATAGAGGTTTTATGGTCATCATCTGTATCTCATGTACTCTCACATGAGGAATAGGTCTTCATTTTTTTAATTGCTGAGTCACTTGTCACTGGTTCTAATTAATAGAAACGCAGGAGTTTTAAAATAAAACTTTCAAATGTAAATGTCTAAAAATTCCAAATGACAGTTAAATCAACTGACTGAGAACAGGATGTATTATTATATAATAGTTGTATTATAAATTATTATTATTAATGTATGTCTGGATATTAAACTTATGTTAATACTATAAAAAATAATCTACACATTAAAATGTTAAGGTCTTGCAGACCATGTCTATCCAGCTATAGTGCAATTAGAAGGAGAATGGTGTGGTCCAGATAAACACATTAAACCAACTATGTGAGCTATATTCAATAAGGCAATGGCATATAAATGCAGTGCCTGGTTGCAGACCTTACTCATCCCAACTGACTAGGAACAGGGCCAAATGAAATGAAGGTGAACAGTTTACTCCGGTGTACTCTAGTGAGCAGGCATCTTTACAAAACTTTGAGCTCATTCAACAACTTGTAAGGTGACCAGGATGGTGCCTCAGGGACGTTGCTGCCTTTCACAGTTGCTATATCAGGCTCTTTTTCCACTGGACTTGCAGGGAGCCTTTTTTGTCACAAGGTTTTTAGGACACAAGGCTATTGATTGGCACCACAACACAGTCACTTGAGAGAAGCCATCATGATCTAGGGCAGGGGTCACCAAACTCAGTCCTGGAGGGCCGCTGTCCTGCAGAGTTTAGCTTCAACCCCAATTAATCATACCTGAACCAGCTAATCAAGGTCTTACTAGGCATACTAGAAACTTTCAGGCAGGTGTGATGGACCTGGTTGGAGCTAAACTCTTGTAGGACAGTGGCCCTCCAGGGCCGAGTTTGGTGACTCCTGATCTAGGGTTATACTCTGCGAAACAATCAGTAAAAAGTTCAAACCAACCACAAAGAGATGCAGAAGTACTTGAAGTACTAGAACTTGATACCTGAGGCGGAGGACTAGACTAAACTCTAGACTTTAGGGTTTATTGTACTAGGCCAATAGAGTGCTGCAGTGATGATGTATTTTTGTAGGCCAAACCGGAAGTTAGCATCACCATGGTTCCATCGACAACAACCCAATAGGGTTTTTCCACTGGCTTTTGGATAATTGCAGAAAATAAGCTCCCTTGGCCAACCAAACTTTATGATTGCACTATTGACAAAGGACCCACTTTTATGAAATTTTAAGCCTAAATACAATCGGCAGAAGTAAAAATCTAAACGTAGACTATGAATGAACTCCACCAGGGCCCCATGACTTCAACATCACCACAACTAAGCTTCCGACAACTCTTTCAGTCTTTATTTAAAATAAATTTTCCCTGAAACTTTGAGTTGGATTAGTTTGCAAGAGTGTGATTATAAACACAACGAGACTGTGGAAGCAGACTAGAGACTAGATGAGTTTACCTGTTCAGATGTTTAATGTCCCCGACAACCTCTGTAGTCCCAATTAGCCACTTGTTAGCAACTGCCTTATACAAGACAAGTAAAGGCTTTAAAAACAATCACAAGGAGGTATTACTGATGTATTTTATGTTGTAGAACAAAACGTGAAATATCTTGAGTCTGTGTTAACCACACACCTCATTTCAGGAATTTAGCCAAAAACACATATTGAAAAAATCCATTGACTTCAGGACAAAAAATGCTAACTTGTTTCTTGGTTTTGGACTACAAAAATACGTCATCCCTGCAGCACTCTATACGACAAACATTATGGGATTTAAGATATGGTCCAAGTCATAATGCATTAAGATATTAGAAGTACCACCCATCTATCAAAAATATTGACTCTACAACATCCCAAGCTGCTGAAGTAGAGTAATGCACCTTTGTTGGGCAAGTATGATTGACAGAAAGCAACCCCTGCAGCCTACTCCACCGTGGAGTAAATTAGTGATAACATGCCTCGTCAAAACAAGACCAAAAAGATTGTTGTAGGACTTGCAGATGTCTTGGTTAAATGTTCCAGATGTTAGCATTAGCATCTATTGAGTTTCCTGACATGTTTGGGTGCTAAAGCACTGGACGTCACATCAAAGTTATCATCGCTGTGAAGTTTGTCCAAAAAAAGCCTGAATTAACAAGTTTACACATGAGGCCCATCCCGTATGGAATTGAACGCAACTTGATACTGGATTGGCATGGTGTTTAAATGCTAATATGCGTGTCTAATGAAATCTCCTCACGTGAGGGCTTTGCCATGGAGACAAATGTGAAAAAAGGAATGTGGTTATCCAAGTTTTTGTGGAGGGGGCAGAGGTCTAGTGTGCATAGCTCTCTGGTCACATGTCACCATTGCCGTGGATTCACGCCCCCTTTCTCAGCCAATCACTGCGGGCGCTGTGGTCAATCCCATGGCCAGATTCAAGGATCTCAGCTGGCGGCCTGCACCTCCAACCGCAACAATAATAATCAAAACAATGACTGCTCAGTTTCCTAGCCATATGAGATCCCAGTGACATTCAGATTCTGAAGCGATTCTGTGTACATTTACAAAGCACTACCTCTGTGAAAGCCTCCACTCGGAGAGATCTGAGAGCCATTGAGAGTCAAAATGTAAGGAATGTGTTGGTATGAGTGAATACCTTGCTGAAAAGACAACACTGGACTGGTGGGGTGAGTTTGCTCGGTTGGGTTTCACCAGACACGTTTGTTAGGTCTTACTTGAACTGGGACATATGGACACAAATTGGTAAACCAAAGTTTTTTTGTAAGGCTGTACATTTCAGGTTTATCATGTTATGGTAATATTTCAAACTTTTTTGACAAGGGTAAGAAAAAAAATATTTCCACTTAAATATAATATATAAATAATCATGAAATAAAATTAGTATATTTATATTATTATACATTTTCAGGAACCATACCTAAAATAAATACTAATAAAAACACATGGGAAAATAAATAAATACAAAATCAACTTAAATTAAGGGACAATACTAAAAACAAATGGGCAAAAAGAAGAGGCAGTATATAAATATTATTAAAAAACAATAAATAAATAATATGAATGTATAATAAAGAGAGAGAAAAATACTATAAAGCAGAAAATGAAATAAATAAGCAAATAAATATATAATGAAATTATGTAAAATTAAGACACAAATAAATAAATTATACAGGCCTATAACATAATCATCTAAATTATGAGGCAATAAATAAGTAAACTAACAGGAAAACAGAAATAAAAAAATATGTATATGAGGTAATAAATAAATATGAAAATATAAATCATACAGGTTCTGTAATCATTTTGTTTAAACATGGATTCAAGTCCAGTGGAAAAATTAAATGGTGCAATGTATAAATATTTTGTATTATGCAAGTTGTAACTGCTGTCACACAACTATGCTAAAATGTAACTTAACTGGTGCAACTGGACCCTGGTGTCTCCAGCAGGCTTCTTAACTAGCCAGCTTAACCAGCAAGAGTTCTATGGTCAAGCTGGACCATACATGGTTATACTAGCATGGTTATGCTAGTATAGAAATCAATGCTGTTCTTTTATGAATGAATTGAACATTGAAGATTGGAGATCTCCCATTGTTGACATTCAGGATCTTGATAATGTCTAGATTAAAGGGACCGACAGATGAGGTAATGTCCTGTCATGAGGAAGTTGCTAATGAGAAATGCAGCATTCATTGTGTAGCAGAATGTTAATTACAAGGTCAGTTCAGCGGTGCTACAAACAATGAACCAACAGTTATTGCTTCGGTTAAAAGGGATTCAAATGATATACTGTAAGTCTGCTTGTACAATTGCTTAGACAACTGTATGCTGGTCTACTCATTCAATTGTGTTTGCTCGTACAATTACGAGAGTCATTAAAAACAAATACTTGACCAGGGAGTTTTAAAGTAAATCTGTCCGCCTGTTTCTCATAAAACTCTCAAAACTGCACATGGAATTACTCAAAAACTCACAGGAAGCTTGTTTCTCTGAACTTTACATGCGTGTACAGTCCTAGACATTTCTTAGAAGTACTTCCCAAAGACCACCACTCCACACCCAGACCCCCACCATCCGTACTGTCTGCAATTTTTCAATAGGGTGTCTAGAGTTTGAGTGATGTTATCAGATAAATTCACTTCAATATCATGTCGCGTCAAGGACAACTGTGCATAGAGGTCACATACCAAAGGCCAATATGCAATACAAGCCCAGATGGCCACCATTGAGTATAACAATATTCATCCACGTGGCCTGTTGTGGGCGTCAATGTGGCGGCTTGTGTTACCGATCCCGTCTAAAGCGGATGGGCTGAAATATTACCTGCTTTTCCTTCCCAGGCCAGACCAAGAACCCCGCTGAAGTCTCTGTTAGTCAAGAGATAAGAAAGACAGTAGTCGCTCCAGTCCATCTCGGAAAACACACACAACAGCTTCTCAGGTCCAATGTGAGTCTTGCCCAAAAGACTGCTGGGATCTTCCTCTGTGATCACCTGAAATTATCAACCAGTTTTGCGTCAATCACTGTTGCCAACTATTTTCAATGGAAAGTAGCTAAAGCATGCTTGAAAAGATGCTAAATGTCGCTAGATGACCCCATAAACCTTATTCAGGTAAGACGCCATATTGAATTTAATGCGAATGAAAACGAGGCTGTGAGGGATAGACTTAGAGTCAACAGTAACGCAAGTGACTACAATGTCACACACTTTATAAAGGTCCTAGAGTTTTTGTGTACTAAACGTTTTCGTCTTTTAGAACGACATTTTGTCAGCTGTTAAACAAAAGTACAATCCACTAAACACACTGTATTCTTTCCTTCACAGCCTCGTTTTCATTCCTGTCAAAAATGAAATATGGTGCCACCCTGACTAATGACTTCAGCCAATTAGTATATTTGTGACATCATTGCGTCATATTTGCATTCTGCCTAATGTCGGCACTTTACATCTGCTTTCGCTCCTAATCCGTGTTCACATACTGTACTTTTATATTATATATATATACAAATATCCAATAAAGCAGTGTCATTTACATATTTTTTGTCAGACAATGGAACGAGTATGACAATTAACAGCAGTGCAAAAAGTCCCTAGATTTGTCGTCAAGTCTGGCAACACTGATCCAGACTTTAAATCTTTGACATAGATGAAGAATTAAGTCACAAGAACAGTGAACAGAAAACTTTATGGCTGAAATGATATGTGAAAAAGGGCAATACAAGGACCTTACAGTGAGGAATTTCACTTTGAAGTTAACCAGCTCTATGCCGTCAAAGTCGGCTTTGTCATAAATGTCGTTTACTGCTTTCATGTAGGAGGCGACCTGGAAAACATATTGTTGCATTAAGCTTATGATTAACTGATTGACAGAAATAGCGACACACCAGTAAATAGAACGACAGACAGATTAATTTTGCCACAGTAATCTTATCAAATTGTTTGATCAATTGAGACACTGTTCTTAAAAGCTTTGGTTGCAACAGTGAAGTCTCCAGACAGTCTCTTGCCCCACTCACTGTCAGTGGAATGAGGCACATTTCACCTCTGAGGGAATGAAACCACTCTGGGGTAAAGAGTCTGGTGATATGGAATATGAGTGACAATCTGGCCACTGTTCCTTACAATGAGCAGGCCAAGACCAACGTATTAGCACACAGCACTGGGTGAATACGGTAATGTGGAAGAACACTGTGACATGGTGGCACACAGCTGGAGTACCTACACCCATTTACACAAACACTTCTGAATCTGTAAAAAAAAAAAAAAAAAAAAAAATTATGATAATCACAAGTCAAGATATTACAGTTTATCTAAATGTATATACCTAGCCTATATATATATGTATAAATACACACACTCACACAAACACGCACACACACCCTTATATTTATCTAAAAATTATGTATAAAAATATTATATTATTACTACATATCTTTATTAATTTCATTTAAATTGTGGGATTAAATTATTTACACTACCATTCAAAAGTTTCGGGGTGATTTATTAATTTAAAGGGAATACTAGTTTTAATTTGACATTTAATAGTCAAACATAATTTGACATTTAACAGTCAAACGTAAAGTCATTTATGTTACAATTATTTATATTTCAAATAAATGCTGTTCCTTTGAACATTCTATTCATCAAGGAATCCTGAAAAATACTGTATGACAGTTTCCCTAAAAATATTAAGCCGCACAACTGTTTTCAACATTGATAATAATAAGAAATGTTTCTCGAGCAGCAAATCAGCATATTAGAATGATTTCTGAAGGATCACACTGAAGACTAGAATAATGATACTGAAAATTCAGCTTTTCCATCACATAAAAAAAAATACAAATGTTAAAATATATTAAAATAAAAAAATAGCTATTTAAATTGTAATAATATTTCAGTTTTTTCCCTTTATTTTGATCAAATAAATGCAGCCTTGGTGAGCATAAGAAACTTCTTTCAAAAACATTTTTAAAATCTTACCAATCCCAAACTTTTGAACGGCAGTGTACTTTTTTTTTGCTAAGTACTAATCATTCTTGCTGGGAACAAACATATGGAGCAAAACCCAAAAGACATACAACAGTTTTGCCCAGCTCACAAACCAGCCAAAAAAAAAAAAAGCAACAAAAATAAAACATAACAGAGGCATTATCATTTTTAAGGGTGTTTTTCAGTTATTCTTTTGGCAGACACATTGCTTTTCAGGAATATTGTACATGCAGTGATTTGGTAAAACAATAAAAATCACCAGCTGCGGACAGTAAAACAAAAACATTGCGTAACCTTCAAAAATAAAATGCAGACAATGGGAACTACCCCCAAAGTAAAAGCCTCAGGCATAAAGCAGGCGTCCCAGGCCCCAGAACACACCAATCTGGAAAACTCGTCAGATAAAAGATAACAAATGGTAACATTAACTTGTGGAAATCCTGTCTTTTATCTTCAGCATACAAACGTTACATAACATTAAGTTCCACCAATGCAGATTCAAGACCTTTGTTTTTCACAGCAGCCATAGTAAAGAACTTGGCTTTGGTCCACTGGTGACACACAACCCCACAATTTCGCAGAAGTCTCCAATGGGATTGAGGAAAGGAACATGCTGTGAATCCCACTTCGGGGAGATTGGGTACCGAAGGGGGGTCAAAACTTTAGAGTCAACAAGAAAAATGTTGTGCTTACTACCCATGTAGACTTCAAATAGAAGTTGAATGAATCTTTTGAGCGCTATGGGAACTCACCTGAGCCACAACGGCTTCAACACTTCCAAAGCGTTTGTAAAAGCGGTAGTCTGCATGGAGGTGCAGAAGACAGCTGGTTTTGGACTGGTCGACCTTCCTCTTTGACCTGGAGACCGGTACCTGTTGAGGGTCACAAGATGGAGAACTTTGAGAAGGCGTGAAGGAACAATGTAAGGAGAAGGTTCACATCTGGTTTTTCAATCCTGCCACCGAACAGCTGGAAATTATGTGTTGTAGTAAATATGAGCTTAAAATATAACAGAAGCATGTTATCTGATTTAAAAACACGCCAGGTTGTCCTTGCACCCATTTTGGGTAAATTAACACATGGCTTTTAACCCAATCAGGACCTTCAAACAATAGATAGATCGGACAGATAGTACTCTCCCAAGCAGTAGCTTGGGTCGCCTCTTAAAAACAGGACATGGTGGTAAGGCGAAACAATCATTGAATGACATTACGAACCGTTGATGTAATGTCAGCCGATTTCAGAAAGCCCTGAACATCTGATTTCTAAATTATTTCCAGACCTAGTGGATCTCTTAAAGAAATTATTTGGGAATGTAAGGACACACTATACGGGGCTGAGCTGAAAACGAGGTGAGGTCATGTCTGACCTCTTGGTGGTTTTGGACAAGATGCTGCAGCCGCTCGGCACCACAGAAGCCAACATGATCGCGTCTCAAGGGACTGCTGTCTGTGAAAAAAAAAAAATCACATTATGTTACGATATGGGAGTCAACTACTAAGGAGATGGGGAACAAGGGATAAAATGCTGTAATTAACTTTTTTTTATTACTAAAACTAAAACTATTAAGAATCGTTTTCATTCAATGAAATAAAGCTGAAATAAGATAAACCATATGGATGAATAACAAACTTAAAAAACCTAAATTAAAATTTTAAATGTTTCTTTGGCAGCTAACTGAAATAAGACAAACTAACTAAAATTACTAAAAATAAAACTGACATAAAATAAATTAAAGCTATATAAATATATATTGTGACAAAAGCACATAAAAATTACTGAAAGTTAAATTTAAATTAAAATGGAAAACTGAAAATATAATAATAAAAGCTGATTCGAGACATTAAGTACTATAATATTAGTACATTAGTACATACATAATACTAAAATAACACTGGTAATCCAGAATGTTGATTTGAAAGGAAGGCGTTCAGATTAGTTTCAGTAAAGTTTTAAGTGACGTTTTATTGGTTTCTGGCACCATCCTAATTTTCTTTAAATTAGGTTCTTCTCAGATAAAAAAAACAAAAAAAACAAGCTATTTCTTTATATAAATAACATACATTTGAAAAATTAATTAATGATGCCCAATATAATTATTGGTGTCCAGCGAAATGCAGGACTAGATGATGCAGACAATCTGACAAAGATTGCAAAAATCTTGGACCCGCTTGTACAGCCTTGAAGTTATGAATCCATTGCAAAACCGAGGTGCTTGCTCAAGAGAGACTTGAGCGATTGTATCTTTTCTGACCCCTGTCGAAAACTCTCATTGTGACATAATTACTAACTGTACTAAACTTTGGTGGACGTGACACCAACTTACGACTAATGAAAGAAAAAGTTAATAAAAACTCCAACCTTTTATGTTATTTATACGTTTTATCACAGTCTGAATTTAAAAGGAAGAACAAGATTTGCACATTTCCATGAGAAAACATGAGTGGGGCTGGCAGGACCAAGCAAAAGTGTTGTGGGTGGTTGCCAGGGTGTTGCTAAGGTGTTTTGGTGGTTTAACGCATTGCTGAGGGTGATTTGTAGGTTTCTTATTGGGCCCACTCAAAATTGCTCAGCCCCAAAATTACCCTACAGTAAGTCAATTGTTTTTTTCACCCATTTGATCATCTGCTAGACAGAGAAAGTCTGAATGCTTAGAAATATAAAAGCAAATGGGTGTACACTATGGGTTATTTAGTACATTAAGCTCCTTTCACACAAAAGATGATAACTATAACGTTTTAATAATAGCTTCATTTATGTGAGAATAGTGGAGTCCAGATCACCTTCACAGTATTTTTTACAAGATAAAACATTGACAGCCAATCAGAATCCACTTGCTTTAAAGAGCTCTAGCATTTAAAGCAGACGACATAACTGCAGCGCATGCTTATAATGAACAGAATTAAAAACATTTCACCTTCAAAGACTCCTACAAAAGTGGCACAGTGCTCCTAAAGTCTTTCAAGAAAAGAAACACCTTGATAATGCTGTTATATTATTCTTATTAAAGAACAACTTAAAAACATTCACGTGTAAACTTCAATCAACTACAAAGAATACAATAGAATTTGTGACAGCAGTGCATCGTGACCCCAACCAGACATAACAATAGTGGTATGACCTTAAAACTCAAGGTAACTGACTTTCAAAAACAAGGTTTTACATTATGAATTAAAATTCAGGATGTTCCCTAGAATAACACAAATCAGATTAAACATTAATTTGAAATAAATTGAGGGCAAAAAAACAAAGTCAGGTGGTTGACATCCTCAACCGCCTGGTTAAGTTTTACCTACACTGTAAAATGACTGGGAGTTTAGCTGGGAGTGAATGTCAGGATGTTTCTTGACTTTAACTAGTGAAGCAACATGATTGGATCACACCATCCTGGTGTGAAAGAGTCAACCAATAAGAATTCTTTAATGTAAATGAGGTGGACAACGAGGTCCCACCGCTGGCCTCAGATCACGCTTTGGAACATGATCATAGTTTCTATACACAATAAGGCTAGTGGAGTCGTTCCTGGATCGGTGAGTTTGAGTTGAGAGAAATGGAGCATGTGAGAAGGAAGGGCAAATGCCGGACATTGACCCATTGATGGAATTACTTCCAGACTTTGGCTTCATCCTGCGTGCCTCTCTTTCAAGTTGTGCATGTGGAGATCAGGGCAGAAAGGTTTCAGGAGTTGTTTGAGGAAAATATGCCGGCATTTATTGAGAAACAATCCACACCAGAGGGGAGCGGAAATTAAAATAAATGTTTATCCAAGAACACTTGCAGAATCTAATCTGGAGATTAGTTGTTGTTTTTTCTTCTTTTTATGTCATTTCAATTTATTAGTATGCAAGTTCCCGGGAAATCAAACCCAAGACATTAGTGTTGCTAAAATTATGATTTTAAAAACGTTTTACTTTCTGTAAAGCTGCTATGCGTGTTGTGAAAAGCGCTATACAAAAAAAGTTTGACTTGACCTAAGATTTGACAATAAATTGATAATGAAATTCAACTGGGAAACCATCTTAATTCTGTGTTTTATATCTATGTTTCTCATGCATTGCTTCTGATTGGTTGTTTCCTTTATTCAGCCAGCTGCAGTGAAACCTAATCAAAGCTGCTCCTTTTCCTGTTAGTTTTAACTTCCAGATGGCAGACAAACCACGGCATTGTCCAAAAATAAGAGGAATCGGTATAAAAATAACAGATCTGTACAATCAGCTTCAGTCATCAAGTAACTCAAACAGGAAATCCGTCTCTTAAAATGGCTGCAAATCACAGTGCAAATTAGTACACTGTTTAAAAAAAAAAATGCTGCATAAAAAAAGGGTCACATTTTCCCTTTTTGCAATGGAAAATTGGTGCATAATATGTGACATTTTTCTAGTGTTAGTTTTGTTTTGTTTGATTTTCACATTAATTATATGTCATCAAATATATTTACTAGAACAACATTACTATGAATGGGAGAAAGTAGCATAATATGGCTAAATAAGTCCCACTTTCTAAATAAAGGAGCCAATCGTCAATCGGTAAAGTCATTGCGTCACTGCAACTGCCTTTAGAAGCTCCGGTTCCTATATAGAAAGGTTTTCTGAGACGCGCTTATGACTGCACATGCGCATTGGCTGGTCCAGTCTGAAAATCGTGTTGGTTCGTTTTTTTGTCATGGTTTGAGCATTCAGAAACAAAATTTATAAGACAGTTCTTGTCAGATTTCATTGGTGATTTCAAATATAAAATTTAATCGTATGCTTGGTGAACAGCTTAGGAGAATTTGATGTTTCCCCATTCAAAGATATAGAAGCTGTAATATGAATGAAATAGCTGCCCCAGAGGCGTTTCAAAGATGGCCGCCGAGTCAAATGACTTGCCTTAAAGGGGCATTGATGTAATTAATGCTTTTGCTGTTTTTTAAAACAGTATTTTATAGTAAAATGTATTACATTTTTAATCCAGTAAAATCCAAATGGTAAATTACAGTTAATAAACAGCTTTTTTACTGTAGCATAATTTAAAAATGTTTTTGTTAAAATTACAAACATTATTTACTGAAACAGTGATTCCCCTTATGCTAATTCTGTTTATATTTCTTACATATTATGACGTTCCTGGCATACTATAGTTACATGGTGCTCCTTTAAAACATATCCAAAGCTTTAAATATATGAATAACCTGCCCCTGGACCCATGGGAAACCTTGAAACCTTGTAACCTTGAAACCACATGGGCATGGTGTGACTTCAACCACGAGATCACATGACCACAAATATCCACAGACTATACCTACACTTGTCTCTCTGCCAATGTTTACCTCCATGCTATACAAAGACAGGAACACAAGCCCCCCTTCCCCCTCCCCCCTTTTTTTCTTTTCTTTTCTTTCTTTTTTTTTTACCACCACAGCAAAGGAAGTACACAAACACAAATGGAAATCCCAGAAATGACACCAAAAACACTCCAGGGTAGAAAAGTCTGGGACCACTAATGAAAATGCACCCATTTTGCTTTCCTGTATAAATTCATATTGAGCATCTTGAGTTTCATCTGAAGCAAATCTGACCTTTTGTACAAAAGGTTCTCAAAAAAAAAAAAAGTTGAACGTGGTCTCAGACTGACACATTCATTAAATGTACGTCTATTACTTACAGTAAATGACAGATATCTTTAATCCTTGTAAACTGGCTCTGCTTTCTAGGCTTGCTACTTAAAACAATAATTTCCATGTCAGTTAGCAGAGAAAGAAGACTACTAGGATTTAAAATTGACTTGGCTGAACAATAACTATTTTAAGTTTTGACAAAAAAGATGGCTAATTCATACAAATTCATATAAATCTGCTTATGCCCCATTGATGATTAGGTTTAGGGGTTCCTTTTCCCCTAAAAACTGCAGGTTTCCACACAAATCGCACCATACAAATTCATACGAAATCGCCACCTCAGGAGATTGAGTTGGAAAAGTTTTATTATATCGACCAGTTCTAACTTAACCAGTAGGCTATATTATTAATCTTGTTTTATGGCTTGTTAGTCTATCGGAAAAAAGACCCCAAAAAAACTGATCAATACAACGGTGAACGCACAAGAAAGGACATGAGAAAATTTTGTTGGGACTAAATCACAGCTTAAACGTAAGAAATACGTTTTAAAATCACTTACCCACATGATCCTCATGATAAATAATGGAATGGTGGTCAGAGTTGGAGGTGTTGTATCGGTCAGTGGGCTCCACGTAGAACGTCCCATTGGCTGTTGTGATAGTGCCTTCAAACTGACCCTCAACAACAGAACCTTGACATGAGGATCCACTGTCATCTATGAGAGAGAAAACATTTTATCTTACACTGTAAAAAGTGATCAGTTGACTTAAGTGAAGAAAACCTGTTGCCTTAAAATTATGAATAAACTTCATGCGTAATTGAAAAATTAAGTTATGTGGTTACCATAGACTGTAAAAAAATAGGGTGGTTACGCATGAAGTTTATTACTTAATCATTTTAAGGCAACAGGTTTCCGCACAAATTATCACTTTTTACAGTGTGTATTAACATTAATTATAGATAACAAACTGCGTGGCTGCCAAAACAAGAAGTCCTACCTTCTAGTACTCCTGAATATATGTGAGAGAGATCCACCATCTGCGTTTCATCTTCTGACTGGACCTTGAAATCTTCTGTGAAGCCATTTACATCTGGCTTGAGACGCAGGTGGAATGCCCTACAAGAAATCAGTGCTTAATACAAGTTTGTAAGTGGATAATAAAGTATGGAGGGATAATGAAGATGTGTGGACATCATAGGTGCCGGTAGCTACCTACCTTTGAAAGGCGTTGAAGTCTAGATGAAGCTCTTGATTTTTCAAATGTGTCTCCCGTCTGATGCGCTGGTGTTGTTGTTTTAAGAGCTCTCGGCCATAAGAAAGGCCTTCATAGTGTTTTATGTACTTGCTAATGTCTTGTAAAGCTTCTGAAATAGTTGGAACAAAAAATAGTGTTAAATTCGAGTCCAATGTATTTATCACCACAAATCTACAGACAACTAAACCTCAACGTAGCTGTTTTGTATTGAGTAAATCACAAAATATTAGAGTTTTTGCTTTCCAACCGCGCTATTTTCTTAATTGTTTTTCAATGTAAATAATATTAGACTAAACGGGCGTGACACGGCGTCTCTCGCTGCTTTTTCACCGTCTCGCGCATTTTCTTGCGCACGAGAGACGCCATGTCAAATTAAAAGTTTTTTTTTTATTGAACATTTTCCATTTACAAACTCAAGAAACAACAACTCAATCAAAACAACAACAAAACAAAAACATAAATATACATAAATGCACATAATTCTATATTTAGTCATAGCTATATACCGAATAGCTATAGCTAATAATACTGTATTATAGACATTATAGGCTATAACTAGACTATAAAGTAGCTAAAATTAATATAGGCTTATAAAAGAAACAATAAAAAAAATCCAACACTAAGGGGCGGGCTGAAATAATACAACAAGCTGTAAAATAATAAATACTGTATGCTTAAATATCAAGTTAAAAGTTGTGTGACCGCTCCTCTATGTCAAAACAGTGGGCCAATCAGAAGAAACTGGGGCATCACAGTCACATTGGCTGCGTCCGAAATCTTTATTTCTATAGTAAAAGATTGAAGAAATTTTTTAAGTATTTCTTCACGACCGACCGCTAAAAAGTATGTTAATAGTATTAGTATCTGGACATGCCTACATTCGCCATTTTGTCATTATCATGTGACCTACTAGTCAGTTGTGTCGCTTCACTGCCATTCATAAATCATCTCCAGTGGCCTCATGGGACAGTAAAGTGTCCATCGTATGCACACTTCAGAATCTCGCTGAAGAAAGTAGGTCATCAGGGTACTTTTTGCCTACTCTTTTAAGACATAATTATTTTGTCATATACTGTTTTTCGCTTACTGTATTGAAGAGGAGTATGCGATTTCGGACGCAGTATAGCCTAAAGTGGATTTGCTGGTCTGTTGACTGATTTTAGAGAGGTTTGGGTAACTTTTCAGCTGGTCAAGCTGGGAGACCATGCTCGCCCCCAGCTAAATACCTGGAGCAGCCTGGGATACCAGCAAAACAGATTAGGCTTGTTCAAGCATGTTTTTTTGTTTTGTTTTTTAGCAACTGTCCGCCGACTTGTTCGCCATTTCTGTTATTTACATGTGTTTTTTCTGAGCACATTACATAAAATGCATTAGACACCCCTGTTCTGTGGTGCACTTTTGTCACATTTTAAACGCAAGAAAGCATTCTGTTTGAACAGAACACTACAGTGTTTTGAGTGGCTCAAGTAAAAAAAAAACTACCTGTCTTGATAATAATCTTTGGACACAAATCTTTTATTTTGTCCATTTTATCGTCTATCAAAATGAAAATCTTTTTTTTTTTTTTTTAAAGTAACAGTATACCTCACCACCACAAGCCAGAGCACGAACGGTGCAGGTCAAGTTACTTCCCAAAGTGTAATACTTTCGGGTTTGTCCAAATAACTAACCCTATGAACAACAATAGTGTAACCTACCTTAACAAGACCTCTAACTATGACTAAAGGTGTTCTTATATCCAAATCTTATTTTGATGCAGGCAAGTTGAGGCAAACTACAATGAAAGAGGCCAAAAAAACTTCAGTAATGTAGACAAATGTGCTTATATTGACCTCAGATAAGCCCACCACCTGCTGAAAGACAACGCATAAAGAGATGTCTTACCTGTAAAATGTCCTCTAGATAAAATATAAATCAGCAGATAAATCTTGAAAGCACTCAAAAGTTTGGCTACCATGTCTTCTTAGCTCACTATAGGTGCTTGAAACCTATTCCGAGAGGAATGTGTCTGGCTACACATGCCTGAACTACACTAACTAGGCATATACAGACATGTTGATATGTTTTGAAGGAGGACCACAATTTAAATTCAGTTTCTAAAGTATAACAGGATTTTTTTTCCTGAATTTTTTTGAGGTTTGCTTAGGGAAACAATGACATGTTGGGTCCCCCACATTCATGCTCTTCCAAGGCTTTAAAAAGGATTTTTCTTTTTCTTTTGGGAAACTTCCAAAAACATTGTATAGTTAACTGCGGGGGAGAACAGAAATTCTCATGGGTGTGTGGTACAGTAATTGAAATTCCAGCTCTGCTCAGGTTTTGTTCCAAATGGCTTGGTCCACATGTCGACGTATTTGCAGAAGAGAACATGTGCCAGTTCAAACAGCAAAACATCGCTCAGTCAGACCTAAAGCAATGGACAATATCATTAGGAATGAGGACAACCAGCAGTTCTAGGACTTGTAGTCTTGTAGACAGCATACATTTATCAAGAATTTCTTGGCACATTTCAGCAGTATGATATATAATGAGAGTTTTATGACCCCTAGGCATTTCTAGGAATGAAAATCTGTCTGACTCCACCTACAAAACCTTCAGCCTGAATGCGATTGGCCACCAATGCACGACCTGATCTAAGTTAGTGACATCATTCAAGATGCCTCCCCAGAAGGCATCACTTTAGGCATAGGTTACTTTAGGACATTGTGGAACTGAAACACCGCACACCAACTTCACCTCCCAGGATGTCGTCTGTTCCCAAATGTTCTCCTGAGTTCCTTTGAACTGCATCATTTATCTTTATTGACAGCTAATTACTCTACTATTAGAGTTAATCATATGTAATGACCATTACAATTATAAATTACTACCCCCAACCAAAAGTTGCACTGCAGTGGTTTGTTTCAAAGTATTAAACAACGTCCCACATTACTATGGCTAATTTCAAGCTAGCAAAGCACAATATCCCCTGTGGAGTCAGATTGTTGTCATAATGATTAACTGAAAACAGATTCAGGAGTGAATTCAGAGCCTGAAATTTTGGACAACGTCGCCCCCTGACTTAGAAATTAAATTCTGAAAACAACTATAAGGAACTTCAACATGGGTTCTAAATATACACTAAAATAAAATATTCAGGAAATGGTTTTCCCTTAGCCAAAAGGTTTAGTGAGACATAGGGAATTGAGGGTTATTATTAGACATAAGTGATCTAATACTCCAGTGAATAGACTTGCACAATGTGACTGTTTAATCTTCTGACATTTAAAAGCATGTAACAAGTGCATTTATTTTTGACGGTTTATTAGATTAAAAGCCACAGTCCTCCTACGACATAGAAGTCAAGCTCTGAATAATCAAGATGTATTGAGCAATTGGCTGGTGGTCATGATGGTAATGCCATCCGTTTGCTTAATTTAGAGTCGCAATATGCCAAAATAATATCTAAATCTGTAACCAAGACTATAGAGAAGCCACATATTATTAGCTGTGTTTGCTAAAGGGAACCATCATAATAACATTAACCCTAAGTACTAAATTAACCAGTTCAGATTGGATTACATGAAACACTAACAGTTTTTTCGGGAAAATATAAAAATCTACTTGCATTCTCACAAACATTTTTCAAATCCTCAAATTTTGCTTAGACTAAGAGCGCCACCTAGTGGCAACAGAATGGTAGCGTGTACATAGGAAGACGATAGTACCACCTTTATGTAAAGAAAACTCCACAATTTTATTGAAACATCAAAAACAATTGAACAACTATTTCATGGTTTTAAAGACAGGTTCCATTTTAGCAAAACGTTCCTGAGCATTCAACAAGTGAAAAACAGAAAAGCCTAAAATCTAAAGATGTGGAATGGAGGGGAGGACAAAAAAAAAAAACTCAAACTTTACACAATGTAACCAATTATCTGTTTGTCTTTACACCATCAAAGTAAAAGTGGACTTAAAAATACAATTACAAAGCACGATTGGCAATGTACAAGCTGCAAAGTTTCTTTTCACATAACAGATACACAAGGGGTTTAAGTTAATAGCGTCGACCAAAGGCTCCGCCACCCTGTATTCCACTACCCTGAATCATTTGATTCGGTCGATTTAAGGCTCCAGAGAGTGACTGGGACGTCCCTGTCTGTATGTATCCACCTCGGCTATGGAGTAGAGTAGACAAATATTAGTTTCATGAGCAACAAAAGACATTTCCCATGATACTCTATTTACACAGTTATGTCTAGCCATGACAAACAAAAGCCTAAACCTTGATACCTTGCTATTCCACCTCGTGCCATGTGACCCTGTCCCGGAACACCTCGGTCTGCTCCTAAAAAGAAACGTAGTAGTAAGTTAGAGGGTAACATGCAACTTCTTAACATAATAGAAAGAAAGAAGAAGAAAAAAAAGACATACCTTGCCAATTTCTGTCCCCGTCCATTTTACGTCCAGGCTCCCAGTCCCTGTTGTCACGACTTCAAACAAGAAGCAGAGCAAAACAATTGAGTGAAGTGAATTTGCGACCATTTAATGAAGCGGCACATCTGACTAGATGAGACAAAAAGACCTACCTGCCTGGCACCGGCCTCATAGTATTCATTCCACGCTTTTCGTAGCCGCCACTCCAGTTGTCACGACTGTCCCTGCCATGTCTTTCCCGATCTGAAAAGTGCTGTAAATTGAGAAAGGAGGATGAGATGTTTCCCAATACCCGAAGATCAAATCTAATGAAGGTCTGTGAAGGGCTTTTCTTACCTGGTTGTCTCCTGACAAACCACCTCGGTTGTCTCTCCTGTTTGTAAGGGGGGGATGTAAATCATTACGATATAGTAGCAAAATCTATAGACAAATATCTAGACAGTTGGCTGCTGTTAGACATGTTAGACAGAGCTGGCATTACCTGTCCATCACATCATCCTGATAGCGGCTGCGGTCTCTGTGGTCAAAGTCTTGGTAGCGGTCTTGGCGTCCAAAATCCGACCGTCCATAGCGATCATCCATTGTCATTCTCTTCATCGGCCAGTCATCTTTTCTGTATATTTGGAAAATGAAAAAAAATTATAATAATTATAATACAGACACGCTGCATCCCACAGTCTAGGGCTGCACAATATATCAAAACTATCAAAATATTGCAAATGTATATTGTGATATGCATATCGTAATGGTTTACGATAACAGTTCAATTGTAATACTTCAACAGATTATGAAAAGTCCAATTTTTACTTTGACGCAGACAGCAGAGAATAGACTGGCACATGACTGTTTCATACGTGTGAGATGCGTAATGTTATCAGGCGCAATAAGCGACGCCTAATTTGTTCTTTTCTCCCACAGCTTATACGACCTAATACACATTTACATTTATTCATTTAGCAGAGGCTTTTATTCAAAGCGACTTACAAATGAGAACAATAGAAGCAATTAAACTAGCAGTAGGACAACAGTATGTAAGTGCTATGACCCTTCGCAGTTCAATCTAATGTAGTTTTTTTTAATAATTTTTTTTTTTTAGATGGAGAAAGTGTTAGTATTACTTAAGTGATGTCGAAAAAGATACGTCTTCAGCAATTTCTTAGAAATGGCTACGGACTCAGCAGCTCTGGTTGAGTTAGGCAGATCATTCCACCAGCAGGGAACAGTCATGGTAAAGGTCCGAGAAAGAGATGTTGTGCCTCTTTGAGATGGCACCACAAGACGCCGCTCGCTTGCAGAGCGCAAGTGTCTGGATGGCACATAAGTCTGAAGTAATGAGTTAAGGTACAAGGGAGCAGTGCCAGTGGATGTTCTGTAGGCAACCGTCAGTGACTTGAATTTGATGCGAGCGGCAACCAGTGCAATTTTGTGAGGAGAGGAGTGACGTGTGCTCTCTTCGGCTTGTTGAAGATCACTCAAGCTGCAGCATTCTGGATCAGTTGCAGAGGTTTGACAGTGCAAGCTGGGAGACCAGCCAGGAGAGCATTACAATAGTCCAGTCTGGATAGAACAAGCGCCTGAACAAGGAGTTGTGTAGCATGCTCTGATAGGAAAGGCCTGATCCTTCTGATGTTGTACAAGGCAAATCTGCATGACCGGGCAGTGCTAGCGATGTGGTCTGTGAAGATCAATTGGTCATCAATTACAACTCCAAGGTTCCTGGCTGATCTTGATGGAGTTATGGATGACGAGCCTAGCTGAATGGTGAAGTTGTGATGAAGTGCTGGGTTAGCCGGGATTACACACAAAATGATGTCAAAATGACCGTCTTAGCGAGTATTCACGTTAACGCAGTCAGTTGTGTCTTGGGTAGACTAAAAAGTTGAGAAAGAAAGAGCGCGTGTAACGATATATTGGTTCCAAAATTGACAGCAGCCTAATAAAACCTGCTTCTGTGTGTGTTAGGGCTGGGGCGGTATGATTTTTTTCTTATCGCGGTTGAAAAGCAATATAGAGCAGTATAGAGTTAAACCGCTTTAAATCGTTTTCATACAAAATATATATGTAACATAATTAGGTACTTTAGTTATTATTAACACAATAACGTAACACATGCAGGCTATGTTTCTCAACACTGAGAATGAATAAATCTCTGTGAAAGAGATATTTAATCTCAGAGAGCTTTTCTGGTTAAATAAAGGTTATATAAAATAAAGAATAAAAATAAACGCCTGTTTCTCCAGACTCGCGATTATCAGTAATCCACAAATCACAGCAATTTCATAATCACTAAGCCATAGCAATTTCAAATTTATTTAGATTTATTGTTCAGCATTACTTGAGCATTTTACAATTTGCATGGCTAAATGATGTCTTCCTCTTATCTGAGTGACCATGAATGACGGAGTATTTTAGTATAATCCATGCGATCACTCCATGTGATGATGGAATCCAGAGGATTAAGTTAACTCAATACAACTTTCCACATCCACCCCAGGCCGTTTACCTTCAGGAGTTAGAAGTACCTTAACTACTATACCAGGGCTCCAAACAAAAAAATCAAGTAAGGAGCCATTGGCTCCTAAAGGGGAAAAAAACAGGCGCCAAATAATTTTTTTAAGAGCCACATAACAATGCATTTACTTTTAGTCACCCTGTTGTGTGCATGTCTCTCCTCTTCTTACAGTTTCAGCATTTTCATCTTGTGAATGTTCTGGGAACTGAAGCTTATTTGGGAACTGAATGTCACTTCCGACTTATGAACTATATACAGTCAAATTAATTGTTTTATATAATAAATAATAAATTCACGCAGCTTGCATGCACGAGAAACTGCACGTGTTAACGGTGCAGTCTGTGGAGCATTCTTCGCGATTATGTGATCGCGTGCATTTTTATGCTTGTTACTGTCCCCTTTTTTGAAATGGTTAGTTCCTGTAATGAACTCCGTTTTCCCCGCTATTTCTTTGCCCGCTCTTGAACAAAAGTCACAAAAAATTGTTTGTGTCTCGTGATCATACCTCAGTAGGGCTGCACGATTTTGGCCAAAATGATAATCACGATTAATTATCACGATTATTTGTTGATTTGTCACATAGGCTAATTATAACTGGTTTTTACATTCATATTGTGCTACATTTCCTGCTAATGTGCATCAAAATAAAATGGGTCCTCTTATTCACCAAAATTCAGTGTATCTCCTGAATAAATAAAAATAAATAATTTATTAATATTTTAAATTGTATTTATATACATTGGGCCTCATTCATGAAACATTCGTAAATATACGAGTAAATATGTGAGTGATCTGCGCGTAAAGAGACCTTCCCGAAAACTCTTCTCCTGATTCACAAATACTTCGTAAACGTCAGATGTGATAGTGAAACGTGTGTGTGTGTGTTATGAATTCCAATCTGTCGTAAATGGGACGCGCGTTCACGCTCATTCTCAATTACCATAAATCCCGCCCATTAAATCCGACTGACAACTATATATGGGCATCATATTATGACACCAAACGAAGGATTTCAACATGTCTTCTTAAAAGCGAATGAAAAATAAAAATTTATCATTATCAGATAATATTTTATTATCAGAAGTTCATTCAAAACGCCACATAACAGGGCCGGATTAACCATTGGGCAATTGCCCAGGGGCCCAGGATATCTAAGGGGCCCTGGGCACCGTCAAATATTATGTCAAATATTATGATTAAAATGTCTCCACGATCTGCTTTTGAATAAATATCGTAGGATCGTGCATTCTATCAGTTTGCAGTTCTGGCGCCTCCGTCTCAACATACTGTACAGCGCGACGTATATTCACATGAAATGCAGAGGAACGGGACACTGTAGTTTATAAAAATTTATTATTTGCATGTGCTTTAAAGCCTTGCCGGTTAAACATGTCATTCGCTGCTGATGTGCTGTTCTAACGGGCGCTTTTCTGAGCGCAATAACGTTACACCCGCCGACGCGCACATGCACTAAAAGCCTACAGCGCCTGTTATTTCAAGCGTACATAGTGGCGTATCAGGTCCTAAAAAAAGCAAGCTTGGCAGATATTACAGATGCAGTTACTGGAGTTTCATCTGTTAATCGAACAGTCCCAGAAGTGAAGAGAAAATGGTTCGACAAGCTCGACTGCAAAAAACGAGTTCACTTCGAAAAAATATAGCCCAGCCCTATTGAGCAATTAATTATGTGATTAAAGTGTTCCGTTTGCAGATGCTATTACTGGCTCTTATAATAAAAGTAAAAAGAAAAAATATATGTAATTAATATAATAGCTATTTTTTCAAAATGCTGTGTAATGTCCCCGATTAAGGTGAATTAAAATGCAGCCTTATTAATGAGCAAAACGTTCGGAAGTTAAACGCACTATTTACACGTGGTTGGGAGCAGGTGTAGATTTCTTTCGTACCAACTAACATTTGGAAAATACGAACATTTTAATGAATCCGAAAATTTACGCCAGAACCACTTTACACACGATTTACACAATAATTCGTTCTGCTCGTGTTTCATGAATGAGGCCCATTGTATTTATAATAATTATTAGGATA
Organism: Phoxinus phoxinus; assembly: GCF_949152265.1. Lineage (NCBI taxonomy): Eukaryota > Metazoa > Chordata > Actinopteri > Cypriniformes > Leuciscidae > Phoxinus > Phoxinus phoxinus. The sequence goes on along the minus strand of NC_136895.1, from coordinate 17,913,670 downwards.
GACTATAGATATTATCTTCTGTTATTATTATTATTACCTATTATTACATGGCTTGGTTAAATTCTAATGTAGAATGCAGTATGTTATTTCTTGATAAGACACAGTTGCCATGAAAAACATAGCGTTGTCACGGACACGGAAGCAATACAATCGTTTTTAAATCAATATTTTGTGTCAAATTATTGATTTATTTGGAAGGTAGCCATGTAAGCGGGATCCCGATGTCAGTGAATACAATTCTGTAGTTGTTATTTGAAGTCTCTCGCGCGCAGACACCCTCGGTCTCTCTCGCGCACTATTGCTCGCGCACAGACACACGCTGTCTCATCTCGCCCAGTTGAGTTCGCTTCGCTTTTGTTCAGTCCGGCAAAACATTCTAGTTTCTACATCTAGAAACTAAGCTGTGCGGTGCAGGGAACAACTCTGATTATTGGCTCGTCATGGAGCCAGCGCTAGATTGGCTTTGCAAAAAAAAAAAAAAAAAAAAAAAAAACTTTCATATGGAGCGTTCTATGAACAGAATGACGCATTTAAAATATCGCATATTTTTTGTTAGCAGAGGTGTGTCATGCGTGCTGGTGATTGACAGAGATGAGGATTGCTTGAAGAAGTCCAATATTTTTCGCTTTGACATTTTTTTTCTGGCACGAAAGGTGACATTCGCTTTACCCGTTCATATTTTGGCGCTTTCACTCAGTTCACACAAAGCGTCTCATTTCATGACGTTAACAAAACAAATGAAGCGATAGGCTACTGGTTATAAAACATGCATGTATGATGCAGATTTTACAATCAAAGGGAGTAAATTTGTATTGTCGCCAATGGCGACCTTGGCAGAAATTTCACTCGCAAATAAATATATTTGGTCGCAAATGCGACCATTTTAGTCGCAGTTTGGAGCCCTGTATACTGTCCTCGCTTATGCAATCCGTCAGACGGCGGGCCGCGGGAGTGGAAGGGGGATCGAGATGGATTCTTTATTGGTGTCGATTTTTAACGATAGGCCTCACGCATCTGTCAATCATCCCCGCTTGCTATTTGGGGAATAAACCCAGCGCTATGATTGGTCGAACTCTTCTTCTTTTGCTGTTGCTTGATTTGAGGACTGCGCATGCACAGAGGCGTCACCAGGTTTTTGCGTAGTTTAGAGTGACAAATCGTACCAGCTTACTTTGAGGTCAAAATGCGTATCCACTACGTAAATTGCGTACAGGTTGGCAGGTCTGCTGTTGTTAAATAAACCTAACGTAGGCCTGTCTGAAACTCTAAACCCCCTGGTTTAAACAGACGTTAAAATGACACAATGCTACAGTAAAACACTGCCATTTACTTTCAAAATTTGAAGGGATGCTTAAATAGAATGTGAAACATATGTTGTTATATCATGTTGTTTTTAATTTTACATTTATTTTAAACACTTACCATTATCGAATTTAATGAGTTCTCTTCAATATGGTGCAGCCCTACCACAGTCAAAGCTGACAAATCAAGGTGCTCCTGCTTCGTGAACTTACCCAAGGCATCAAGTAGAGTTGCAAGTGGGTGTGGAAACCTTGTCTTTTACTGGTTTGGCAAAACTGTTCGGCAACCCTACTTTATGCATACCTGCCATCCATGTCGTAAGGCCTCTTGACGGGACGTCGGTCCTGTTCAAAGCGTAGCTGATCCTGTTGCCGTCTCAGCTCCTCCCTCTCCCGATGAATGCGTTCCTGCTCACGCCGCCGCTCATACTCGATTCGGAGACGTTCACGCTCCAGGAACTCGCGCTCCCTGCGGTCGGCATCCAGCCGCTGTTTCTCCACCTCCAGAAAGTTGCGCTTCCTCAGCAATCTCTCCCTCTCCTCCCGCTCCCGAAAGAGGCGGATGCGCTCACGTTCCGAACGGCTGTCGCGGTCTCGCTCGCTGCATCGTAAACAAACCCCAGTTGGAAAATTGCTAGATTGATTTTTAGATCAAGACAAGATCAGGGCCAAAGGATAGAAGCATCAAATTTACCCAGAGTGCCTGCGTCTCTCCACCTCTCTAATCTCTCGTTCCCTCTGCCTCTGACGCTCTCTCTCTCTCTGCTCCTTAATTTGGTCAAATGACAAAATATCCTTCCTGTCCTTGCTAGAGGATTTACGGTCACGACTCTTAGTGCTCTGAAACAAAGATTGGCGTGTCATTTTAAAATGTTCAAAACCACACAAAGTAGTCTGAAAAATAACGGTTAAAACCACAAAACTTACTCGTTCTTTGCTTTTAGTCTTCACGCTGATGACTGGCTCTCCTTTTGACTTGTCCATCACAACAGTCCTCTCTCCTCCTTCTGTAACAGCAAGATTGAACCATTACGATTTGGATACCTTTGCATATTACTGAAGGTAGTTACAAATGTGAACGCAAGCTAATCTTGTTACCTTTTCCTTCAGAGTTTTCAGACTTCTCATCCTTGTTCTCAGATCTGTAAGGATGAAACCGCATGATGAGACCGTTAGTTATTTGGCATGCAGAGATGTCTAAATAAATACCATTGATTTAAAACTTACTTCTCAGTCTTCGAGTCCGAGGACTGTCTTCTGTCACTTCCAGGCTTTTTGGCATCGCTTTTTTCAGCAGGCTTCTTCCCAGCAGGCTCGTTCTTGGCCTAAATACAGATGGAGATCAATCAATTAGCTTTGACTCCACACCTGACGTCAATACTGATGCCAGCCACCCAATTCTGATGCAAGAGTTTAGAAATAAGGGCACTTGCACACTAGACAAAACTTTTGGAAGAAAATCCACGTTAGGGGGTGAAAATAAAATGGGAATACAACAAATCAGATGTCCAAAAGCAGAAATGTTATTGGTGAATGAGTTGCACCAATGGACACTCGCAGTTATCTCTGGCGAACTCTAGTATGTTAGGACCCAAATAATAAACAAAATCCCATACCTTTTCAACTGAAATCATCCGGCCATGCAGTTCGGTTCTGTGCAGATGGCTGATGCATGTTGTGGCCTCCTCGGTAGAGCACATCGTAACAAACCCATAGCACCGAGCGCCTGGGCTTCGGGCGTTTGTTACTACTTTCGCGCCAACAACCTGCAAGTAGTAGCAAACATGGATCAAGACACCCTCAAACCTAAGAACAACATTTCCAATGTGTAGTTTTCTATAACATGCAGACCTTGCCATATTTGCTGAACAGATTCTTTAGATCTGTCGCTCTTGTGGTTGAAGAGAGTCCACTGACCCAGAGGTTCCTTCCGCTAGCAGCAGCACTACCTGATGAGGCGCAAGATCAATTTACAATGTCCAGTAGGGCTGAACGATTAATTGCATTTGCGATAATATCGCGATATGATGAAACACGATTTTGTAATCGCAGAAGCTGCGATTACACTCTGGTCACGTGACACGCGATAGTAAAGCAGTCTGCACTGCAGATGAAGCATCAACTTGGCACGCTACGCATATAGGCCTGGTATAGGCTACAGGAAAGAACAGTTTGTTTAATTTATGTGATAGTGTTATACATTTTCCGATTCTGTATGGATTCAGATCATTTCAGAATCGAGTCTGAGCTTAGTTTTAAACACAGATGCGTGATGACGCTGCGTGTGCTTTATACACAATATTCTGCTTGCTTCTAATTCCTCTGTCACACACACATTCGAACCTTCCGAAAAATTGTCGTTCATAGTCTACAGTTCGGAAAAGTTGAAGTGAATTGGACGTTCGCGGGCTTCATTGCACTAGAAGATCATATGGCACTCGCTGTGAAATACGCGCGCTTGATGTTACTCTAGTAGTGCGCGGTCCCGCCCGCCGGTATTTTCCTTACAAATGCTCTATAAAGGCATCATAAGTCTTTTGGAATGCAGTTGGCTTATATATTAAAAATAAAAATATGAAAACCATCGACAGAAGCTGCTTTCAATTTCAAATACTCACGCCCACTTTGTGAAGAGCGCTCTCACATGCGGCTGTGAGCGACTCTGTCTACTTGTATGTAAAATGTACTTGCATCTCAAAATGCGTTTATGACGCGAAATTAATGTAAACAGTCAGTTATGTCTTAAGGTATTAAACAGACAGGACAAACCACATCTTATATTTCAAAAGATATCTGTACATAAGTGTGAAGCAGCTTATCTTATCTAAACTGAGAAAGAAAAATCACTTAATCACAGCTCTTGAATGGAAAACATTCAGACTACTCTTAAATACTGAAAGCACTCTTTGGTTATTGCTTGTAATGTTTTTTCCCCTCTTTGTTATTGATAGCTTTTATATTTTGAAGCTATTCGCTTATATAGCCTATTTAAAATTCTTAACATGTAATTGTATTAATTTAGTTTTTTAATGTGTAATTATTTTTAAAAGTAGCCTACTTATAATTACATATGTAATTAAATAAATATTTAAAGTTTTATTAATAAGATTAATTGATAAATAAATAAAAAGTCGATCGGCTCATGAGGTGCCTAAAGATTCCCATCCATATTTTACAATGATTTATTGCTTGTGTTTGTTGAATAATATAAAAGATAAAGAGCTTAAAAAATAATCGCATATCGCAATATTGGTAAAAATAATCGCAATTAGATTATTTTCCAAAATCGTTCAGCCCTAATGTCCAGAATCAATTTCTTGGTCAAAAGTAGTACTTCATTGCACACCCACCTTTATCATCTTTTGACTCAGGCTTGGTTGATGTATCCTCATCACCGCTAGAGAAAAAGAAAATGGTATTATGAGAAATTGAAAGGGCAAAATGAACGGGATCACCAGTGTTGATTAACAAATACCCACCTAGTGAAAACACAACCATAGTCAATGAACAAAGATTTGGATATTACAACTTGAATAGTCACGTGAAGCCCAATTAAATTAAACATACCTTGGACTAAGATGGCAAACCAAATTTCTGGTACATTACTTTTTGAAGGTAGAAAAAAAGACAAAATGGTAGACGAAATGCGCAGTCGTTTACACCTCCCAAGAGAACCCATACTTGTTAACAAAGGAGCCAATGAAACAGAGAAAGCCATTGTTCTAGTAGACAGAAAACAACAAACCTCTTTTTCTGATCATCACCACCCTGTACAGAGGACTCTTTGACTTCTGAAGACTCAGCAGGTTCAGTCTTCTTGCATTCCTCGTCTGCTTCTCCTTTAGACGCCATTTCCGAATCAACTGCGCTTTCGATATCGCGCAGACATGTTTCGCTAGCATTAGCGGCCTGAGTGGAAGTGCTCTCAGAGTCCACCAAATTGTCCTGAACGTTTTCTTGGTCCTTGCATGTTGAATCGACTTCACTTTGCTTTGTCGCGTCAACGTCCATTTCGCAGGCTGGCGATTCTGCTTCCAAATTGGCGGCCTCCTCTGCATTAGCAAGGTCGTGCACATTGTCTTCCTCTTTGTGAGAATCCCAGACTGAAGATTTCTCGTCTTCAGTCGGCTCTTCAGCGAAGTCTTCCTTAAGCGGCTCTGATATACAAGACCCGGCTACTTTCTCACTTTCTACGGATTTAACAGGAATAGAATGGCACAGAGTTTAATCACTTCTGAGACATTGCAATGTTAACGTGGAACTGGAATAGGACGTGACCCTCTGCTTTCTCATACACAAGCAAAGGCAAGCTACCCTATGAAGAGACTGGAAAAACCAAAGCAAGAACAAGCAACAAGCTTCCAGACAACAGGCCATTTCTTTTCAGTTCACCTGCACCCTGAAGCAGAGGGCGCACTGTTGACTAGGGAAAGCCACAAGACCTCCACCACAACCGAGTGTCCATCGTTGACTTTAGTACTTGAAGTGTCCATGATAATGAAGAAGCAGCTTGTGCTGTCTTTACAGGAAATTTGTTTCTTTTCAAACAAGCAAATGGTCCATTAGTGAAATCTCCAATTAACAAACTGAGTCCTACAGTGATTTTGCGTCAGCATGATCCAGTTCTTCTTGTCTTCTCTTCGTTGTCTTCTTTAAGCAACCTAGAAACACTAAATTGCATCTGCAACAACCATTTAAACCAACCAATGTACTAACTGAAACAGATTACTGACTCTCTGCATATCTTTGCCTTACAAAAGAGCATTTGAGTGACTATAACATCATTCTAAATTGATATTAATGGCTAAATGCCCAATGTCAGCAATGCAGAAAGCCAGTAATCAACTTTGGATTTCCAGTCTCTTTTATACCTGGAAAACCTGATACATTTACACTAAAGGACCTTAAGGCTTCACCATGACATTAAGAGTAATTCCAGAACCCCATACAGTACCTTTTTCGCTTTTGGTGTCCTCGCATCCAGGCTCTCCATCATCCTCCTGCTAAAGATAGAAAATGAGTGAAGACGAACAAATGAAACCCAACAATGGGCACCATTAACAATTTGTTTGTTCATGTTAAATAAGAGGCGATCTGGCGCTGAAACGTGTTGTTTTTTAAATTATGCAGTGTGTTCGTAGCCGCTGTTATTAATGACAGAAGGCAACAGTGTTCTCTTGTTGCTCGTGCAGTCTTCTTAGGGCTGCACGATTATGAAAAAAAATCATAACTGTCAATTATTCCCTTTTTTGTAAGGGAATTGTAATTGCGATGATTACAATCGTCACAATCTTCATTGAATATATATATATATACATATATTTATGCATATTATAATACATTTGTTTACACAAAAATTGTTGACACACACGTACTGTCCCCCTTTACTTAGCATACACATAAATTGTAAGAATATTACTAATAGTAAAGAATACTGATAAATAAACATTAGGCCTATGCTAATATAGCAGTCCCAAACTAGTGATACAATGTTGGTATGAGCCACCACAGTCATTTAAAAATATAAAAAATAGCACAAAGAGAAAATAGAGGCATTTTGGGGTTATGGAAATGACAGTTACCATGGTGAATACACATTACAAGAACTGTTAATGAAACATGGAAACTGCTCCTGGCGAATAGAATGAAAATCATACCTGCATGCAAATCCTTCTCAGCTAGCTCACGACGTACCAGTAACGTGATTTATTGGTATTTGACTTTTATTTCGTGACTTACTAATTTACAACGTAACGACGTTGCATGCTCGTAGTTTCTTTTGCACTTTATATACAGTGAAACGATATACAGCGTGCTGCCGCTACATTTGCATGTGCAATTGTAGAGAGCGCGCTACGAGCACAGTATAACGGCTGACAGGAAAGTCAGTTTTTCTGAGGTGAGAGACTTTTTATTTCAGCGTACACTTACGTCACTGGTAGTTCCTATTGTGCTGGGTTCTCTGAAGTAGGCGTGGTTCGCCTCTCATAACACTAAACACACTCAAAGTGGATTTTCTTTTGTAATCGCAGCTTTGATCGCTTATGTAATCGTGGCATCCGTAAAGGCGAGCATACACTGTGCGATTTTGAGCCGAATTCTGACTTGTGCGACTCTTTCGGGCAGGCCGATTTTCAGCACGAAAGGCGATAAACCTCTCCCGGCCGGCAATCGGATGGTCAGATGAATTTCTGGCATGTCAGTAATTTTGGTTGCTCCTCGTGAGGGTATCGCACAGTTGTAGCAGAGCTACGAACGATTGCCGGACTCACGATTTGAACGCTCACTGCGCCTGCGCGAAAACAGAAGTTTAACCATTTTATCTTTAATGCGGCAAGAAAGAAAATGAAAAGAGGGAGCTCTAGCTATCAGACTAGCTACAAATTATTGTTGCTTACCTATAGTTCGTGTTGCAAAATGGATAAACCATATTACCCACGTCTTCCAAGCCACCTGCGATGTAGCTACACGTGCCTCTTTTATTCATTTTTTAAACAATGTTCATGTTAAACAAGCTGTTTTTGAAATAAACCCGATTTAATTTTCATTGATGACTGATTATTGCAGTGTTCGGACATATTATAGACTATAGTTTTAATTATAGGCCTATAGTTCATTGTAATCGACCTAAATGTTTTTAGACAATTTTCAATGAGGAGGAGTAATCTTCGCAGCATGTCGTTTATGCGCTATGAAAATATTGCATGGCAAATTAATTAGGCTATAATAGCCTATCAATTTAATAATAAAAGTAGGCCTTCCCTAATAATAATACAACAACACTAATAATAATGTAATACATACATTGGAAATGTTAAATACTCTTAATATTGATAGCTGATGCTTGTTTTGACAATATATCTGGATACAAGATATCACGGTCTATTGGCGCAACCCGGCACGGGGGTTTATCGCGCATATTTCACACGTATAGTGGGAGCAGTCAAGTCGCAGCTCGTCGTTCGGACCATATAGTGGGAGCACAAAAAACGCAAGCTTTGGCTCTACATCACATGCAATCTACTCGTTCAGTGCGAGTAGGTAACCTGGTTGAAATCACAGTGTATGCCCGCCTTAATCGCAATCGCGATAAGAAACTTGATTAATTGTGCAGCCCTACTTCACATAGACGAGTGCTTCAATCTATCGCTCAACGCTGTTGTGGAGACTCATTCGTTCTAGTGAAATAACAAAAAATCAGACCAGGTGACTTTTGATATGAAAAAGTCTCTACTTTCAAATTTGGTCTTTTTTTTTATTTCAACAATAAATATCGGTTTGTGGTTCTTTAATGTGTCTGACACATCGCTGTAGAGCCTCAGTTAAAGCTGCTCGTGAACCGATCATCTCTTCCTTCTAGTTAATTTATAGCATCAAATAAACATGAATGCACATAAGGAATGTTATTTTAACCGCGGAAAGACGTCCGTACACTTAATTATTCAAGTTCAAATCCTCCAACGTTAATCTACTAACTCTCCTGACTGCTTTGTCGGACAAAAATGGCAGATTATTATTGGTCAGACCAATGATTGATTGATCAAACTCCCTGTGAGGGGTCAATTGAAGTGCTCTTTTTTCATACCATGAAAAAAATACCTGCTTTACATGAAAATGTGATCTGTAAAATCATTGTGCATCACAGATAGACTTGAGTCATATATTGTTGAAAAGGTCTTAACTAGCAGAGTACAAGAAGCATATTTGTTTCAGTTAGCCAAGTATGGTACTCTACCAACTATTGGTATGAAAAAGAGCCGCTGACGCACGTGTAAACAGTATACAGCTGTAAACCATAGTCAGTAAACCATAGTAGATCACATTGATTGTAAAAATGAAAAAATTATTGTAGCCTAATGCGCTGTGCCACTGTTTGTATTAGTTTTGAGCCTATGCTTTATTTTCAGTTTTGCACTTTATTTCGTTTTTGCTCTTGATCTGGTTTGTTTAATAAATATTATTTTTTATATTAAAATGGACGTGCCTTTTGTGTTTAAGAGTAAAGCTTTAAGTTAATAGTCTATTTGTCTCAGCCGCGAAGCTGCGCTCCTGTGTTCACCCTCACTCTGCGAGCTGCTGCGAGCGGTCAGTTATTATAATACATACGATAAAAACAATTGTCTAAATTATGTTGCATATTCCTCAAAAGTTCTTGTGATGATATCACTAGTTGACAACAGTACTATTTTCGGAAATCATAGGCTATGATATTGCGCAGGTGCACGTGATGCAACGCTGTCAGAGCCGACAGACTCGCGTGTCAGACTCATTTCAGTGCAAAATAATTAGGTCAAAAACGTTTTAATATACTGCAAATAGCCTACAATTTTTTTATGTTTATTTATAATTCATTTAGGTGGACAACAAGGCTACCAAGAACTGCGCACAGTGCGCAGCTAATTAATTTAATGGTTTTTTTCCTAACGTCATTTTTAATTGAAAATTTCAGGACTTCAGTCGACCAAGATTTCCTTTGGTTGATTACAGCCCTACTAGATTTGCGATATATGTGGAGTTCGCCGAAAAGGGCCATCATTGCAGCCTGTGCATATGCTTCAGTTATTGTGTGAAAGAGAGATCTCAGGACTAGTGAGAGGATACTGTGTTTAAATATTGGCTTTAACGAGGAGCAGTGGGTCCGAAATTTTAGGATGAGCAAGCCAACCTTTGATATGTTGTGTCAACGTGTGTCCACATTTATCTCCTACGACGTTTCGTCGAGCCACAAGAAGCACTTTGAACACTGACTGTACAGGATACAATATAAAGCATACAAGCATAATGTTGCATGTGTTAGCACGCACAGACATATGCATACTATTGTGTTTTGTTTTGTTAAATGTGTCTAGACTCTGTTCATAGTGATTTCTACATCCACTTAAGCCCATATCTTATTTTATGTATGGGATGTATTTATTGTATGTATTTTAATAGTATACATTTTTAATTCAATACTCTGTAATTTCTGTTTTAATTTAACCAGGGACAGGGATTGAAAATTAGTCATGGCTATAAACCTGTATGCATGGCATTTACTTTGTATTCTTTATAAAGCAATGCTCTATGCATTTGTCCCTGTCAAATAAACATTAAATAAATACATAAATAAAGCCATCCGTCCCTTTTCATATGTGCGTCGAGGTTTCTCTCATCATTAAACTGTGGAGACGTAACATAATGCCTCGGAAATTTCGATCTGTCGGTTTACATGACAGTCACATATCTGATTTATGAACGAGGCCTGAAACCTATCTTGAAATATCCAAATGCATGCGTTTTTTTCCTGTTTACACGGTCATAGAACACATCCGATCTGTGTCACATATGAGGAAAAGAAAAAAATCGTAATTGGGTCACATTTCACTGACAGTGTAAACAAGGACAGATAAATTTAGGGTGGGTTGAACCAATTAGGATGAACTTAAGCACAGTTTAAAGCTAATCTAGGATTTGTTGATCTGGGCTTTATTTTAAATTGATTTGTGCACTGGTGTTGCACCAGTTCATTTTAAAAACAGATTAGAATTCTAACCTGCGATTAAAACTTCCATTTACGATAAATTTTCTCCGTCATGATGGATTCGCCGTTGTAATTAAACAGTAACAATGTTTATATTCCATTTCCTTCTTTAAAAACCAGAAACTCTCTCTGATGATAATAGCCCTTGCCAATAAAGGAAATAAACTAGAATGTCAGCTGTCTTAATAAACTACTCGTAGAGAGACCATTACTGATAAAGCAGGTAATGAAAATATTGCGGCAGCGCGTTCGAGATTTCATAAGCCTGGAAATATATAGTATCAATTAATGAAGTAATAAGGCATCATATAATGTATGACAAAACAACCGCGATAAGAAAAAAAACCTGGCATGATTCGCAGAGTGACAATCTCCAGTCTTGACAGCGCCACACTGTCCGTTTGAGTATATAAATGATATAAATATAAATAAATATATTCCTCTCTTCTTTGTCCGACAGCAGGCGTCCCGGACTCGATAGCAGGCGTAACAACCCTCACACTCTGCCGGCTCAATGCGCTTTATTTTTCATTTGTAATAAAAGAAACCTGAGGACACAACCACTCTTTCGGTCTTTGTTCAATCAGCCACATATTTTATTTGTAGGTGCAATTTATTTTATCTAAACCTCATCTGGTTTAGCTGGTTAAATCTTTAATTGAGATTTAAATCTGAGTTTAAAGTCTTGAAGCAATAGGATTCAAGTTCATCTATTTTAAATATAAATTAACTCCAGGATAAAAATTATGGTTTAAATTTAAACCTGCTTTTTTTTTAAACAAGGTTTAAAGTTTGGTTCAACAGAACTATTACATAAACCTTGATTTAATCAAGATTAATCCTTATTGGTGCAACCCACCCATAGAAAATTTAACTACGGCGCGCACAATTAAATTTTCCTCGTGTCTCTGCACGTGTTTTGCGAATAAGCCATGCACACCTCAAAACTATGCACTCTAATGATGACCTTGCTTAATCAACCATCGATACATTTTATCAAAGAACCTATTAACGACAATTAATCAATATTTTAATTGTTGGCATCCCTACGTGCCCCCCCTCCCCTCCCCTCCAAAATGTCAACTTCCTTGAATACCTGACACGGCACATCCTGGTTTTCTTCCATGTCTGCGTCATTAGCCTTTATTTCCTGAAAGCCAAAGAAAGTGTCACTCAATGTGCAATAAGAACTAGGGTTATTATTGTTAACTAAAACTATTCAAAAAAAAAAAATTTGTTAATTGAAAGAAAGCTGAAATAAAATATAAATATTATTTGGAAAAGAAACTAAACGAAAATTAGAAATGCTGCCTTGGCAATAAACTGAAACAAGTTTAAGTTGAAGCACTAACATTATTAAAAGGAAATTAATAAATAACAAAACTTAAACTAAAAGAAAAATAAGTTAAACCTAAATAGCAATATATAAACAAAAACACAGTGAAATTACTAAAAATTAAACAAATTAACATGAAAATTAACAATAAAACTAAAACCAAAGCTAGTTCAAAATATTAATAAAACAATAATAAAAACTAAAATAAGAACTGAGCTGCGGTATTATTAGCAAATATTAAAACCTCACCTCCTCCACTTCAGATTTACTCATAACTTCATCATCAGCATCCTCCGCATCATGGTTATTTGCGGCATCCTCCCTCAGGCTGTCAGCGTTTTCTTCATTTGATAAAGTATCTAGGACCTCGTCGTCATATTCGTCTCCATCAGTCCCGCCTCCATTGCCCATATCGGCTTCATCCAGAACATTCATGTCCATGATATCCATCTCATGAAGGCTATCTGGGATAGCATCTGGATCCTCCTAAAGAAGGAAAATAAATTGTTAGTTGTGATAAACCTATGCAAAATAACCAGGTCAGATCATATCCATCAACAACTTCATATTACAGAGCACCTGGCCATCAACAGAATCCTCCTCAAGGGTGCCATCTTCAGCCTCATCAGGTTCATCTTTGCTCTTTCCTATAGACAGAAACAAATTCCATTTCAAACCAACTTAAAATCACCATGAAATCAAAACTGTCCGATATATCAGCCGCCATATCGGAATCGGCCAATATATGTTAATTTTTTATGTTATCAGCCCGATAAGAAAATGTGCCAGATATATTAAAGCAGATAAATAATGGATTATTTCCTTCAGGTGAGACTCTTCAGATGTGCACTGTTCGCCATGATGGTTTTTTTTTGCTTGAAATATGATTGGAAAGGAAACTACAGTTAAGTGCCACATGTGCAGCACAAGTCTGTTATATAGGCTAACGTTACATAAAATTATTATTTTGGGAGAACTAACCCTTTAACCATCGTGAGATCAGTATTGTGTATAGAACCGAATCATGACACGAGTGTTTTGTTACATTACATTTGTTCATTACATTTATAATTTAAATGAAAAACCTTCAAACACAGTATATCAGTACATCAAAGAGAAAACATCTCGCTTTTACCTTTTGGAGTTCGCCTAGGTGTTTTCTTAGGCGTTATCTCAAGGTGTACAACAATCTCATCTGGATTACCGCCCTCCTCTTCAATAGCCTGAAACGAAAGTATGACAGTCTAATACAAAAATGATTGCCATCCATTGCCTATTGTTTACATAGTCACACAACTCATTTTTATTCTACACTGACAACCTATTGTATTCGCTGCATATTACGTAAGCCTTAAATCCAAAACATCCAGCAAGGCCAATTTGATGCCTGAAACAGTCAGACAGGCGTGCATGAATTATTATATAACGTTACATAAACGTATATACTTTTGCGCATAACAAAATAGCAGTAACAATCCAGAACATCATTCATCATAACAATAAAAACTGAGTACGAATATAAACAGCACATGTACTGCGGTAAGCATAACGTTACACCCCAGTAACTCAAGACCATGCAAAGCATGTTTATTCATATGTAATAAAGAGTTGAAAAATTATAAGATATGGATATTTCTCGGGGTCCACTTGCCTTTTTGAGTCTCTCTGAAAGCAGGCTCTTGTTGCCGCTAATGTCGAGATTTCGGCGCTTCAGCTCGGCCTTCAAATCGATCACTCTCAGCTCCGATAACTTACGAACCCCCGCTTCCACAGGCCCCACATCTGCCGTCGAAGACTCTGACATGTTTTCGGGTTGTGAATATAATCGTGGAAATAGACCAATGAGTCTCTTTCTACCCCGCGAGCACTCACCAGATTGTAGATAGGACACGATATACAGCGTTTCTCACTCGAAACAAAATGGCGCAGTCGGCTACAGCCATGCGCATGCGTCTGCCTTGGGAGTTCAGTTTTAGCGCATGCGCATAGACGTCACAATATTCGCGGTCAGTTTGACAGGAGTTTGCCAGCGCGGGAGTGTGAGTTTTTTTTTTGCTGATATTATTTTGTTATTAATTCCAATAAAGTTTTACCGGATAAAATACACTCCAGGTAGCGATAGATAAAGAATATTGTAGGTGCAAGATCGGTTTTGACTGTTTTGGAACAGCTGAGAATTGTTGAAAGAAATAACCTATTTAATAATCATTTTATTTAATTAGGCAGATATGATAGATACATATAATAATCTCACATCATGCAATATATTAATTACACTATGACAGGAGTGAGGGAACCTAATATTTAATATTTTAAAATAAATAAAAGGTACTTGCACTTTTAGTGGGTAAAAAAAATTACATTCTATAATTAGTATTTTATTCTTAGATTATTTTTATCATGTCTAAATTCAAGTGATAGATACATTACAATGATTTCCACAGACAGAATCATTTGTGGTGTACTTTAATGAAAAACCAAACAAATCCAAAATAAGATAATTTAATGCACTGGTAGATTTATAAACAAAACAATACTGTAAGCTGTAAGAGTACATCAACTTTCTCAATTATATTACATTCTTAGGCTTCTGTAACATGTGGCAGATAGAGTGGAAAAATTACACTGTAACATTTTGTATACATATTATATACACAAACAGTAACAGTTTGTAACACATCCGATGCGCAGCACTGAACACTTTCCTGCTAAATGGAATTTGGTAAGTTGCTAAATTTAAATGGGAGTTCCTCAGAAGAAGTGCTAGGCAAACTCTTGATGGCGGGAGGTTCTTCAGACTCAAGAAACTCTGGACTTATGGTTTCCTCAGGTTCATTCTTTAAACCAGTGTATGTGGGTGATTCCCTGGGACCCTGACAGTAAGACCAGGATGTAGATGGAGATCCAATGTAGGAAAGGTTTGAGTCAGACAGGTTAGCTCTGAAGCTTTCACTGAAGGATGAAGACTCCATTATACTGGACATTTGTAGTTCAGAGGAGGAAGCGGGAGAGAGTCGAGGCTCGTGGAGGTTGAGTTTTGACACTAGAGGTTTGCCTACAGTGACCCTTTGCTCTTCCAAGAAGGCCTCTTCATCCAGATTAGCATACTTGTAGTGTAGACACACAGTAAACGAGAGCTCTTTCTGTGAGGGGAAAAGCAAGTAAGATATGCCTTATAATATGCATTCCATATAAGTAATACATTAGATATACTTTGCACATATTGTACAAACACGAGACACTATACCTTCAGCCTTTGCAGGGCACTAATACGAGTAAAGAGTCGAGGTTGTTCCACAGGCAGTAGATCATCTAGATTCAGTAGTAAGCTGCCAGCCTCACGGAGACTCTCCTGATTGCTGTGCTTCAGGTCTATTTCGGGGCCCTGAAAAACAAAACAATGCGTCTTGGGCTATGTTTTTGACAATCTACCAAAGATACACAAGTTGAAGTGGGGCATGAAAAGGTAATGAATCTTATTCACAGGAAATCAATGAATGATACACATTTATGTAATTTTCTCATAACTAACTCAATAAATTATTTGCAGATCTACAAGAATGTTAGTTTACCTCTGTAAAGTCAGAGAGCTGAGCAGAGCATGACGAAATGTCTTTAGGAGTCTCCAATATCCGAGTGTAGATTATCATGATATTGGAGAACTCTGCAGCGAAACCGAGCTGTACCTTGACACCACATTCAAACTGAAGACAGCGGCTCTGTGGGATGACTGGAACCATTTACACAAAATCATTATGTTTCAATATTTTCAGCATTTTATCTACAACCATTGTACTTTGCATAAGGATATAAACGAAAGGGTTTTTATTATGAACAGGTCCCACCATGCGCGATGGCCCACTGTAAGTTCCGTGTTGACGCTGTGACTTGGCACGTTGGAGCTTGAATGCTGTCCGTCAGGGCACGACGCTCTGAGAGATTACTGCGAAGTTCCAGAGCCTGCCGGCCACGAGTGATTTTACACCTTCCCATGTCTGCAATGGACATAAACTTTTTTCATCTAATAATTCTATCTGTTAGCCAGGGCTGCGTTTCCCAAAGCATTGTGAGCCAAGATGATCGTAGAGAACACTGGTGGTAATGGTCTTCACGATCAACTTGGGCTCACCATGCTTTTGGGAAACGCAGCCCAGAGCAGTTCAAATGTCAACATTTGCAAAAAATGACCAACAATATCAATTCGAGAGAAGTTTATGATGTAGATGTGGCTTAAAAGTATTTGCACATTTTGTAACATTTTCTTGTCTGAAAAGTAATTCTAGCCACACACTGATACCAACAATGAATTGTGGATAACTAGGGAACATCTTTAACCCCAAACCTTCTGCCACTTTGTCAAGTAGGACCGTGACCTTCTCTGGCTCCATCAGTCTCTTCTTAAGAAAGCTCATGAAGATTCCATTAGAGAGATCATCTTTATTTACTTCAAATGCTTCGGCATCAACACACCTGAATCCAGAATGCGAAGATTGCAATCACAATTTCTAGACATCAATAAAATTACATGTCATTGCATTATACTCACGTTGCATAGCCGAACACTATGTTTGCGGTCACTCTCAAGGGGCCAGGTTGTGGGATGCTCTCATCGTTTGGGTTTCTGTATGAACAACACAACTGCAGTAAGGTTCAAGTAATATTTCAGTACAATGATTCAGAAATAATAAACTTGTGAATCAAACCACACCGTTTCCGACACATGTCCAAAAGAAAGACGTTAAGTCCCGTCTGGCGCTCTTGCATGCGCTGCAACACGTCCTGCACCCAGAGACATTGCTTGAAGGTATAAGAGGCTGGAGCATCGATGGGTACCATGAAACTGTTTCCATAGTTCTCATAGCCATGACCAGCAAAATACAACAGCCCTTGAAATGGCAGACATGAAAAAAGAGAGATTAGATTATCCAAACATATTCAATAAATAAACAAGGAGGATTGGTGTAACGTTCTATTGCTGCAGAAATCCAACTGATGCAACAAGGAACTAACCATAAACGCCTCGATCCAACAGCAGCAGGAACTCAGTAACAGCACTATGCATCTCCTGCCAGTTGAGGTCCAGTAGAGAGACGACTTTAAAGTCCAACTGGCGTAGAAGGTTTGTCAACTCATGCACATCTGCCATGGGAGCTCTCAGCTGCCGGTGATGCAGGTAGTTCATATTCCCCATAAGCAGTGCTACCTTGTCAGTGGCTATAGATTTTAGAAGTGACAAGATTGACACAGCAGATCCTATGAATACAAGAAATACGAAGAGTAATTTCCTTATCACTTACCGCAACAATCACCCATTTGCCTTGGACCCGCATCAGAAGTACCTGTAAAACATAAGGTGCATGTGAGTGACAAGAAAGCATCAGTACATATGCTTAATCATACAATTATACAGATCATTCTTACCCACTTCAGTTGTTTCCCATGAGACATCAGAAGAAGAACCAGGACCTGAGTGAAAATAGGCCATGCTATGAAAAATCTTAGGTCGATTTATTTCATTTATATTTAAGGGAATGATTATGGATCATGTTGTCTCAAGTTCCTTACCTATGTTTATTTGGACCTGATCGCTCCACATTTCATGATAGAGGTTGTAAACTCTACAAGTATATGTACCTCTGTCCGCTGTGGTAATGCATGGAATCTGTGGACAAGCCCATGTAAATGCCCAATTAAGTACACTGTTCACCATACTTTGGCATAACCCTTTGCATTCTCTAATAAATTATTCTACACGTTCAACTGTGATACTTAAAATTCAACTTAATGAGTACCTTTAAGAAGCTTCTAGAACACTTTGGCATTGGAAGTTTGTTAAGGAACCATTGGAACTGTGGAGGTGGGTTGGCCTGAGCAACACATTCGAGATAGAGAGTGTCTCCCTCCATCAACACTTGAGGCCTGGGTTGCTGAGTAATATACAACCCACTAGTTGAAGAAGGGAAGTAGCTACCGCTGGCACCTGCAGATGACACAATGTATCAGTGTTGAAGGAAGTTTGATTCCTTCAAGTCTGAAGTAAGTTTTAAGGTGAAATATTCACATACCTGCACTTGCGCCTCCAGACCTCAGTAGACGTACATGGACCCAGCTGGAGAAGATGTACTTGTCCCCAGAACTTACACGGCAGATGTAATGGCCCTGTTGAGATGGACTTACGGGATTCAGGACCAGCTCTGGGCCACTGCCTCCTGGCATCTACCGAGAACATAAATAATCAGACTAAGGATGACATTTCAAATCAGTAAGCTTAATTACAGAATGTAGTGCAGCAGACCTCATCTTTGCCCCTGAACCACTGGTAGGTGAGCTCCACAGGTCCAACTGCTCTGCAGCTCAGAACCACGGTACTTCCCTCTGGTACCCGCTGATTCTGTGGCTGCAGTGTGATGTTAATATGCTCCATCACTACCCAAAAACACAAATAACACCTGGGTGATATTACCCACCCCTTTGGGTTACCACCTCCAATTAGATTAGATTAGATTTTTTCTTATGTATATTTAGCTACCATGTGTAGAAAGAAATCCAACAGCCTCTCTGTGCTCAATTTTCTTCAGGCATTGAAGCAGGAAAGCCAAAGAACACCGTCTATCTGCGAGGAGGGCAAGCAGGTATCGACCAGGACTGCCATGTGGACTTAGTACTTTGATTGAGCAGTCAGTCAGCTCTTTGTCACTGCAAAGAAGTAGATTCTGTAATTGTGAATCGGTCATAACCATGCACAATATCGGTTAGTTATTCCACACAATTTAGCCTATAACAAACTTACCTATAGCAGAATTGTGGCTGCTCAGCCACTGCTTTTGCCAGCTGTTTCCAACCACACTCTAGATTGTCTAGCATGTAACCAAGTCTGTTTAGCTCTGTCTCACTCAGGGTTTCTACACCCAAAATCTTGTCCTCCATAATTTGATCAATGATTATCTGAGAAATAAATGACAAGAGGTTTATTTACATTTATCATCAGACAGGATTTTTTCCCCCAGTTATTCAGTTAAATGCTGGGGCATTCATATAATTTTTACTCTAGGTGTGATACCTAGAGTAAAAATTATATTAATGCCCCAGCCCACTGCTCATCTTTTGTAATTTTTCAGAATAAACTATAAATCAGCTTTCCAAACCAAACATTTACAGAAGAAATGTTTTATTCATGCAACACCCAAACCTTACAACAAAAGGGGAAGATTTCATGAATGTGTTCCCTTTTAACCCGCATAACAAATATCAAAACCAAATTTAAAAAAACTAGGGCTGAACGATTAATTGCATTTGCGATAATATCGCGATATGATGAAACGCGATTTTGTAATCGCAGAAGCTGCGATTACACTGGTCACGTGACACGCGATAGTAAAGCAGTCTGCACTGCACATGAAGCATCAACTTGGCACGCTACGCATATAGGCCTGCCATAGGCTACAGGAAAGAACAGTTTGTTTAATTTATGTGATTGTGTTATAGATTCTCTTCAACGATTCTGTATGGATTCAGATAATTTCAGAATCGAGTCTGAGCTTAGTTTTAAACACAGATGCGTGATGACGCTGTGTGTGCTTTATACACAATATTCTGCTGGCTTCTAATTCCTCTGTCACACACACACATTCGAACCTTCCGAAAAATAGTCTTTCATACAGTTCGGAAAAGTTGAAGCGAATTGGACATTCGCGGGCTTCATTGCACTGACTAGAAGATCATATGGCACTCGCTGTGAAATACGCGCGCTTGATGTTACTCTAGTAGTGCGCGGTCCCGCCCGCCGGTATTTTCCTTACAAATGCTCTATAAAGGCATCATATGTCTTTTGGAATGCAGTTAGCTTATATATTAAAAATAAAAATATGAAAACCATCGACAGAAGCTGCTTTCAATTTCAAATACTCACGGCCGCTTTCATGAAGAGCGCTCTCATGCGGCTGTGAGCGGCTCTGTCTACGTGGTTAAATGTAGGCCACTTGCATCTCAAAATGCGTTTATGACGCGAAATTAATTAAACAGTCAGTTATGTCTGTATTAAACAGACAGGACAAACCACATCTTATATTTCAAAAGAGATCTGTGCATTAGTGTGAAGCAGCTTATCGTATCTAAACTGAGAAAGAAACATCACTTAATCACAGCTTGAGTGGAAAACATTCAGACTACTCTTAAAATACTGAAAGCACTCTTTGTTTATTGCTTGTAATGTTTTTTCCCCTCTTTGTTATTGATAGCTTTTATGTTTTGAAGCTATTCGCTTATATAGCCTATTTAAAATTCTTAACATGTAATTGTATTAATTGAGTTTTTTAATGTGTAATTATTTTTAAAAGTAGCCTACTTATAATTACATATGTCATTAAATAAATATTAAAAGTTTTATTAATAAGATTAATTAATAAATAAAAAAAGATTCCCATCCATATTTTACAATGATTTATTGCTTGTGTTTGTTGAATAATATAAAAGATAAAGAGCTTAAAAAATAATCGCATATTAAATCGCAATCGCAATATTGGTAAAAAATAATCGCAATTAGATTATTTTCCAAAATCGTTCAGCCCTAAAAAAAACGTAGGCCTACACCACACACTGGTAGTTTTTTGGGGGCTTAAAGTCC
The DNA here is from genome assembly GCF_949152265.1 of Phoxinus phoxinus. Lineage (NCBI taxonomy): Eukaryota > Metazoa > Chordata > Actinopteri > Cypriniformes > Leuciscidae > Phoxinus > Phoxinus phoxinus. The sequence continues at coordinate 17,892,890 of NC_136895.1, read as the reverse complement.
TAAAATGTCTAGGTGCATGGTGTAACTGTCCAAAAAGAAAAATTCCCCCCCCAAAAAATTTATTATGCATAATATTTTATTTTGAGTTGAATAATTATGTTCTAAAAATATTACTAATATTTGAAAAGCTTTTGATCACCAAATTGAAAGACAACAACAACAGTAATTTAACTGGAAAATAATTCAAATCTTAAAACTTCTTGCTTGCCATTCTGTAATGTTGCACACGTGTTTTAATCTCGATTTGTGAACAACTTCTCTTTTTTTATCAGCTCTGAAATACTTATTTGTCGTTGTTCCAAATACGCATATCATTATTATTCTTTTTTTTAAATCATATTAACACCGTAATATTTAAAATAGAAGACATTTCAAAACGTTCTTTGTTCCTGTACGTTAATAAAACAGTGAAAACCAATCAACATAGCTAGTAACATGAAAATGCGGAACCGAATAGCCTAGATTTTTAAAATTCACGACACAGTTGGCAATTTAAATAACCAATCGTTAAGGCAATTAATAAAAAAATAGCTCTATGATATCATTGCAATGCATCAGCAAAACTTCAAATAGATTAGCTTTTAGTATATTTCATTTAATTTGGAAACGAAATAAAAATTAAAGCTCTTAAATGTAATCTTAACAGGCAAACAAAAGTAGGCTATATTTACCTGTTATACGGTAGACTCCAGGAAGTGAGTTTATCCCGAGTTCGTAAAACGCAGATTGTAAAGTGACACTGATAATTAAAGATCTCACTAAATTCACTGTTTTACCAATAATCAGTCAATCGTTCTCTAAATATCCGTTTAACTTACTTTGAATCTGATTTACTGCGACTAATACTGATCAGAATCCGCAAATCAATATGGTAAACATCCGCAGCAGTTCTGTCTTTTTCAGGCAGTAGTTCCTCTTTCTAACATGTATTTGCATGCACACCCCTGTCTTTGTGCACACCCCCACCACGCGCAGTAAGAGCTTTTTGCTTTCACCTTCTCTCGACCTATGGCAGCAAGACATCATGACAAGTCACTCCTGCAACCCTCATATTAACTCACATAACCTAGATAGATAGACAGACAAATAGATAATAATTATTAGATAGATATAATTAAATAAATAGTTAGATACATTATAATTATTAGATATAGACAGATAGACAGACGATAGATAGGTGAAACTCTAAAAATTAGAATGCAAAAGTTCATTTATTTCAGTAATTCAACTTAAAAGGTGAAACTAATATATTATATAGACTCATTACATGCAAAGTGAGATATTTCAATTTGTTATAATTTTGGTGATTATGGCTTACAGCTTATGAAAACCTTTTCACAATATTCTAATTTTGAATTTGGGGTTTTCATAAAGCTGTAAGCCATAATCATCAAAATTATAACAAATTGAAATATCTCACTTTGCATGTAATGAGTCTAAATATGATATATTAGTTTCACCTTTTAAGTTGAATTACTGAAATTATAATTTTTCGAGTTTCACCTGTATATACAGACATGCGGATATAGGTAGATGGACAGACAGACGAATAGACAAACAGTTAGACACATACAGATAGACAGACAAATGATAGATAGACAGAAAGATGATTGATAGATACAGACGGATGAAAAATAGATATAGACATACAGATACAGGCGAACAGATAGACAGACAGGTGATAAATAGACAGAGATAGATGATACATAAAGATGAATAGATAGTCAGACAGACAAATAGATAGTCAGACAGATGGAAGATAGATTGATAGACAGACAACGGATGATAGATGGACAAGCAGAAAGACAGAGGTAGAAATAGACGAATAGATAGACATACAGACGGATGATAGACAGAAAGATGATAGATAACAGACAAATCATTTTTTTATAGTTACATATTTCCACAATATTTTTATTTTATTTAAAAAGACACTTTTTGACATTGCGCATTGATGATGGCATCAGAATTTTATTTGTTCATGTGACTGAAATGAGAACAATAACAAAACGACAATAATAGTAATACAAAGAATGACAACAAAACTAGCAAAAATACATCCACTTGATTCTCAGAAACAGGAGAACCAACGCACCAGCAAATTTGGCAATGTCCGCTGTGCCTGCTGGGAAAACAAAGGTTCACCCAAGCCTTGCTCTCAAAAAAGAATGATTTATATAAGCATTCTGTCCATTCCCTTTACATCTTTTTGCCTTTATGCAGTTTATTATGTCTCCAAATATGCTCCTTCCTTAAAAGCCTACAGTATTCCCAACTGTCTGGTTCCAGTTCATTGAGTTTTTTGGGTGGGCCGAGGTTCAACTGAAACAGCCTGAAGACATGGGACAACAAATGCAACTTGAGTTACAAACGTGTTATTTTTCTAGCTAATCTGAGATGCAATAAATGCATTATAAAGCACAAAGTAGAATACACCTCATCATACCATTCTGGATACTCCTCCTTGGGTTTAATAAGAGGGTCATCGCCCTGTTTCAAGATGTTGACTCCAACTGCATGCGTGCAAAGTCTCACTGGATCCTTGCACACTTCTGGACCCTTAAGAACTTCCTTTACCATTCCTTTACCTTTTCCTTTCATTACTACGAGAGACAAAATAATATTTTATTAAAAAGTATATATTTAAAATAAGAATGCAAACCAATATAAACATAATATAATAATATTATATATAAAAAATGTTTTGAAAATCGGTCCTCCAAGGTCAGAAGACATATGTAATAGGTACGAAATCAACCTTACCTGGTTTTTTAGCATAACTACGGTATTGAATAAAAAAAGTGTTAACAAAATGCTCGTTATAAGCATTCAGAACAGGCAAGTTTATCCTCTTCAAAGAATGTAGTACAATATGTGCCATTGTGCCTCATCGGATCTTCCACCATGCTGTACATGTACGTGAGACGTACTTCCGGGTGAATCTGCAACACGCATGCGCGTTTTGCGTACGGTCTAGTCTAGAAACTTCAGTTTCTTAAAAAATATATATAACTAACATTCAGTGTAACATAACAAACCACGAATGTGCAAAATATTAAATAAATAACAAGTAAAAACAGATGATTAATCTATACCCTTTCACTCCTGTCCTGTAGAGGGCAGTAAGACCGAGCATAAGCTATAAACACCACCGACCGTCTGTTGTTTATTGACGAAAGCAAGCCAACATGTCGGAGTACAAATCTGTCCAGAAAGGCTCTTTAAACCTGAAAGGAGTCTCTTTAGCAAGTAAAAAGTATGCATTTGTTTATTTTCATGCTTTTCTAAATATCAAAACATTTTAGCTGTTATTTCTTGTGGGAAAATGTTGGCGTTTCCTGGCACGACAGCCGTTAGCTGTTATGCTAGCTTTGTGTTGATGTTATTATTAGCAGTTTTACTTCTTTTGGGGGTTTATTTTATAGGAAAAAGAAGAAGGAGAAGGAAAGGAAGCGTTTAGAGGAGCAGGCTATGGCCTTAGAGGAGCAGGCTATGACCAGTCAGAGTGAAAATGGAACTAAGAAAGTTTATGTTGACAAAAGGACGCCAGCACAGATGTCATTCGACAAAATACAAGAAAAAAGGGTATTTATAACATTTTATATTTGTCATCTATTGTTTTAGTGCCGTATACAAATACTACGTGTATTTTCTGTGATTATTTTTAATTCTGAGTAATAAATTGTCAGTTTCACCGAATGAAACTATATGAAACCAAGTGGATTATATATCACTAATCCACTTGGATTATAAAGTGATATTCATTCTTTCTTTATAATTTTTGTTATTAGCAAATGGAAAGAATTTTGAAGAAGGCCTCCAAAACACACAAGAGAAGAGTTGAGGTAAGGTCAATGATGTTTATGTTCATATTTTAAGTAATGTGTGTGTGTGTTTTTGTTTTTTTATTAATTCGTGAATATTTCTTTGTTACAGGATTTCAACCGACACCTGGACTCACTGACAGAGCATTACGACATTCCCAAAGTCAGCTGGACTAAATAAATGTCAATGGCTTTTCACCTGGATGCTTTCAGAGCAAAAACACCTGCTATAATGCTAATTTTCTTACAATGAGTGCTGAAAAAAAAGGTCCAAAGTGATTTTAACATGTTGCTGTTATACTCTGTGATAGATTTTTCTTTTTTAATTTCAATTTTCAGACCACTGTATGTTAAAAAGTAAAATTTTCCTGCAATTGCTTAGTAAGCTCCACTTGTCTGCCTGCAGTGATCATTAACTTTTGGTTAAACTATTTAAAAAAAACTCTTTACCTTGGTATATAAGTACAGGATGGTATTTTGTATTATTTGCATGTTGTAATAGTTGCTGGTCTAAGAGTGACTGAGCTGAGACCAGTGGATTTCACACTATTACTTGTTTTACGTTGCATATGGACAGCTTTATCTTTTTTTTATTACGCAAACTTGTGGATGATATCATCTTTTTTTCTCATAAGATATTCATTCTGTGTTCATTAAATGTCTATGATTGGCTTATCAAGAGATGCATACAGAAACCAGAAGCTGTGTAATAATATCAAATAAAGACTAGTTACCGTATTAGTTTTCTGAAGACTATAAAACAATATTCTTCCATTTAATAAAAATATTTAATGTATCTAAATTGCACCAAACAATACAGTGTGAGTCCAAATCTAACTTGCCTGTAAACAAAGACAATGTTGTGCCAACTAAGTGCAACTAAACTCTTGTATTATACACTATGACCTGGTTTAACCGACCTTTCAGACTAGGCCTTAGTTCAATCAGGACATTTACAGCTTTTATAAATGTGCCTTAGAAAAAAAGCATTACTGGGTCATTCTATGAAATTGGTGCCTTTTGTGTCCCAAGTTATATTAATCAGGCATGAATTACTATAACAAAATATATATATGTGATCTAAAAACAGTACTATATTATTAAAATCAATTTAACATTATATTAAATAATTAAAATTGCATTTATGCTGGTAAGGTTTTTGGCCTGTCTATTCACTACGATTGTTCTTTTTCAGCAGAACTTTTAATTTGCAAATTGAAAGCAAAAAAAATCTCATAATATACTAAGAATAGTCTCATTGTTACGCAATGTTTTGGCATAAGTATACATTATTTTGTATAAATAATTGTATCGGTGTCCCCTGATTTCATGTCAGCCCTGTTACCCTCACCAAAAACCCTTGTAAAATAATGGTATACATTCCAGTGTGCATCTTGAGACAAAAATGGCACTGACATATTTCAAGACAAGTTGCTTTCAGTTAAAACAGCTCAAACAAGCATTTTAGTCTGAGACTAGCTTAAATATTGTATTTTAAAAAAAACTCCGTAAACAGTTTTAAAAGTTGTGAAAAGTATGTAATCTAGGACCTTTATACTGTGAGTGCCATTGTAAAGACTGCAGGCTACAGTATAACGTCTGGTCTGTCTCTCACAGCCTCGTTTCCTGCGTTAAATTCAAAATGGCGTCTAACCTGACTAGTAGGTTATATTATCGTTGTTGCTGTTATCTAATTTCATAAATGTTTTTGAATGAATTCAAATGTAATTTGATGTACAATATAAGTATAATGGCACAGAAAACCAAATGCTGCGTGTGCTCGCCATTAAAAAAAAACATGTTGCAAGACTAATTCCAGCAGAAGGCGCTGTTGGTTTAGTGACTGAACTAAAAGATCTTCACGCTATCACGCATGATCGTCTTCAAAAGCTGAGACATGTGAATTATAAGGTATATTTTATATGCCACAAATAATAACCTTTATCCAGAGCAACTTAAGTGTGTTTAATCTAAACATTTCCCCCCAGTGTGCATTCAGAGGGAATCGAACCCCTTGACCATGCTAGCAGGTAAGCAAAATTAAAAGTTACGTTTTCTGACACGACACACAGCAACCTTCGAAAGAACTTCTCATTGTGTATAATTATTGTTTAACGTACTAGTTTACATTTTGAGTATTATTTAGATACACAGCCAGTCAAATATTTCTTACATGTCTACTCAGCACTGTTTATTGCTGTTTAATGGCAAAATAACTCCCATTCGTGCTAGATATTAAATATTTGTTTGATGCTAAGGACACGTCATGCTGATCTGTGATTATAGCCTACCCTGGTGCAGCTTTGATAGTCAGTTTATGAGGGTGTAATTAACAAGGTGATTATGTGGTTTTCCATGTTTTATGTTTGTTCATCCCGTGTGTTCAGAGTACACGTGCACGCGGACAAGTGGCCTCAACCTTGTAATTAAAGGGATATTTCTCCCAAAAATGAAAATTATCTCAATTACTCACCCTCAAGTCGTTCCAAACCCGACAGACTTTCGTTCGGAAAACAAAAGGTTTTTTTTAATGAAATCTGTAAGCTTTCTGTCCCTCCGCTATGTTGACAGTCTACGCAACTACCACTTTGACACTTTAAAACGAGAACAAACCTCATTGCTGAAGCTCAAACTTGCTGCGTATCATGAGAATTAGGGCTTCACGATTAAAGGGCACCTATTATGGAATTTTGAAATTTACCTTTCATGTAGTGTGTAACATAGATCTAAGTGAACAAAAACATCCTGCAAAGTTTGAAATATGAAAGTGCACCGTATATAAAGTTATTGTCTTTCAAAAGTAAGAGTCGACTCGGAGTCATTTTTATGAATCGTTAGAAGACCGAAGCTTTTTCTCTGACTAGATGACGTCAACTTGTCAAGTTATTTGAATATGATACGCCCACTTATTGCGCTCCAAAGCAAACTTGAAATCATCACGGCGACGAGACGCTGCGTTCTGAAGTGCGATCTGCCCAAGGAGGAGCATTTGAAGACTAAGTGGCTACAATTCATCATATATACAACTATACCACAGAAGTATAGTCCGAGCCTTGTGCTTTTGTCGCGCCATTTTGAAGACGATTGCTTTACCAACTTAAATGCACTCAAACTGGGATTCGCGAGCCGGCTGATATTGAAGGAAGGTTCAGTTCCAAGTGTATTTGCATCAGCTTCCTCCTCCGTATCACAACCTGTAAGTGTTATTAATAATTGTTGCTTATATGTTTTATGTAGGATGCTTAATTATTATTTTGTTTGTTGTGTAAGCACCGTTTGCTTCTAGGTTTTCAATGACAATTGTATTGAGATATGTGAAGTGTTTGTCGTTGTTTTCGGAGTTGTCTTAAAGAATAGAGTAATACCTCGTAGTAATATAACTGCATTTTTTTTTTTGTAAAAACGTTATGTTTATGCATCGGGCTAACGCAAACAAAGACTGATTGTGCTTTTATAATATGAACTCTGGGCTATGCTCGCTAACATAACATTAAATTCTTTAACTTATTTTTAGTTTTTTACTACAAACTACAAAGCAGTGGACTATAATCATTATTATAACACGATTTAATTGATAAAAGCATCATTATACTCCGTGTTAAACAATAAATATTATCTATGTAAACACTGCTGGGTCATCTGACCAATCAACGCAGATTAGCGTCGCGCAAAGGAGGGGTTTGGAAAAGGAGTCGTTGAACGATTCATTTGGGAGTCGGTGAGCAAATCAGGTAAAAATAAATGCATATTATACGACAACAAAAGTGTTTTTTGACATTGCATGCATGTAAAACTGTTGTTGGGGACTCCCTAAACAACATTAGGAACATTTTAAATGTCATAATAGGTGCCCTTTAATCAAAATGAAACCGCACGCAATTTGGCAAAAGCTGCGATTATTTTATGTGCAGCGTGTCAGTGAAACACGGCTCTGTGATCAGTAGTAAATGCGACTTCATCTGAACGCCAGAGGGCGCTCTCACGCAAACACTCCAGAAAATGCCCTACTGCAGAAGTAGACAACACGTGTCATTCCAGAAAATCCCCTGAAACACTTTGATTGAGTTTTTAAATGTTGTCTTTTGTTGGACAAGAAGTTCGGTAATGCTTCTCACGTTTGGAAAGACGTTTGTTTGGCTCGTTGCTTTTACAAATTCACGTTATAAGTGACTCAAACTCACAGTGCTTTCAGATGGAGCAGCGTTTACAGAGCCGTAGCCGTACATCAATGACAAGCTGCGCATAACAAATAATCGCAGCCTTTGCGATTTCATAATCGCAAAAAAAAACAAATCGGTTTAAGCATGATTTCATGTTAATGAGAATGAACCAATTTGGTTCTTGCTGAAGCTCAAACGTTCTGCGTAACACGAGAATGAACCTCATTGCGAGATCTCACACTTTGGTTGAGCTTCTGTTTATGTTCGCTGATCAATGTTTACATGTGAATAAAAGCCTAAATTCAATCTGTTCATCATATAAAGCGATCTTAGGCTATGTTCACACTTAGCGTCTTTTTTCAAACTGCCAGCGTCTGTTCTACATTAGAACCCTATGGAGTAAACCGTTTTTTTCAAAAAAGTCCTGAGCGCTTTTTTAAACGCCACCGCCGGCGTCTTTTTCTGCAGCTCAGAGCGTCTTTTAAAGTTGAAAAAAGTTTAACTTTTCTGAAAAGAACGCCCTACGTCAAGCACCTTTTTGACAGCTAACCAATGACAAGCGAGTAGCGAGACCTGTCGTTTCCATAACAACAAGAAAAATGGACACGGTGCCGGTAGAAAAACTAATCGTCCTTGTTTCGGAGCACAAGGAGCTGTTTGATATGAGTACACAACTCTATCATAACATACATCACAAAGAGGCTGTGTGGGCACACTACTGTTGCAGCTGTTGTTATAGCAACAAAAGACGCGCTCGGCTGCTATTTGTAACCGAACGCGCAGCGGTTGTTTTTTTTTTGCTAAAAAAACGCCGTTGTTAACTTTTTTTTGTCAAAAAAGACGCTAAGTGTGAACGTAGCCTTAGACAATTTTGGACTAAACCGCTCAATTCATATGGATTAGTTTTATGATCTCTTTATGAACTTTTTGAAGTGTCAAAGTGGTTGTTGCGTAGCTGTCAATGGAGGGACAGAAAGCTCTCAGAAAAATCTTTATTTGTGTTTTGAATATAAATGAAAGTCTCACGGGTTCGGAACGGCATGAGGGTGAGTAATTAATGACAGAATTTTCATTTTTGGGGTGAACTAACCCTTTAAGCAAGGCATATGGTAACAAGATCCTTCTGACATGAGGTTTCACTGACTGTATGTATTTTAATGGACTGGCTGGGTGAACATTGTTTTATTTATTTTTATCTAAAAAATAAAACAGCTCGAATTGCGAACCAAATATATTAGATATACACAGATTAAGTCCGCTAGAAACTAAAAGAAATGGCATGTAGACAAATCCCTGACCACTGGAAAATGATAGAAAACTAAATTTCACTGTTACCATGGCAAATGTACTCATTTTCCAATTCCATGAAGCATTATACAATTCATGTACAATATAATACAAAGCCTCAGACTACTCCTTAATTAGATGCTAGTCATAAGTGTGTGTGTGTGTGTGTGTGTGTACTGTAGCCTATATATATATATAAATTACATAATTTGCAGTGCTTTATTTTAGTTTTGTTTATTTAAGTTTTTTTATGCACCAAACTCTCCCCGGGGCCAATATTCACAAAACCTCAGACTTAATTAGACGCTAGTCATAAATAACTGTTACCGTGGCGAGCAGGGTGGATTCTCTGTGTGTGTGACACTGGAATGATGTCACATATGGTTCTGATGAGAATTGTAAAGTATTGATGTTATCTAGCATCTGACTGATGTAATTCTTAGTCCTATATTGCACTCGTCTTATCTTTAAGATTTAACACACAAGTTACCTTTTGGCTAGTACAGTTTGTGGTGTATTAATTTTCAATTCAATTAAATGCTTCAAAGATCTGAAGGCAGCGTGGGAGGGCTGCAGTTATTTCAGTTATTACTAAATTATGCAATCTACACAGTCATATTGTCTAGATAGAACATCAAAATGGAAATTCCCATTTGAAACTGTCAGTTTTAATTTTAGGGAAAATTAGAGGGAAGTACAGCTTGCTAAAGCAAAAATGGTTTAGTTTGTACAACCCAAGCTGTTTGTTACCTTCACTGTGTTATACATTAAGTATTTCTGACTTTTTTAGTGTACTACTATTCTCTTTGGTTACTTCTGTCCCACCATTGCAATTCAAGGATTAATCTTAACCCCCGATGAGCCCACAAAACTCATCACCCAAGATGGTCTCTAATCATGAGCGCACTGCCTGCACGGGCCACATGTCTAAACGCAGAGCTGCAACCCACAGACATAATGAAAGTGCTGGAACTGAGATACGAGCCTCAATGAAAAACAGATCCACATCAGACTCGGGGGTGCCGCCGTCTGATTTTAGGATAGTTTAAACAATATTCTGCTCCATATGCAGAGCCATTTTGATGCACTCACAATTGGTGAAAGTTGTATATCAGAAGTATAAACAAATCTGGAAAATAATATATTGTATTATGTAGGCCTATGTGGTTAGTGGTGTACAAGTTTATTTTAATTTTGTATTTTTTACTATGGTGACCTAAGATTTTTTACACGGTAGGACAACTCTGCAAAAAAAAAAAAAAAAAAAAAAAGTAAATAAATCTATTTATCTATTAATAAATCTATTAAAAAAGAATGTTATATGCATATATATCAAATAATAAATGTGTTATATTTTGTTATAAATAACAACATTGTTAAATGCATTGATTTATTGATAAATAATACCTTTTATTTATTATGAAACTAAATATATAATTAAAAATAATAAATGTGTTATTTTGTCATAGATAAAATGTATATTCTATACATTATTTACTTACTGATAAATATAAATGCATTTATTTCTTATAATAATAAAGTAATAGATAATTATTCTAAATGATAAATAGGCCTACTTTATTTTGTCATTATAAACTTTATAAACACATTTAACCGGTAAATCAATGCATTTATTTCTTACAAATATTCAAAAGTAACAAATATTCAAAATAATAAATGTCTTGTTTTGTCATAGAATTTAAATACCTTCATTTTAAATTTATTATATAATAAATTAATAAATGTGTTGATTTATCAGTAAATAATGAATAATTATTACAAATAATAAATGTTTTATTTTGTTATAGATAACAATTGAAATATGTTCATTTATTAATGTAGTATTTACTTATTGATAAAAACAACGACAAAACACTTATCAATAAATAAAAAAAGTTAATAACTATATGATCAGAAAAATAGTGTTATATATATATAAAAAATAATACTATTATAATAATACATTTATTTATTATAAAATAAAGTTATAAATGATTAATAATAATAATAAATGTGTTATTTTGTTATAGATAACAATTATAAATTCATTATTTACTTACTGATAAATAATGAAAATATCAATAAATAAAACAATATGCCTACATGTATGTTATTATAAATAAAATACATTTTATTTATAATAAATGTACAATTTTAATACACCGACATTTGAACTTCTTAACTATTTAAATGATGCTAGGGCAGCACAAGACAGACTGCTGACACCTCAAAGTCTCGACTTGTTATTTCTCTTCTTTTTTTTTCCCCAGACAAAATAATCCCAATGGAATTCCTGTCAGTGTCCAACCTTGATAAAAGTTGATTTAAGTGACCGGAGAGGAAAGACCCGGTGAGTTACCAACATAATTCATAACCGGAGTCGACGTTAACCCTGTGACATCGAGCGAGGGGTCAGGACTGTATTGAACAGACCAAAAGCATGCAGCAAACGAAAACACTCGAAAAGCAGCCGTTGATGTTATCTCTTGCAATAACTATTAAGCGAAGAAAACAATAGGGAAAACACGCAGAAAGCTCAGGGGGAATAAGGGCGTTATATCGCCAGCCCCCTCGCGCAGACGGAGCAGTCTGCCAATAGCACTGAACTTTACAACTTAAGGGTCATTGATGACGAACGTTGCGCTGCCCTGTGGGACTCCAAACACATGACTGTTTATGTTACAGATTCATGCCTCTAGGTTGCCTCATGCCTCGTGTGATATCATAATGCACGTATGAGAAAGGCACTTACTCTAAAGTTTTACATTGGCTGGCACAAATAGCAATTAAAGTCATCTTTCTTTGATTTATGGCAAACCTCCTGCACATTAATAGTTCAACATGCAACAATCAAACCACTGCTTGTGGCTCTAATTGTTTTTAATTTACGATCGGCACTAATTCAATGGAAATGAGGACAACTACAGTACCACATGTTCTCAAATCTTTTGCAGACCTATAGAGGAGATTGAGGAGGACAGAACTTGATTTAACACTATAATCAGCCGCACAGTATTGCTTTTGTTGCTTTCTGGTACTAAAATTGAAATCTTTAAAAAAATAATCAGGTTTGCCATCTCTTGTATAGAGCTTATGCATTGAAGGAATAGCCCCCCCACTCCCAAATTAAAATTCAATCATTATTTACGAGTCATAGTCAAGAATCAGATCAATCAATGAAAAAATACTTTTAAACAGGTTCATTTCAATGATCCTTTGATCCGGTTTTTACGAATGAGAATAATTTGTTTATAAATTGAGCTGATTCATTAACAAATTTGACTGATTGTTCCAATCCCAGCAGTTGTTGAGTAAACAGATCACTGGATGGGGAGTTTATCAGTTAATAACAACTTAAATTACCTCACAGAAAACATTTAAGAAGAATGAGTTAGGTTATATGGACAATGTTTGTGAGTTGTTGTATTTTTGTGGTAATTTTTGTCATTTTTGGTGCTTAAAAGCATGTGGAAAAAAGGTTGCTGCCTTATATTTTTAAGTACAATCAACTTGAAAGTTTAAGTCATTTAAGTTACATTAAACAGACTTAAAAAAAATTAGTAACATCAAAAAGTTGAAAAATACTTAAAGGATAATTCCGGTATTTAACACCTTGAGTCTATATTGTAGTTTGTTTTGGATGAACAAGAGTGGTGGACAACATTTTTTTGACAATGGTTCCTCTCTCGAGTTTTTGACTATAATAGAATTGGCCATGGACCCATTTAACATTGGAGTCAATGGGCATGTCCGAAAATGTCATTAAAACAACAGCCAATAATGTTCGTTTACAAAACTGTTAAACTCACCGAGTGGTTAGTGGTGTTCGTTGATGATTATAAACAATATATCGTCGCAATATATGATTCCAATCCGTTTATTTTGCTATAGTGGAACTATTTTTTCAGACACTTCACAACCGTGTAACTTCCGCTCAATATTTGAATCTGAAGCGTTAGCACACTCCCGACCACTTGATGGCGATAACCGATGTTTATGTCTTGCGGGACACTCACGGTCACAGTCGAGTTCAACTTCATATTACAAGTAACAATTAATGAAGGTTTTGTTTGTTTATTTCGCTTACTCTCCCGGAGCACAGTTGCTCTGCTCGCTAGCCTTATGAGAAACGGAAGCGAGCAAAAAGACTACATCGACCAAATGTAAACAGCCCCCTTTCCGTTTCCGGTAGCGCATTTATATTAACGAGCACTCAGTCCTTCAACAGAATTCAATGGGATTTTACAAAATGACGAATAAAACACGACAGAAACTGTATTTCGCAACACTTTTTGTTTCTGGAACATCAACTAACAGCACTAATCACTCGGTGAGTTGCACAGTTTTGAAAACTAATGTTAAAGGTTGTTTTAATGACATTTTCGGACATGCCCATTGACTTAAATGGGTCCATGGCCAATTCTATTATAGTCAAAAACTCGAGAGAGGAACCATTGTCAAAAAAATGTTGTCCACCACTCTTGTTCATCCAAAACAAACTACAATATAGACTCAAGGTGTTAAATACCAGAATTATCCTTTAACTTAATTTGATGAGTTAAAGCAATGTAAAACTAAAAACATGTTGTCATAACTTACTGATCATATATATTTTTTTTACAGTGAACTGATTTTTATTTTATTTTTTAAACGGAAGAAAGTCAGTCATACAAGTGTAGTCAATAATGACAGAATCTTAATTTTTGTTATAGCTCTAACACCTAATAAACTACAAAATGATTGTACGAATAACAAAAACACAATACGCATAGCCTAGATCTGGACCAAAATATCATCATCTGCATGTGCATTTTCTGGCCCATCTCTCATTTTCCCCATAAAAGCTTTGTAATGAGTTGAGGGGAGGGTTGTGGTACTGGGCCAAATTACAAACCTTCCTCCATCATCTAGTTGAGGCTGCTAAACTCTACCTACCAATTACTGCTACAAACCCCCTGAACGCTAAACCATCCTGTTTCAGCCTTTTTAATGTTCTTGTCTCGCAACCCCTCCAGGAAGCCGGATTGTTTGATGGCTCAGCAGACAGTCATTTTAGAGGATCCTTTGGGAAAGAGGAAACAGCAATTTAGACCCATTGTCTAGACATAAATGAGGAGAAATGCTTCGTTTCAAATCAAGAAATGTACGCAATAACTGATGTAATTCTATGAACATGATGAATTTATGAGTCGTTTTTAAAATCTCCATTGCATTAGAATACACACATGTCCTTAATTGTTCTCAAACACGTGTTTTGAAAGCAAACGAGAGCCAGCTATCCATAAGCCTATAAGGGAATGGCTAACTGTCAACACATAATCCTCCACACTACAGCGCTAATAAAACCTAATGGCAACCTTTCGTTGTTATTGTTATACAGAAATCGTCACATTCTTGAAGTATAACCTTCCCCATATGCTCTCCTCAAACAGCTGGTTTGTTCTCACTGTGACAAATCCAATGGCAAACATGCGCACGCGGCCCATTGTTTGAGCCTGGGCCGGACGCAGGTTCACCTCCACTGCTGGTCTCCAGATCCCAGTGCAGATAGAGCTAACAACTTGGCTCGAACGTAAAGCCTGAAACTCAATACAGCTGTTCCTTCCGAGCTCTTACGAGCAGATCTTGCTAACATGTCCTCAACTATGATTACAAGATGATACAAAACAAAAGCCGTCTTTGAAAAATCTCCTGACATGGTTTATCCAGATAAGTTTGTACTAAGAAAACGTAGGGTTAAATGTGGATATTGTAGGCATACTCTTATAAATAATGTTTTTATTGGCATCAATGGTTCCATGAAGAACCTTCAACATGCATGGAGCCTCTCCATCGCACAAAATGTTCTTTATAGTGGAAAAACGTTCTTTGGATTAGCCTATAAAAATGCTCTTCACACCATATGCAAGAAAAAAATAGTTATTTTAAGAACTGTTCACTGAAAGGTTCTTTGGGGAAACTAAATGGTTCTTCTATGGCATCATGCGAAAACCCTGTATCGAAACCTTTATTTTTAAGAGTATCTAACTAGACTAAATATCCTGCTAGTGAGCATTATTGAGAATACTGATAATAATAGCCTAATGTAGCAGGACACGCTAGCTTTGAAAAAACGGAAGGTAATATACCAAAACCAACAGGCGCTTTTCTGCAAACTGTTAAGTTGATTCTTTCACATTTCGTGACATTTTCAAATAAAAATATCCACTTCAGTGGAGCTAAAAGCGCTTCGGTTTTATGGTTTTATCCAAAACAGATGAACGTGAATCTCGCGATGGTTCTTGTACTTATCGCGACAGTACGTCCGGTCAGTGGCGCTAAAAGATTAACGCTCGTTCGAGTTTAAAAATAACGTAGCCTACCGCCACCTACACTAACCCTACCCAAACCTAACCGATAGTGTTAACAAAAAGAAAACATGAGATAAAACGTATTTGCTGAAGCAACCCTGCCGTTTTAGTTTGTTTCTACAAGTCTTTGAGGTGAAGTATTTTATTGTGATCGTGTTTCGTGGGACTCGTAGTAGCCTAACGTTACTCGAGAGGTGAGCTACAGAAGTTTAGGCTATTAACAGCCATATGGAGATAGTTGTGATGCTACATCAAAATGTACTCGTTTATAAATCATGCATTGTGGTAAAAGTGTTTTGAGGTCATTAAAACATAGTATTGTGCAAGAAACAGCATGAAAAGTCTATTAATTCTTAATTTAATCATTTATGTGAAAAGTTTTAACAGTTGTTGGTCTTTACTGACAAAAATGTGCATTTCAGCTGGAAACTGCGGTGAATTGTATTTATAGGTGAGTTTTTTTTAGTTGTGTAAAAATGTTTAGGCCTAGATGCAATAGCCTTTGTTAACCTAAAAAAATTCGTAAAAGCTTTCTTGTTAACCAAAGAAGCAAGAGTTCGCACAGAGGTTTTGGATTGGGGTTCTGCAAAAAAAAAAAAAAAAAAAAACATGCTGAAAAGGACATCTTCAGGTAGACAAAGGTGGTTTAATGGTCTTCACTAGCTAGCTGCTGTTCAGTTGGTTAGCCTAAAAAAGAAGAAGTAAACAAACAAGAATAAAAAAATCCCTTTACAACCATAAAACTAGACAAGCCTGACTAACTTGACAGAAGATGTTCTATCTTCCTTTGGCTAAAGCTATTCAAAATTCATAAATTTCACATCTTAACTAGTTACTACCACAAAATGTGTCATTTAAAGCTATTCAAGTTGTTTTGACGCTTCCAGCTATTGTCTCTCCTAATGACAAGTTTGGAGTTTAACTACATGATGAATACCCTGTGCTAAGCTCCATCTGGGCCTCGTTTCATCTTGGCTTGATTGCTGAGAGATTGATTGTTGCTTTGGGCTCTGAGGAGGTGCTGTACACGTTAATTTCTTATTTACATATGTTTTGGATCCAAAATAATGTTCTGATTCTCCCTAATCTATCCTTCCACTGCAATTCACATTGCGTCCAAAAGCGTTAGCTAGCCAGCCGTGGCAGTTCTATGCAAGATGTCGCCAAGACCATAAAGTGATTTTTAAGCGAGTTAATCTGGTGATTATGATTAAAGCACATTTTTTTTCCAAAATAAAAATATTTTCTGTATGGGCAAATCGGCTAAAGGTTAGCACATCCGTAAGTTGGTTTAGCTTTAGTCTGAGGGAATCCAAACTGAAATATGCAAGGATGAATTGGGGGAAAATGACCTACGAGCGCCTTTCCTTCCAGCTAACCATGGAAGGCTATTTCAGGAGCTGAGGTCAGCAGGCCTCATTCAGTTGATGTCACCTCCTGCGCTCTGAAGTGGCGTATTTAGGAGCGCTGGAATGTGGTTGAGGAAGCGGTTTCAAGCTACTGTCTGCCAGGCTCTTCTCGGACACAAAGTAAGGACAGGACACAATGAATGGGAGACTTCTACTGTCCAGACACAAAGGGTTTGAAATTAGCAAGTTTCTGTGTGAATTCGTCTTCTGCACATGCTATTGCGAACAAATTAAACTTTCTTCTACTATAATATAGTCGAATTTGAGGATTTCCAAGAGTTTGGTTCTACCTAGCATGCGGAGCAGTACTGAAAAAAAATTGAAAAACATTTTACTCATGATTTATTAGCAATTTACTTACCTTCATGTCGTTCCAAAAAACATGCTATGTTTTCATTGAAAAAAATCAAGAATCTTTTAAAGCTATAGTGACAGCTCAGAGCAATTTTCCATAAAATGACAGTTTTTGTGAAGCACCAAAAATTAGAGAAAAAAACAAAAAAATATGTCATGGTCAATAATTCAATAAATTGTGACATTAAAATGTATTTATTCATTCTAAAATCTAAATGTAAAAATAGGGGAAAAGATTATGCAATTAAACATCACATTTTTGACAGATACATTTTTATATACCGTGTATATAAATCTTCACCACAACAACAAAAGCACCATAAAAGCATGTTATGACTAATAACCAATCAACTCAGAGATTTGAATTTACATTTTTATTTATTCATTATAAAATCAAAATATATAGACCTAACAATTAAAATCACGTTAGCGCGAGCGTTAGATAATGGCAATGTTAATCTAAATGTAAACATAGGGGAAATGATTATGCAATTAAATATCAAATTTTGACAGATACTGATCAATTCTAAAAATCTAATATAAATCTACAAGTAGTGAGAGACACCAAAAAAGCATGTTATTGCCAATAACCAATCAAGACATTAAAATATATTGCAATTTATTTTATTTATTAACTCCCAAATCTATAAAAATGAATCTCTAAGAACTTAATTTCAAAATGCTGCAATTTTTACGTGAATTAATTTAGGCATCACAACATTATAACACACAGTATGAAAAATGGATATTCATTTTGATGTATACCATTAGTCAGCATTAGATCCAATCTAAATTAGGGCTGTAACGATTAATCGCGATTAATCGAAATCCAAAATAAAAGTTTGTTTACACATAATATATGTGTGTGTGTTGTGTATAATTATTTTGTATATATAAATACACACACATGCATGTATATATTTGATAAATATTTGCATTTATATACTGCATATATATTTTTATATGATTTATATTATATATAAATATAACTATTTTATATATAAATAACACATTTTTATTAAATATAAACATGCATGTGTGTGTATTTATATATACAAAATAATTATACACAATACACACACATTTATTATGTAAACACAAACTTTTATTTTGGATTTCGATTAATCGTGATTAATCGTTACAGCCCTAATCTAAATGTGAAAACAGTGCAATTAAATATCCAATATTGAGAAATACTGAGATAAACCAAGATGGCAGAATTTGTATCCCTTTAAAAAGCAGCCGAAGTTGCACTTTATGCTTTGAACTTGTGAAAATATTCCCCAAGGAGCAGCACTGAAGAAATCTCAGAAGTCAGGACCCAGTGTTTGCCTGTCTGATACTAGTATTATGATTGTTTGAGTAGAACTTTGTCAAGCAGACGTTTCCCCCAAGTATTGTGTGGTTATCTAATCTCGGCGGCTCACTTCGGTATGTGAGGTGCTTGTGGTCAATGCGGCTGTAGCGCACATGCACAGATATTTAGCCGTGTTTCTTCACAAGAGAGACAGGATGAGGGGATTTCTGTAAACGCCTTGTCTGACACTTCGGAGTAATGAGAGGATTACGGTGAGACACGTTTAGTTTCACAACTCCAAGTTGCCCACACGTAAGACAATAGCATTGTGCATCGTTTTTGGTCGTAAACAAAGTGTTAGCCTTACTTTAGCACCAAAAGGTTAGGGTTTGTGCGCTTTATGTACAATATCTGGGAAGACAAACTGCAAAAGAAGCCTTTGGAATAACATGCCATAACCAAAACTAACCTGTAGAGGTCACTGTTCCCCACACACTACTTGAAATCTCCCTCCAAGTCAGGTTGGTGTGACAAGCAGCTAGCGGCAAGATTAGCCTCTTAAGAAAAGGCACATTAGACCCCAAGAAAAATGTTTGTGAATTAAATGACCGAAGACACTAAATTACGTCTTTCCTAGTGTAGCCCAAACAAGTGAAATTAGCACAAACCAAATAAATGAGCTGGAGATGCTAAAGCAGTTTGCTTGTTTCTTCATTTATATTGCATATGCAGCACACTTAGCTTAGTAAGCCAAGCATAACATTTGTAATGTTATATTACTAGCATGTTAGCATTACATTAGGGCCTTGAGCTAGATGCTAGATTGGGTGTAAAAGAATGTGATGGTTTAATCGCCATAAAATGTTTTTAAGTCCATTTTATTACAGTATCCGTTTTGTTTCTTTACCTTTGAGGTAATTGTACAAAATCAACAACTTTTGCAGCTATCAGTTTTCATTGTTTTTGCTAGCATATATAATTTGGGCTAGCTGACGTGTAACCCTGCCCTGTAGAAAACACCAGTCTTTTTTCGAAACCAAAAAAAGTCATAAAATACCAATTACGAATGTGCTGGTATTTCTCGTGTCCCCGTGTTTGCTTTTGACGTGATATATTTACTGACGTATTGAGTTGCAGGACATCAAGTACATCTTGGCTCTCTATAGGTGTGTTGTGTGGGAGTCCTGCTGTTTGTTATTCTTTGACCTTGTCGCCTAGCAACCAGCTTTTTTTGAGGGAAATCCTTGTGTGTGAGAGAACACCTGGTTTTGTGACGTGAGCAGGCAGTCAATCCTCGCACAGTGGTATTGACTGATGTGGGACAGTTGGATGCCTGGCAGCCACAAACATACATGAGTAATAAGCAGAGAGGCTTAAGTTTATGGAGTGTAGGGTTGGTGAAAAGATTTTAAACAGATCCTATTTGAATACCTCATCCATGACATAGATGTGTGGGTGACTCTACAATGTATTGTGAAGAAAAGGGCTAGAGACCATGCTCAGAATTCAGTCTGAAGTAAGACATTAGCCTGGAGCTCATTGCTGGGAAATATCTGTGCATGTCCCAAGCTTGCTGTGCCCTTGGGTTTAATACTGATGCATGCTCACTTACTGGTATCATGGCTGTGAGATGATGGCTCTGTGATCATATACCACATTCTATGTCTCACAGCACTAGTAATGACGCAATCTCAGACACAGTCAAGTTATGCCATCATCACTTTTTCACCTCGGATGACTGCAATAGATGTTCACCTGTGACAAGAAAACACTTTTCAAGGGTGATGTTGACGGTAGCCTTCCATAGTAGTAAACAAATACTATGGGAGTCAATGGCTTCAGTCAACTGTCTGGTTACCAACATTCTTCAAAATATATATTTTTTTGTGTTCAACAGGAAAAAGAAACTCATACAGGTTTGGAACAACATAAAGGTGAGTAAATGATGACAGAATTAAACATTTTGGGTGCACTAACCCTTTAAGTCAACTAATGAAGGCAAGAGCTTGAAGAAAATATAGCACCTTTAGCACAGCCACATGCTAAAACCACTAGCAACCACCTAGTAAACACCTACATGTAGATTCCACATTCGACCGCTCCAGACGCATTGACACGTTCGCCATCTTGGAACAGTCAACATTTCAGATGCTGTCGTCACTCACAGTAAAAATCAATACCTTTTCCAAGACGCCAAACATTGTGCAGCCTCTGTTTGGAAAAATCGTTGAGATTTACATTCCAGAAGTAATGGGATCACTGGTGAGAATGGTTTGTGATTTTTATTTTATTTAACTTTGATAACTTTTTAATGTCATGTTAGCTGGCGCCATTGTCTTGTTGTATTGTGGTAATGATATACTAAATCCTATGAAAATCAACTGCTGAAGTCTGTTGCAGATATAGATATTCATACGTGCGTACAATTACGGCTGCAGACACACTGTGAACTTGCTCTCAAGAGTTCACGGACCGGTTTTGACCGTTCCTATGGTGGATGGCTTACGAATAGCGGCCTATAGAAACAGCTGCTTATAAGGCTTCTATGTATATATATATATATATATATGCTAGTAATCACCTAGCAATCACCCAGAATACACTATTAAACACATAGAACACCTATGTCTATGGAATAACATAGCAACATGCTAAAAAACACTCAAAAGTCCTTATCAACGACTTAGCAATTACTCAGAACACAATTGCAAACACGAAGAACACCAATAGCAGCATGCTAATAACCATTCAAAACACCTTATCAACCACCTAGTGAATACCTATCCGTTTAGTAAACACCAAAAAAACACCTTTTGCATATTAACATGCTCAAAAGACTCAGAACATCTTAGCAACCACATTTGCTCAACCAAGTTAGTTAAAGTCAACACGTTTTAAGCTTGCTGAGTGAAAAACATAGCGGCGTAATTTAAAGGCAACTTTATTGCCCCCTTGAATACTGAGGTTTATTACCACCAGATCAAAGTAATGGCATTTGCAATTACACGCATGAAATAAGTATGTCTCTCAGGGTCTGATAAATACTTTAATTCTAATCAAATGATAAGTTAAAAGCAATTACAGCTTGTACAGCTCGTACAGCTTGCTTTTAATAGCTGGTAAACATGGTGTCCTTTAGACAAGAACTAAGTACATTCAATTGAGCCTTTAAGTTTAGTAAATGTGTCTCACGTGCTGGAGATCAGCCTCATTATGTGGCGTCTCAATTATCATTTGATGTTGTGTAATCATAACATGTACAAAGCCCTGCAGCGACTGCTGTCCTGTTAACAGATAAATAGGTTTATTCTGAGACATGAAAAGGTATGACAGCAAGCAGTATTTAGAACAAATAGATGAATGTCATTGCATGCTAGGAATGTTTAGTGAAGCCAACCTTTATTGTCTTTCCCTAAACAGCCAGAAAGGTTTCTAGTTGTGTTCTTTGTGACTGCAGTTCCCATAGCTTGGCTCAGGTAAAAGGTCACCGTCCAGGTGCACACCTGGAGGATGTCACTAATGCTAATGCAAATCCTCATGCTTTTGCAGCTCCACGTCCCCATCTGCCTTTTTTAATACTTCCCTCGGTGGAATGCAGGAAAACCGCCAGGGTGACATGTGCGCTCCGTCCCATAATTTCGTCCCCTCTGCGTAGCGACCACTCTCCTTTAAAGCCATGAAGTGGTTTCTAGGCCTTCTAACTGCTTTAAAGGGGAGTAAAAATAAACCCTGGAGACACATGTGCTTTCCATTTGACTCAAAGGAGGAGGTGAGGGGGGGTGGTAAAGAAAGAAAGAAGCACTCATTGTGACCTATTTACTTTGAGTTGTTATGATTAAGTCTAAACCAGCATGCAATTTACAGATTATTCCCTTTAAATAAGAGGGTACGCTCGACACAAGAAAGGGCTCGAGATGAGTGAATGAGGGGGGGGAGTGGCTTTTTTTTTCAATGAAAGAAAAGTTAAATATAACATATGCCACATGAAGATAGCCCAAAATAGCGTATATAAACCAATGGTAGCACATCATATGGAAGGCATACATTTAACTTCTGTCAAAAGATTGAAATGACATGCTAATTGAAATGCACCCTCTCGGCATCCCTATAAATATCACACACACACAATGTAGAATATAACCATAATTAAAATTTTAAAATAAAAAACCCACCAAATATTTAAAAAAAAACTTTTACATTTTCAAAAGAAAATAAGTGGTTGCCTGCATGTGCAAAACTCCCGCCACAATGTTAGTGCGTTCTCAAGTTGTGTCTCAAATAACGCACTATACACTATGCACTTATACTATGTACTATGTACTCAACCATCTAGTGGATGAATGTTATAAGGCTATTTTGTCATCCAACTAAATATTATGATAGCCTCTCCCGCTCATAAAGAAAGTGCATGAAGTGTTCAACATTCCACACATTTTCGGGTTAATGAAGTGCACTTTCTTGTAGGAATTTCCAGTCAGAATGCTCTAATCGCACTATTTATTCTACAAAAAGGCAAAGGATAGTGCATAAATAAGAGATTTGGGACGCCACTTGAGTGTTTGTTTTTAGCATGTTGCTGTTCTAAAGGTGTAGTTGATGTTTGCTAGGGGTTCTGAGTGTTTTTAGCACATCATTTATGCTAAGACTATGTTTGTGATATATAGTGTTGCTAGCATGTTCTGAGCGACTGTTAGGTGGTTAAGAAATTAAAATAGTTTTAGCACATTATAATGCTAAGGGCATTCTTGATATTTGCTAGTGTTCTGTGTGGTGGCTCTAGAACATTCTGTGTAGTTTTTAGCATGCTAAGTGTGTTCTGTTGTTTGCTAGAGTTGTGCAAAGGTGTTCTGAACAATCGCTAAGTGGTTAAGAAATTCAGAATGTTTTTTTAGCACATTATTATGCTAAGACTGTTCTTGATATCTGCTAGCATGTTGCTAACATGTTCTGAGTGATTGCTAGATGGTTTCTAAGAAGTTCTGAGTGTATTTAGCACATTATTATGCTAAGGCCACACTCGATATTTGCTAGAGTGTTCTGAGCGATTGCTTACTCCAGTGCGAGTGTATTTTTTTTCACCCGTTTTATCATCCACATGAAAATCGTAAGTCAGATCGCAGTAAGTTACACAACAAAGTTCAGCAGCCTAAGTGTCAACAACACTATTAGCGCATTAGCAAGCGCCACTTATGATAGGATTCTATAAAATGCCATTAGGGATTGCTAATCGATTAATCTTTCAAAACACTGCTATCTCATGTTCAAGTCAAATGTTGCAGTGCATATAGACATTGTTGCTTTAACCATTTATCTTGGCCGTAAGTGACTCAGTGTTCAAATAAAGAAACTAAGTGTTTAATCAATATCCTTGGACTAAGGAGGGAACATGCCTTATCTTTAAGCTATACGCCAACTAGGAGATTTAGAGATAATATTTAAGACAACACAGTGATAGTAGCTTCCACCTAACTACTAATGATTAATCTTTATGGGATTCTAAGGGAAGACACTGTTTCCCATCTGATGCACTACAATAAATGTGATTACATTTGGTCTGACATATGGTCAGGGGTAAAAACAGGCCAGAATAATCCGGAACAACGTTCCAACTTCACAAAAAGTTTGTTAAACCACTACAGAAATGTAATAAGTATTCTCTTTTTTTAAAAAATTTAACCTAAATTTTAAATGCTAACATAAAAGAGCAAAGTAGCATTGGACGTTTGGCATGCAAAATCCAAATATGCAGACTACAAAAGATCAGGACAAAACTAGATTAACTTGTTCGCATAACGTCTGACATGCTCATTCATGTATTCGGCCTAAAGAAAGCAAGGACATCCTGTTCCGTACAGTTTTTGTTTTAAGCGGAGATCATGCGAGGCCGTGCCACGGATGCCGCGGGGCATTGTGGAATCTGCGTACAGACAGTTCTTACCTGAGACAGGTAATCGCATCAGCCGTGTGCCAATTCCTGTTCTAATCTTAACTCTCTCGTCAAACAAGTTTTAAGAGGCTGGGAACAATCAAAAGACAAAGTGTGCAGTTCATTGAAGGTGCAGCTTTTATCCACACACTTTGCAATCGAGTAGAAACACTGTCCATCTTGGAAAACCTGTCGTGTTGTCGAAAGCAAGATGAAAGCAAACTTCGGCTGTTAAAGGATTATTTCACACAAAAATTTAAATTGTGTCATCATTTACTCGCCTTCATGTCGTTCCAAACCCATAATGACTTTCCATTTTCTGTGGAAAACAAAAGGAGATATTTTGAAGCTGTTCCAAATGCTTTTGTCCAAAATGGACTAAAGTATTCATTCATAATCTTACACTTTGACTTTGTATCTTGTAATTGCGACTTTACATCTCTCAATGCATATTTACTTATGTAAATTCATATTTGAACATACTCTCTCTATGTATACATGTATTTGTAATTTAATAATTATATATACTGTATATATATATATGTGTTTTTATGTATATTAATCAATATAATATGTATACACACACACAGTGTATGTAAACAAGTTAAAGTAAAACCTTTTACTTGTAATTGCCACTTTATATCACATAAAATGGCACTCACATTATGACTTTTCTTATTTTAAACTTATTTGTTTAACCCTGAGGTGAAAGCAGTCTTCTGTATTGGCATGAGGGTCAGTAAATGAAGACATAATTTTCTTTTTTCGGGTTAAATGTCCCCTTTAGAGCTTCTGTGAGCCGGATTCCAGATTTTTATCAACTAGATCGGGAACAGGTGAATCCCAGCTACAAATGAGCCCTTGGCAAGGATTAACGGCTTACATTTTCCCACTGTTTTCCCACTAAACTGGGACAGTTGAGAACAAGAGCTTCTTCCCTTAGGCCCGATTTGTTTTAAACCCCCAATTTGAATGAGAGCTCGAGATTGGATGTGATAAACTGTGATGTAGGCCGAATCTCAACCAAAACAGATTAGAACTGAGGCTTGTTTTAATCCAAACAAGTTGCTGTGTTAAAGAAAGTCAAACATCCTGATAACGTTAAGGGAACGTCTGTTCCAAAATATCATGAGAATGGGAGAAATGGCTCTCCTCAGCTATTTAACAGACACCACGGGTTTAAGAGCCAAACCAATGTTAACTGTTAAGTTTGCTCTTGTGGTCTATATGTTTTGCTTGCACAGCTTTTAGGAAAACCTCTGGTCCTGTATAACTCAGAAATGACAAAATAAACCAGATAGTTATACATTATAAATAGCACCAGAGTTATTGGTACGAAAAACACCTGTTAGAAAATACAGCCTCAAACAGACTGTTTTTAATAGTTTCTGAATTTAAAAAATCTCAATTTCTTCAATTATTCTGTTCCCAAACAGACAGAGAGAGAGAAAGAAAAAGAGCACATGTGAAACTGATCATAGCATATTACCTTATATGAGGTCAAAAGTACAACCTCCTGCTTGGAAGACAAATTTCTGGGATTCTCTGAAGCAAAACCAATACTGTAAACATTACGGGGCTTTATTACATTACAAAAAGGGTCAGGTGAACATCCATGGATGAAAGCAGGTCTTTCCCTCCCTCTGGGCGAGCAGCTGTCAAAGCTGTAAGGTGCACAAAATACCACAAAACTCTCACGGTTCTCTGCAGAGATGGTTGTCTTGGAATGACGAATCTGAAAAATGCACAGAAAATGCAAAAAATGCAACGGTATTGCTAGCAAATCTTTCTAGAGGTGCATTCAAATTTTCAGCTTTTTGAGGTGTAGTTAAACTATAAATAATAAATATATTTATAATATAGAAATCTATGTAAAGAAATGACTTTGCAAACATTAACATTAATGAATATAAATTGTATAAATGTAATTTAATATGAATAAATACATATGTGTGTGCATATACCTTTTAACATATTTTTAAATGTTTATTATATATTATAATGTTAAGTATATATTATATTTAACATTCTTTATATATGCATATATAAATATACTTTCATTTAACATGCATAAGTGTGTGAATGTGAGATATGTAATATATATATATATATATATATATATATATACTCTATTTAAATATAATCTATTTATAGACATTTTTTCAAATATAATCTAATTCATAAAACTATGAATATTACAATACAAATATTAATACATAAATATAAATTCTAAGATATATATATATATATATATATGCATGTATAAGTAATATGGACTAAATATAATAAATATTTAAATATTAAATAAAACAGAATATATACCAGTGCTCAATAATATTATTGTATAAATTGACTAATTTTCATATTTTCTCAACATAACAGAGAAGTCCAGTAAGTATCGTGAGCAAGAGAGAAGGCCCATAGTCATGAAGAAATCATGTTTTTCTGGTTGGTAACACAGTTAATAATGAAGTTCATACACACAGCTGGGTGAAAATCAGAGAAAGGCAAACGCTCAAAAATTGCAAATTGACGTTCCCCGTGGAGCTTTGTCTCGGATTAGTTTTGCATGTTTTGTTTACCAGATGTCTGAGCGTAAGCTTGGAATGCCGTCTTCTTTTTATGCACCATAATCAATCTCAGACATCAAAAAAGATAAAATCATGTTGACATTGAGTAATCCAGTTAGCATGTTTTCCGTCTTTCCTGTAATAGCTGCGATCTGCGTTTGATTCTCTCCAGATACCAGGACGACTGGGTACAGGCTGCCGAAAATAAATGCATGTTGAAGATGGACACATCTTGCACCTGTATGTCGGAGGCCTGTTACTTCTACAGTTACAGCAACAACACGAAGCCCTCAGCATCCAGCGGCTCTCAGTGGGCATTTGACCTGCTACCAGGAATATAACAGTAGGTACGAGGGGGCCTGAATACGTTCTGTTTGTTTTTCCAAATTCTGCTACGATCTGAAGCTGCGAATTAGCTCCAGTTTGATCTACACATGAGCTCTCGCTAAAAACATCGAAAAAATAACACGGCCCGGCGAGAAGCATTCCGTGCGTGTTTGATTTTCCCTCAGAAAATTGCGCGCTTCAAAGGAACGCTCTACGACGAACGGGACATAATCTTACCGAAAAGACCTCACCTTACATCACTGAAATAACAAACTGATTTTTATTGAGCCAAAAAAATAATATTATTCCCTCAGCACAAACCAATAACTGTATTAGTGCAATTTTCAACTGAGAGGACAGACCAGAACGTACGGCCGCCGTGTTGGAAGATTCCCACGAGAAACTGTTACGTTTGTTTGTTCTTGTTCTGGTTCTTCCAGTGAAAGTGTGCATAAATCACATGGGCCACCGACCAAAACATACACTTACAAATATTCATACCATTTCGCTTGTTTTGTCATCCTGTTGACTTTTGTCATGCTATTAACCCTCAGAACGCCTCGTTACGTCAAACACCTGGTCTGGAATTACTCCAGGCATGTTAGCTCGTCATAAATCAACATGCGATGCGTGAAGTATTTTTATTCAAATGCCTCGAATCAAAAGCGTGTAGCAGATATCAGCTTTCAGTGAAGAGTACCAACTCAGAACATTTCCGATTTGAAAATGAAACTATATGCAAAGGTAATTTACGTCAAAGACTGTCATGAAAGTATCAAACTACAGTGCTTCACGGTTCCACTGTAAATCCGATACTAACCCATTAGGCAGTGATGAATTAGTACATTTTTGCTGATGTCGTAAATCGAAATCGCCCCCATAGCCTTAAATAGGACACTATTTGAGGGGACAGCCTTTTGTAGTGGTGTCCGAAACCATAGTGGACGTTATCGAGTGCACTCATTCAATCCCACAATGCACCACAATAACGAGTGTACAACCGATGTACGCTCAACGGCTAGAGAATACCCATAATGCACTGTGAGAGTCGCACGCCGAATGAATACCCGCGTCTGACCAGAAGAAGTTGCCGCAGTTAAACCATCCATCCAATTTCCAAACCGCTGGTCCAATGTGGCTACAGCGTAATATCATATTGGTATAGATTCCTTTTTAATTGATTATTAAATTGTTTAATTAAGGTTTCCGTGACAGAGTTCAAGATGAAAATTTTCATTTTACTGCTGGAGCTGCCAGTTTCAAATAATTACTAAACCGCAAGCACAAACTACGCAAAACCCTTTCGGCGCACTCAGTGTTCCAATCACTCACTCATTTTCATTCTCACCCTCAAGTGAACTACATTAGTAGACTAATGTAGGGAATAGTGAATGAGGGTATAGGGGGTCAATTCTGACAGCGCATAATTTCAAGATGACAACACGTGGTGTTCTACTCTGAGATGTTCAATTACTCGTTTCAATGGAAACAATCAACGCCTAAATTAATCTATAACGTCAGGTGGTACAGCAGTCACATGGTACAAGTAGGAGCTCTCTGAAAATTCCAAGTTTACAAGTTGTAATTACAAGATCTACGAGGACGTGAACACTTTATAAAAGTTGAAATCTCGTAATTACAATAATTACGACATGGCGTGAACACACTTTTAGTTACGCAGTTCAAACTTTGTAGCGCCAATATTTGATGGCCCCGCTACGCGTGATTTCTCCTCTTGTACGTTTGCCGGAAATGACTAACTTTTTTTATTAACGTATAAAATAATTGTGTCGTGTAATTGAAAAATAATTGATCGTGATTAATGCAACATCGTTACAAAACTTCATAACTTAAAGGGATAGTTAAGCCAAAAATGAAAATTCGGTTCCAAACGAATTTGAAAATTCCAAAAGAAAATGAATTTCTTTCTTCTCTTGAACACAAAAGAAGATATTTTGAAGATTGTCGGTAACCAAACAGTTGATGGACCCCATTTTTTTCCATGTTGTGGAAGTCAATGGGGCCCATTAACTGTCTGGTTATCGATATTCTTCTAAATATCTTCTTATATGCTGCACATGCTAATCTAAAATAATGAAAAATGATGAAATTCAGTTTAACATTATTTGAAAGATATTTTGCACCCCCTCTTGAATGTTTACCGAGGTCTGCTAGTGGGTCCCAATCTTAGCTAGAGGCTGTAATAGCTACACCTGTCTGCGAGCCCCTGGAGGATCGAGCTGACCCGGGAATGGAAGCCTAGCAGGAGATCTGGGAAAGCAGCAGACGTGGGATCAGCAGAACCTGGCGTCTAGACGAAGGTGCCGTACCTGCATTCCTTCCAGAGCGACTCATCCCAGCGGGGCTTAAGGTCGCTGTTGAGCAAGACATGTGGGAGTGAATCAGGGATTCGACACGAGTGCTCTCGCTCCGGCAGGCCTCGGCAGATGGTCGATCTCTACGCTGGAGCGCCACATGTCAACATCAGCCGACCACAAACCCCCCAGCGTCCCCCTCTATCCTGTCACACTCGCAGGCCACACATTAAACACCACACGCAAACCCCCCAATCATCTAATTACACTATTTGAGACAAGCATGTCATTTTAGGTTAGTAACTCGCCATTGAAGAGTTGACGGAGTCTGCAATTTGAAGGAAAATCACATACGAGCGCTGCTGTCGGTGCATTTAGGCCGTGCTGCGCTAGGCTAAAATGAAAAGGCTAGCTGACGTCACAGGCGCGAGTTGAGGGCCGTCATGAGGCAAGAAATGAAAAGCTTGGCCTGCGTACTTTGGGCTTTGAAAAAAACGGGTTAAAGCAGGTCAGGAGCAGAGATGAAAAGGCTGGCTGTTTAACTGCGGGTAATTCTTCATGTGTCGGTTTTTACAGATGTTAGGTGAAGCCTTTCGATCTTATTTGGAGATCGAGAAGTACTTTAAACTCCTCCGAGCCAAGAAACAGCAGGCCGTTCCTTCTAAACGTGAGCTTTGTGCAACGCTTGCGCAGGATAAATGCTGATATAACTCACCTTGCCTTGCCAACCGTCTTTATCACACCAGTATTTTTTTAGGACGAGGCAGTCCCCAATGAGCAGTTACCTTGTACATGATTTGCGAAGTTTTTAACCTTTCACAATTGCAAAACATTGCATCACAAAGGAGTAAATCACACTGAAACATTGAAACCATTCATTTTGCAAAGGTTAACAGTAACTGCTTAATACATCGGGAACATATGAAGGGGTTCGGGGAGATTTATAGGCCGGCGGATGACTCTGGAGATGAATCAGAGACGATGGTGGTCCAAACGATTTAATCAAAGGTGTTCTGGGTTATTTTCAGCCATCGCAGTGATTTAGCAATTGCTTTGGAGTAAGAACTGAAGCCTCTCAGTTACACTAAAAAAATAAAATAAATGTTAATATACAAAATAAATAAATATACAAAATGACACAAAAAACTTTTTCATAATAATGTAATCGAAGTTTTAAGCATACAAACATAATAAATTAAATAATAGGTGTCTCGACCACAACAAAAATATTAATAGAGATAATTTTTTATAAAAAATAATGTGAGCATTTTCAGCATAGAAACTTATAAGAGGGTCATAAACATTAATTATTGAGACTGTTCAGCAAAAAATAAATAAAATAACAGATTCAGTGGTTGCTTTAGAGAAGAAAACTTCTGTTAAAAAATAAACAAGGAATAATAAAAATAACGTAGTTTTAAAAAATATATATGAATAAATAAAATAACAGATTTAGCGATAACTTTAGAGAAAAAGGCTTCTAGATTACACAAAATAAAAATATTAATTAAAAAAAGTATAAAATAATGTAATTAAGACTTATATGGAATATCTTAAATGGAATGAGACTTCTCGATTACACTAAAAAATAAATGTTGATTAAACATTTTTACAATTGAGACTGTTCAGAAAAAAATTATAAATTAATAGATAAAAAAAATAGATTTAGACAAAGGTTTAAAGGTTTAGACAAAAAAAAGTTTTTTAATGTTGATAAAAAGAAAAAAAATAACGTTACTGTGACATCAGCCATTGCTTTAAAGAAAGAGGCTTCTACAGTCGATTACACTACAATATAAACGTTAATAAAAATGAAGAAAATAATGTAATTCAGAATTTTCAACAACAAACTAATTAGAAATAAATAAAATAGCAGATTTGTTAGTTTCCAGCATTATTGTACAAACCTAATTTAAAGAAGAAGAAAAAACCTAGTTATAAATTAAAAATGGGATGAAAATAAGGTGAACTATACAAATAACACAAATTAACTTCAATTTGGTTATTTAAATCGATTGCATGCAGTGAAAAAAAGAGTAAAAAGAAATCATTAGCATTTCGAAATCTAAAAGTCTCTATTTAAATTCATGTTATTATTTGTTTTGTTTTGCTTTTGTTGCAGCCGAATTGAGAATATGAGCGCTCTACCGATACTAGCATTGTCATGCAGGTCCAGACTTTGATTTAGCCAAATAAACATTTGCTGGGAAACAAAGAGTGTGTTTGTTTATCCCCAAACACACACCTGAGACAGGCGCTCTGCAGGGGATTGTGGGAGTCATAATCATTCGTCCCACGTGTCTTTTACCATGTATTCTCTTCAGTAAGACCCAGACGCACCTGAATACACCTCAGCGGCCCCCTGTTGCTGGCAGTAGCAGAGATTTGTGTGTGTGTGTGTGTAGGGGTCAATAGAGCAACAGGTTTGTTGTGTGAGTAGCTGTGTGTGACTCAGTGGAATAAAAGCTGGCTCTTCAGCAACAATAGAGCTCCGCTTGGTTACCGTGAGAAAAGTCTTTCAGCGAGAGCTTTGAAGGATCGATTCCGAAATAAACATTCGGCTTTCATCTCTTCGGTGGTTTGGCGTGTGATGGAAAGGTTTGTGTTAATTCGCACGACTTTGAATAATCTCTTGTCAGCAGTGTAA
The DNA here is from genome assembly GCF_949152265.1 of Phoxinus phoxinus. NCBI lineage: Eukaryota > Metazoa > Chordata > Actinopteri > Cypriniformes > Leuciscidae > Phoxinus > Phoxinus phoxinus. The sequence goes on along the minus strand of NC_136895.1, from coordinate 17,860,424 downwards.
CTGAGTGGTAATAATGCGATATGTAAAAGGCAACGCCTGCGGAGCTTTTTATGCAGCGATTCTTCCAAAATGAGCGCAACTCGAGCGTGTAAATAACAATAACATCTTTCAACATCACATCTTCACACCTTGACAGGTGACATCAAACAGATTATCCAATTTTACATCTTGTTTGACTATCTTTCTATCTATCTAAACGTTCATCCATCCATCCGTTTATGCTTTCATCCATCCATCCATTTACCCTTCCATCAATCCGTTCATCCTTCCATCCATCTGTTCATCCATCTGTTCATCCATCCGTTTATCCTGTCATCATCCATCTGTTTATCCTGCCATCCATCCATCCGTTTTTCCATCCGTTCATCCTTCCATCCACCCGTTTATCCTGTCATCATCCATCCGTTTATCCTGTCATCATCCATCTGTTTATCCTGTCATCATCCATCTGTTTATCCTGTCATCATCCATCTGTTTATCCTGCCATCCATCCATTCGTTTATCCGTTTATCCATCCTTCCATCCATCCATCTGTTCATCCATCCATCCATCCGTTTATCCTTCCATCCATCTGTTTATGCAGCCATTCATCCGTTTATCCTTCCATCCATCTGTTTATCCATCCATCCAACCGTTTATCCATCATCCATTCATCCGTTTATCCATCCATCCATTCATCCGTTAATCCATCCATTTATCCGTCTATCCCTCCATTTATCCTTCCATCCATTTGTTTATCCTTCCACCCATCTGTTTCTCTTTCCATCTATCTATTTGTTTATCTATCTATCCATCCATTCATCCATTTATCCATCCATCCATCCATCAATTTATCCTTCCATCATCCATCCATCCATCCATCCATTAATTTATCATTCCATCCATCCATCTATCCATCCATCAATCCTTTTGTTTATCCTTCCATCCATCCATCCAGCCATCCATCCGTTTATCCATCTGTTTATTCTTCCAACCATCCATCCGATTATCCTTGCATCCATCCATGCTCCCAACCATCCATCCGTTTATCCATCCATCCGTTTATCTTTCTATCCCTTTATCCTTCCATCTATCCATTTATCCTTCCATCCATTCACTCATTTATCCATTCATCCATCCGTTTATCCTTCCGTCCATCCACCCATCCATTCAATAATTTATCCATGTATTCGTTTATCCTTCCCTCTATCCATCCATTTGTTTATCCTTCCATCCATTCGTTTATCCTTCCATCCCTTTATTCTTCTATCTATCCATTTATCCATTCATCCGTTTATCCTTCCATCTATCCATCCATTTGTTTATCCTTCCATCAATCCATTTGTTTATCCTTCCATCCATCCATCCGTTTATCCTTCCATCCATTCATTAATTTATCCATGTATTCGTTTATCCTTCCCTCTATCCATCCATTTGTTTATCCTTCCATCCATTCGTTTATCCTTCCATCCATCGGTTTATCCTTCCATCCATCCATCCCTTTATCCTTCCATCCATTCATTCATTTATCCATTCATCCGTTTATCCTTCCATCTATCCATCCATTCATTTATCCTTCCATCCATTCGTTTATCCTTCCATCCATCGGTTTATCCTTCCATCCATCCATCCCTTTATCCTTCCATCCATTCATTCATTTATCCATGTATTCGTTTATCCTTCCATCTATCCATCCATTTGTTTATCCTTCCATCCATTCGTTTATCCTTCCATCCATTCGTTTATCCTTCCATCCATTTGTTTATCCTTCCATCCATCGGTTTATCCTTCCATCCATCCATCCATCCATCCCTTTATCCTTCCATTCATTTATCCATCCATTCATTTATCCTTCCATCCATCGGTTTATCCTTCCATCAATCCATTTGTTTATCCTTCCATTCATCCATCCATTTATCCTTCCATCCATTCATTCATTCATTTATCCATTCATCCGTTTATCCTTCCATCCATCGGTTTATCCTTCCATCAATCCATTTGTTTATCCTTCCATCCATCCGTTTATCCTTCCATCCATTCATTCATTTATCCATTCATCCGTTTATCCTTCCATCTATCCATCCATTTGTTTGTCCTTCCATCAATCCATTTATTTATCCTTCCATCCATCCATCCGTTTATCCTTCCATCCATTCATTAATTTATCCATCCATCCGTTTATCCTTCCATCTATCCATCCATTCGTTTATCTTTCCATCCATCGGTTTATCCTTCCATCAATCCATTTGTTTATCCTTCCATCCCTTTATTCTTCTATCTATCCATTTATCCATTTATCCATCCATCCATCCATCCATCTGTTTATCCTCTACATCCATTTATTCATCCAAACTGTACTAACGAAATTAAAATATGTGTACTAGTTAAATTTGGTTGGATTAAACGTAAATGTATTTATTGATGCATAACGATCTGAGAAGTGATTATGAAGTGATTATAAACCTTATCAGCCAGGTTCATGAATATTAATTAAGTGATAACATTAGTAGTCATCACCGATTTGCTGAAAAATATGCAGTGGCCTATTAGGATTTCTTCTCAGCGATTGTGTTCACATGTACGTTGGACTGATGATACTTGCAGTATATATATTGAATTTCAACGCTGATTAAATGATTTTCTTAATTCTTCAAGCTCTTAAAATATAATTATTGCCCCAAAAGGAAGGTGGATGAACTTTCAAATATATTTCCTGGCTGTTGTCGTTATTTTATAAAAGCAACAAGTCACTCCAAGTTGTGCATTACAGTGTTTTTGCCTCGATTTTACTCGATTTTTAGTTTTAAAAATATAGATTAAACTTAAATGTGACATTGTTTCCATCTGCTTTCTTAAACAACACCATGGAATTTTATTTTTCAGCATGGCTCGCATGCTCAACTTGCAGGCAATGAAAATCAAATCAGTGTGTCAGAACAAAGTACATTTGAGATACATTCGTGCCGGACTTTTAAAAAAAGGACTAAAGCAGAATAAACTACAGCTATGCAAGCACTTGCACGCAAAGACTCACAAGAACCTCATGCCGAATGCAGATTTTGGCACCGTTCTTCTCTCAGAGCTGTAAATGCAGTGCACTCCTCCAAGCAGGTCCTGTCTCACATCTGTTTGCTAAAATGCACAGAGAGGATATGTTTTCATCATCATAACATGCTAAAGATCATACAGCCGCTAGCATATTGAACTGTTTGAGGAAACGGGCAGCTGTCACGCTAAACGTTCTCACTGCATTCGCTACAGTGTCAGGCTTACCTGCATTGAGACGCATTAGCAACAAATGCCGCCACACCTGCTAGGGCTGTACAATGAAGATTACTGTATGTTTACTTTGTGGTAAACTTTAAAATGGAGTGCATATGCCCATCCTGTTGTACCTCATTTGAGATGCTTTGTGATGTTGCCATGGAAATGAGAAAAACATGGAGCCTTGGATCCAACAAGAACGTTACTGGGTCTTTATTTGAAAAAGGTTACACTTTTTCAGTATTTTAAGGTATCATTGTTACAGTACATGTGTTTTGTTCCCCCACCCCCAAAAAAAGAGAATCAAGACTCAATTGCTGAAATTTAACAGTCTGGTAGCAGGTAAAGATGGTGGAATAACAGACAGCAAGTCAAACAAATGTAAAAGCTAATTATATGCTGCTTATGGAGCCAAAATAATTATGCTAAAAAGGTACCTGATTTTGGCCAAATTCCAAGGCAGGTTCACATGTATACTTTGTGGAGAAGAAAAGTTAGCGACACGAGAACGAGAGAGGCGAGTCTCAGAGGAGCACATGATGTTAAATAGCTAAAAATCGTGTTAAATCTCTGTAGTTCTCTTGTTTATGAGTCATTTCTACCTGGGTTTGAATTTACCATCTTTGAGCTGTAAGCCCACATCCTGAACCACTGCCACGCCTTATTAGCATCTTGTGGCTTATAAAAACACACATCTGAGATGCAAATCACATCACAACCCACACACACAATGTGTATATATATATGAATACATTTGCTTAATCCAACTAAATTTAACCAGTACATTTATTTGAATATAATTAGTACAGCTTAATGTTGCTTTTTATAGCTTTTAGGCTTATCCAGGATGGATGGACGGACGGACGAGTGAGTGAGTGGATGGATGGATGGATGGACAAATGAGTGGATGGATGGACAAATGAGTGGACGGACAGATGGATGAGTGGACGGATGGATGGACAAATGAGTGGATGGATGGACAAATGAGTGGATGGATGGATGGACACTTGGACAGATGGATGGACAAATGAGTGGATGGCTGGAAAAATGAGTGGATGGGTGGACAAATGAGTGGATGGCTGGACAAATGAGTGGATGGCTGGACAAATGAGTGGATGGCTGGACAAATGAGTGGATGGATGGACAAATGAGTGGATGGATGGACAAATGAGTGGATGGATGGACAAATGAGTGGATGGATGGATGGACGGACAAATGAGTGGATGGATGGATGGACAAATGAGTGGATGGATGGATGGACAAATGAGTGGATGGATGGATGGACAAATGAGTGGATGGATGGATGGACAAATGAGTGGATGGATGGATGGACAAATGAGTGGATGGATGGATGGACAAATGAGTGGATGGATGGATGGACAAATGAGTGGATGAATGGATAGATGGACAGACAAATGAGTGGATGGCTGGATGGAAAATGAGTGGATGGATGGATGGACAAATTAGTGGATAGATGGATGGGTGGATGGATGGATGGATGGATGGATGGATAGACAAATGAGTGGATGGATGGCTGGACAAATGCGTGGATGAATGGATGGACAAATGCATGGATGGATGGACAAATGAGTGGATGGATGGACAAATGAGTGGATGGATGGATGGATGGATGGATGGATGGATGATGGATGGATGAATAAGTAGGTGGATGAATGTATGGTTGTATGGATGGACAAATGGGTAGGTGGATGATGGATGGATGAACAAATGGGTAGATGGATGCTTCGATAAATGGATGGAAAATATGTAGGTGGATAGGTAGATGGATGGAAAAACGAGTAGGTGGGTGAATGGATGGACAGATGGACAAACGTGTAGGTAGGTGGGTGGATTGATGGATGGATGGATAGTTAGATAAACGGATGGATAGATTTGCATCTCTTAATATTTTACAACATTGCTGTTTTACTGTATTTTTTATCAAATAAATGCAGACTTGGAGCCTCAAGGGACTTATAAACAAACAAAAATCTTACAGAATCCAAACCTTTGAATGGTAGTGTATATATTTCTCAAATTACATTTTATATATCATGTAATATTTGTAAGAAAAAAAAAACTGAAATATATTTGAGAAATATTTTTGAGCATTTTATTAATTAACAAGATGTTTTCTACACAAAATGATGGTGTCCCATTAACCAACCATTTTAAAATGAGCATTTATAGCATGACCTCTTAGATCATGGCATTGTGACCTCTCTGAAATGTAATAAGATGTTATGATATGAAATCATTAATAATTGGCCCGCATGAACAGTGAGCCAAGGCTCTCCATGAGGTGCTTATTAGATGTTAAAGCTTGTTATTACCTGATAGCATTCTGAAGCTCATTTACTGTAATCCAACTAAAGCAAACAGGCAGCCAACAGGGATTATATTAAAAGGGGTATTAAGAAACATATCCACATATTTGGCAAGCCACACTTTTTCCGAAGATGCAAAGCTCTTGTCATCACACATGGGAAAAAAGGTCTTGAATTTCTTTTAGGAGTCCGGTTGAAAAAGATACTCTCGCGCACAAAAATGATGTGATTTTTTTTTACGATAGCTTCTAAAACAATATCAAGCGCATCACGTCACTTAAGTCATAGCAAGTTTTATTGCGGAACTAGTGAGGGGATTTCACTGTCTTGTATAGCGATAGCAATTGCCGAGCAACGGACAGAACAGTACAATAACATTAAAAGGTTAAGTGCCCAAACAGACCACCTGAAAACAATTCTGAATGGTGGCTCGTCAAGTCTTTCTGTTTTTTATTAATGTCTCACGTCATCCATGAAACAAGGGGCTGGAATAAAGTTGGCCAGTGCTCGGCATCTGCTGCAATTGTTTATTGAAATATGCCCATATTTTTCCATTACTCCCCCAGGACCCATATTCAAGGAACGATACATTCCAGTGAAAGAAAAGGAGCGATTCCTCCGGCAGGACTTATGATTGTATTCCTGGAAGAGAGCCTGGTAAGAGACGAGGTTAGTTAACGTCAATTACAGAACGAACTAGCTTTGCTGACTTACTTGGGTTGGTCGTACGTGGAGTTGGAGAAACATTCACAATGAGTTTCATTGTTGACTTTTGGGCACTTTTATACAAGCACACGGATTCTGTTTACAGAGTTGAAACTTCACATCTTCAGGTTTGAGGTGAATGAGTTGAGTTTGTATTGGGATTTGAAGCTATTGAAGGCTATGGAAATCTGCTTAGGATAGAAAATGACAAAAGTTCCAGTTGCAGTTCCTATCGTATGTTTTGGGATAATGGGACAAAAACATGACAATTATATTTGTCCAAATCTATTTGTTTAAATAATACATACATGTAATTCATTTAAAAAATAGATGTCCAAATCTCTCTCTCTCCACAAAGTCCAGCAAATCAAAGCCATGTGATGCAGAAACATGCAGAAAAAACCCCAAAGCAAAACATAAAACAGGAAGTGACATCATAGAGAGATCATTAAAAATAAAATAAAAAAAACTTAACGTATTAAAATAATATAGTAAATGTATTTTCAAAAATAATGATTAATATGTTGTTCCTTTTTACTTGGTTACACTACATTACATTTTTAAAACACTTTCCTGGAAAATGATTTAAATGTTTTTCAAAATCATATTTCTGAGAAGTTTCTTAGAGTTTTCTTTATAATGAACACTATTATTTGTCATTGACTCTTGTTATGTTTACACAACAACGATGTACTAAAAACAGAAGAAAAAAATCATTTTCTTTTTTGCACACAGACGATAACGTTGTCAAAACGATCCCCGTTCACACTGATCCGCGAAAACGATTAAAAGCACTGTATTATTCATGCCAGGCCAGTAGTTGGCTGTGTCACTTTGTAAAGAAACTATAGACTGAACACTTAATACACATGCGCATGATGTCACGGTTTTCACAAATTCGCTTTTTGGTAATGGAGATGTTAACGGTATATTTGCAAAAAATTGCACTTTGAAACTTGATTTCAAAAGTTTGTGTTTTCAGGCCCAAAAATGCAGTTGTCGTGTACGGTAAATGCATAAAAAGTTTCCCGTTTTTAGTTGAAAACGGTGTTGTTTAAACGGCCCCTAAGACCTCTGTGAGATGAGACAGGAAGTGATGTCTTTTCTGAGAGGACTCTCGCTGCATTGGAAAGGTGGGGGAAAGATAATTGCTCTCAGCAGCCTGACAGAAAGGGGGAAAAAGAGAAAGCAAGAGAGAAAGAATATAGGGATTGCTGCCAATTTGATCAAGATGCTTGTGGCGTGCACATATGGGCTTCATTACGGCATTCGGCTGACTGTGGTGACCCCCATTGGACTAGATCAGCGGTTTCTCGCTGACGGGGGGCGGCCTATTGTCCCGCTGCGCCCTAAAGACCACGAGGACAACCTGCAGGTGGACTTTGGCAACCCTCCGGTGTGGTCACCATCCAAACACATTCCCGCGTTCTCCACCAACTTGTACACCAGTTTGGAGCTCTGGGCCAGGCCTGGAGCGTCTCCAAATGAGCCTCAGTCATCCTGACGACACTCCGCATGCACAAAGACGCGCGCCAAGGTTACGCCATCGCTGACGTCCGTCAGGCGGGAATCCTCTCCCTGTTTTCTTTCTTGATCAGCCGGAGTGTTTTCTCTGCGGTTCGAGAGACAGAAATCCGAACATGCCAGTGATTATTGCTGGCCCATAACAAGCTCTAAATTCATTTGCTGTCGACTCTGCTGTCGTCAGGCCAAGTTAACATGGCGGCTGGAAAATACCCTGGAAGAGAGTCACGGACACGCCTGTCCTTCGCAAGACGTCCGCTCGAAAGCGCGCCCCTGTTGAGGAGGGAGAAAATAAACGTGTATCGAATCACATCTCCTCTGTTTGGGCCCCTCTCTCCGTGGCAACCATGAAACAAGCTTGTTTTCCCATCCGACCAAAGCACCCGAGATTATAAGAAAGTAGCTGAAGGGGAAATGTGTGCTATATGTTTCATGATGGTAATTAATAGCATGCTCACTGAAAAAAAAAATTGCTGTAGGATTTACTTCAACTCAAAATCGCTAGTAAATTTCACAAATAATTACAAAGAAACTGTACCAATGACGGTTTCTTGTAAAATGTTTCTTGTAAAATTACATATGAATGTGCAAATAATTGTCATTTAAAGGAATATTTCAGGTTCAATACAAGTTAATCTCAGTTGACAGCATTCGCTTGAACTGTAAAGCCGTTTACATCAAAATGTTTACAAGTGTTTTGGGGTTTACAGTGTCGTCATGCTGACTAAATTTTAAAACTGGATATAAATTCACACAGAAAAGGTTAGCAAGTAATACATTTTTAACAATAAAATAATTGTAACACTCATATTGCTTACATTTTGTGGTTACACTATTGAATCAGTGAGTTGTTTGATGTTTAAGTGCCATTGTAAGTGTCTCACTGTAAACCAGTTAAGAAAAAGTGGAAATTCATTTTTGTGGTAATCAACATTAATGCCACAAGTGCTGTCTTGAGTTTTTTCCTTTCAACATGGAAATGTAGATAAAAATAACTCAATGGCTCACCTTGAACTGCTACATGAGCTGCTGTAAAACTTTCATTTTCCCTTCGCATGATCCAACTCAACGACTGTCGTCAGTGTTCATTTCCGGTGACATTTGTTTGGGTTTGAGGGTGCCAGGGACAGATGTGCCATCTATCCTCCATGCCCAGACCTTCTGATGGTTCCCCTATCAGCTGATTGCACATATCCTGTGGTGACGGCCCATTGGCTCTCCAAGACCCCGAGGCCAAGCTGTAGATGGGAGGAAATGGCCGCCACTTACTATGGACTGAGCAGAGACCGAAGTTCCTGTAAGCCATGCAAGCCAGGAAATCAGAGTCTCGTCAAAAGATGAGTCAGGACTAGACACGCCATCCCACAGCTGTGGGAAGCTGAACGGAAATAGTAAAGAATTCGAAGTTGACATTGAAATTTATCAGCCAAATAAGGAATTTGCTGAGGTTAATTACTCTATGCTTAAAAACGTTGTTTGAATGCTATAGACCGTACGCGCCAGAGAAACAAGCACGCATCGATCTTTCGATTTTTGTCTTTGAATTTCTAATTTTGCGGTAGCTCTGTATATTTCTATGGCATCGCTGTCGAAGAATTAGCTAGTGAATCGGATTTACTTATTGTAGAGTTAACGGAAGTTACCATGGACATTATAATGTTTGAAGCGGATGTCATAACAAATGTCAGTATACCTAGAAGATTTAAAAACAAGAGGTTCATTCATAAATCTGTACGATCATACCTTCATGCTGTAGAGATACAAACTGGAAGACAAAACACAATGAGCGCAGTGCTGAAAAGTGGCAGGGCTACATAACGCCTATACAATGTCAGATAAAACTTGATACAGGGTTGGAACAACTTTAGTGTGAGTAAATGATGGCAGAACTTTCATTTTTGAGTGTACTATTGGGTGAGCTCTATTGTGTCGTATACTATATAATTATGCCATACTTCACTGTTGTTTATAGAGTGAAGTATGGCATAATTATAGTATACGGCACAATAGAGCTCACCCAATAGTTCACTCAAAAATGAAAGTTCTGCCATCATTTACTCACCCTAAAGTTGTTCCAACCCTGTATTAAGTTTCTTTCTTCTGTTGAACACAAAAGACGACATTTTGAAGAATGTTGGTAATCACATAGTTGACAGTTCACGAGCGATCAACTGTCTGGATACCAACATTCTTTTCAAAATAACTTTTGCGTTTGGAACAACTTGAGGGCGAGTAAATGATGACAAAATTTAATTTTGGGGTGAACTATCCCTTTCAATTTTGTCATACTGCCCCCAACGGTTTATCTTTAAATCTGGCTCACAAATAAATGTTCAACTCAAAAATAAAATAAAATGGTAACACTTTATTTTACAGTGTTACAGTGTACATTTATGCTTTCCGTTTTAGTTTGATAAAACATTAAATAAATAAAAATGTTATTAAATTGTAACATTTAATAAAAAAAAATTATGATTTAAATGTAAATTTTTTATTTTTTTTATTTACATCTTTATAATTATATTTTATTTTAATGTTATTTAATTGAATGTTTATAATGTAATATTTTATGCCTTATACACTTACACAACATAAATCCATTATATCAAAACCAGATAATTTTTGCTCTTAAAAATGATCCCTGATCTCCAAGGAAATGATAGCAGACATGTAAATCATCCGCAGGATTTGAGAAAGATATTAGTCGAAAAGATCTGTATATGCATCAATAGCTATATAACAAAGGCACTTGGACTATAAGCATAGCCGCATTGAGTAAAACATCATTTGGTTTAACTCGTACATTAAAATTTTAAACCACAACTAATTGCTCAAATTCATCGCATTGCTTTACTTGCGTAACATGAAACAATAATACAATCGTGTGTACATCACTTGGATGAATCAAACATGTCAAGACAATTGTTTTCCATAAACAATATAGGAAAATTCAACTCCATCGCTTGAGGTTGACTAAATCCTTCTAATTAAATCTTTTGCAATGAGGTTTGCAAAGCTAGTCAATCCCCAAGAGACACTGATGCAACATCTCCAGACGTAAGGAATGGGATGAATTGCGCTTCGACGGAATAATATCGCTGCTTTTCAACGGGGGAGGATTCGGGCAACGTTTCAAAACCATCTGTAGACCTCACACAGAAAATAAGTGCAACCTGAGACCATCAGACTGCCAAAACACTTCAGTGTTGACTGCCAGCAAACAAGCGTCAACAGCAGGAAAGTTGTCGTAATGGATTCAAGCCTCACACCCGTCACGTTCAGCCACACTTGAGCTCTGGATGCAGTTTCAGGTCCCATCACTAGAGGTTTATTGAAATTAATGGAATATTTCATTTATTTCTTAGTCAAATGCTGCTTTTTTTCTTTCTTTAACATGACTAACTCCAAATTGAAATCCAAGATGACATGAAGACACACAACAATGGGTTTGGGAAAACGGCCAAGAGCTTGGTCCCTAAGAAAGGACTATTCAAATCTCTTACGGCAGAAAACAATGGGATTCCTTTATTGCTACATGGGAATCATGGGGTGTAAATTTTAAGCTGAGTAGGTCAGAACTAAAAGCAGCGATTCCATTCGTCTGTGATCTAAATAAGTTCTTTTGTCAGAGCTGTTGGAATTCCATTGTTGCAGCTGTGAAGCACCTGTCTGCTCCTGAAGTCCACAGGGAATGAATTCCTCAGACACACATCCTCTGATATACAACTGGACATATTAATAATCAAGCAGGTGCTTGTGCCGTATGCAGTAAATGTTTTGGCAAAGGGTTTAATTGGGGTCTGATGGCTGAAATTAGATGCTGACAGATTTAAGAAGAGTCCTCAGTTACACTCTTAAACGGACAGTCTCAAACATTCCCAAATGGTTTTCCTTAACGCCGAGAGGGGAAAATAAGAAGGGTGATAAAGAATACAGACCTTGCACTCTCAGCAATTCTTTGGTTTGGAAGAATGAATCTAAAGAATGGAACAGGGAGAAGTAGAGAACAGTCAGTGGAAAACTATGCTGGAGGGGAAATCAAAAAGAATTGTTAATTTGTAAAGTGATAATCTGGATTATCAGCATAAAGTAAAATCAAATTGTTCTCAGTTTACTTTCTCAGTGCACATTCTTGGCCTTATTTTAAATTATTCACCAGTGGATGTAGCTAGTGTTTGATCTAGAAAGCAGAGTGGCTGATATTCAAAAGAAAAGTGGTCCAGTATAGGTTTTCAAACCCTTTCATTTATTTATGCCTTTGGTGGAACAATCTTGCATAGTGTTGCTTCTTTTAGACTGGTCGGGACAATCTGCAATTGGCTTATTTTCTAATGCTAAATCCTTTCTGCACCACTTCTTGTAGTGTATAAATTAAAGAAAAAGGATAAATGCATAGCATTTGGGTGTTTAAAGATGTCAGGGCGCTGATTTTATTAGCAGCTGGGTGCACTTTCCACCAGCCTCCTTATTCCACAAGGTCTAATTAGCTTAATAAAAGAAGGCTTCAGCTCTACAGAGGCATTTTTAGTGAGCGCTGTCTCCAGCCTGTCTGAATGCCTCCTTTAGGGAAGCAGTACAATGTTAAAGCTAGTCTGAAGGTCCATGACGGAGGGAGATGTTATCAATGTGTCGGGGGTGGACAAAAAGAAAAGGGGGGTTGCATTTATACCTGCAGTAGTTGCAGGGGTAATTAACCAGGTCAAACTCTTGCTTGCTAATCTCCATTAGGATTCTTTGAAGAACCCCGGATCCACATAAACCTAATTTATCTGCCAAGGTTAAGAGGGAGTCATGGGTCGTAGACTCCAGCGACCCTGCACCTGACCGTCAACAAGCTTTCACAATGTTTTTCAGTTCACTTACAAATCATTTCTCCTCCAAATCTCAGGAAGACTTATGAGGCTCCTTGTACTAAAGACAAGCCAGTATTTGGGATTCTTGAAATACGATGGACCAGAATTGGAGCATTGAACCGGTTGACTCTATAATAGAACGTCCAATATTTTCGTCTCTTACACTCTGCCTTTAGGAGTACAACAGCTTGTCACTGAGGCAGTACCCTTAAAAAGACATTTTTGTACCTTATCTACTCCTAAAAAGTGCATTTCAGTACCTTAGAGTCGTATTACGTACCCTTAAGGTACTACTATAAATCTCTTAGGGGTAAACAAGGTACCTTTTTGAATGACCAGATGTTGTACCCCTAAAAGGTGCATAGTAATATATACCTTTACGGTACTACTATGACACTTTTAAGGGTAAATAAAGTAAAAAGATGTTTTTTTTAAAGACAATTAAAAAAACAATTGAAATGTTTTAAAGACAAACTTTTGGGCCCTAAAGGTGCATATTACCACCTTAGAATACTAATACGAATCCTTACTGTTAGGGATGCACCTATATGAAAATTTTGCCCAATACGATAATTCAGCCAATATATTGCCGATAACCGACATATTGTCCGATAAATCTAAATCCACAAACAAGTCTCACCATTAAAATCCATGTCCCAAGCAACCAATTATAATGTTCTCATTATAATTTTATGTAGCCTAAATGACACTTGCGCTGCACATGTTGCACTAACATGTTATTCCACATAATAACATAAGTTATTCCAATCATATTTAAAGCTATTCAAAACCATCATCCAAACAGTGCATATCTGAAGTGTCTCAGCTGAAGGAAATAATCTATTATTTATCGTCTTTAATATATCTCCCAATTTATTTTATTGGGCCGATAACGATAACATCAAACATGAACATATATCGGCCAATACCGATATGGTGGCTGATATATCATGCATCTCAAGGTACTACTATGAATTCTTTAGGGGTAAATAAAGCGTAGATATGTGTTTAAAGGTCACTGCTCCAGTGGCAAGCTGCTGTATCCTAAAAAAAAGTACAAATTTTGCTATTTTTTCTGAGTGCACAGTAGCTAAAGCCTTGTGAAACAGCTGTCAACGTGTACAGGGAAATCAACCAAAACCAAATACCAAAACTCCTGTGATTCACCCTCCTGACCTTCATTTTCCTGTAACAAATCAATTCTGGTCAACTTTTTGGCCATTTTTGTGCGGAAAACCGGCTTACTAGAGTTTCACCGTACCTTCTTAAGTTACTCCAGTCGACATGCTGACAGTGCGGCCGGAATGTCAGGTCAGGCTCCAGACTCTCTCTCGTACCGTAGCAACCGTCTGTCGGCGTCTCCGCCTCCACCTTCCCAACCGTAGTCATCATACGTGCGGTTTAGCTTGGCCTGCCTTTGCTGCCGTGTGAACCTCCAAGCTAAATATTTTCCCCTCCGCAGGTTTTCAGTGGGAGCCTGTGGGAAACTGCCGGAGCTTACAGCAGCAGGAATGCGCTGCCTGCTCTCTCGTCTTTCTTCAGTTTATTGTCTTAACCTGAACATGCAACAATAACCCATCTCCTTCTCAGTTCTCCCCAGGCCTTAGCATTAGCATTCAAATCCTGCTCACTCTAGCCACTGACGGGCCAAGATCTACAGGGGCAGAAATGGAGAAGCTTGGGGAATTTTTCTTCCCCATCAGCAAAACATTGCCTTGTGAGTGCAGGTGGGCATCAGGAGAGGCTCCAAGGTAGATACCGACCCCCAGGTTCTGTCGCTGATCTTGCTAATCAGAACCACATTGCGGAGCAAACGGGGCCGCAAGATCGATCAGCAGATCTCAATGCTATGCTAAAGGAAGTCGCTCATGTATATGCAAATATAGTTGGCGCAGATTGTTGGACCGGCAAGGAAAGGAGGTTTTCACATGCTAGCTAACATAATTTTCATCTCTTGTAACATGTTTCCCACAGTTATCAAGGCACTCAAAATGTATAACAACCACTGCTGACCACATGAAAAGGAAACTCTGACTTGTAGTTTTAGCACCTTCAGCCCCTGCTCTACTAATATCACAAAACCAATGCTCTTTTATGTGCGATTACAAATGATAATAGTCATAATTAGGCTATATTACTACATGTACACCCTTGCACAAATGCTCAAAGACAGGTGTTTGAACTTTGCGCTATTGCTGAGACGTCTTTGATGCCTCTGAATGTGCTTTTAGTGCCCATTTCCCCAACTGTAATTGCTTTAACCTTAGTGCACCTTATAAGTTCGTTTTTTATTCTTAACAACTCCAGTGTACTTTCTCCGATGTTCATTCGAGACCAAACCAGGATCTGGTTGTGCATGGGATCACTGTGTTCCCATGCAACTAAACTTCCCCTCAGGGTATATTTTCAGTCAATATGATTATAACAGGATCTCTGCATCTGGGCCGGCGTTCAGCACACTGAAAGAACAAGTCGTGTGGTTATTAGCAACAAAACAGGCTGTCATATATTAGCTTATTTTAATTAAAACTTCTGTTTTAAGTGCAGGATTATTAGAAGAATGTTGACAGTTCCTGAAGGTGGAAGCATGCATTTTAAGGCATGTCTTTTTTTTTATAAAAACAAACTAATTTGGCTAAACCAAAATGGTTAAACCAAACTATTAAAACAAAATAACTAAGATTTTGTGTACTGGGTCAGGCGCCTTAGTTGTCCTCATTCCCATGAAACTCAACCCCTTCCAGCAGTGTTTCTGTCACATTCATAATCCTGGAGTTTTCTTTTACTGCTACATGAGAACTCCCTAACAAAAGAAAGAATGGCTGAGAAACAACTAAAATCAAGGCAAAACAAATAATGTTTCTTAGCTATCCCTTTAAAAAACAGGGTTTTTTCCCCCCCAAGTATATGCTTTTTTTTACAGTATGTTGGTCAGAAAATATTGAAGCCTTATATTTGTTCACCCAAACCATCAAAATATCAGATTTATGGATGAATACTAAGGTTTATTGAAAGCATATATTAGCAGGAGATAGAAACGAGATTTTAAGACAAATCGACAAATGCTTGGAGTTAAAATACGTACCATATGCATGACTGACGTCGATCTTGTCTGAATGCATTATCCTGGTAAAATTCAACTTGTATTAAAACGATATCAGTAACATTGTGTAAAAACCTAAAGTGACTTACACTTCATGAGAGACTTGATGTTATCCAAGACTGACAGATTTGCACCTGCATTTTTTCACCTTTTTGTGGTTACCTAAGAATATTTATGCAGCACATCTATTTTATTGGACTGTAAATCTGATGAAAGATTGCACACTATTCAAAATATTTGACAAAAGTCCTCCAATCATGGCATATTGTCTACCTGGTCTTTGTTCCTGTCAGATGACTGTGTTTTACCCCGGGTCAAGTCGCTTTTTCAACCCCCCTTGCAGATGCAAACGGTAAAAACACTAACAGCTTCTGAACGTCCATTTCAACTCTGAAAATTGGGCTTGTATTAAAGGCCTGAATGAAGCACATAATTATGCGTCTACACCTGACTTGAAAGAGAAACAGAGGACGGTGTGTGTGTGTTTGCATGCGTGCGTGCGCTTCAGGAGCCCACCAAAGTTGCGGCTGAAGGTAACAAGTCGAACTGACAGAGAATGCACCGCAACAGATCAATTGAATGGAAATGTTTGCTCAGCGCTCAGTTTGGAGAACAAAACGTCTTCGAGTTAGACATAACAGTCGTGATTATGCGGTTGGTGATCTTTTGAACTTTACCTTCACAAATTAGAGGTTCAACAATGCGAAAAGGAAGGCCTGAAAACAACAAAATGACAAGCATTACCTCTGATGAGAAAAAGAAAAGTCAACAAATACCTACAGCTCACTTTGCGCTTCTTTTGACTCGGGTTGATTGTCGTTTTAGTACGTTTTAAAGGGACAGCTCACCCTAAAAGTTCTGTCATCATTTACTTACTCACGTGTCGTACCAAACCTGTATGACTTACTTTCTTTTGTGAAAAACTAAACAAAAACAAGATACCTTGAATTGTACTAGTTGCTCTTTTCCATGAAATTAAATAAATAAAAACTAAAAATATATTTTGAAGCTTCAAAAAAGCTTCATACACCATATTGCAAATAATCTAATTTTGTAACTAAATCAAGTGAATCGTTTAGAACTGTCCCGGTTTGGGTTTTGTTGCTTGTTCCTGTTTCATGTCTGTCATGTGATCCCTTGTTCTAGTCATGTGATCCTGCCATGTGTTCCCTTGTCTGATGTGTCATGTTGTTATTGGTTCATTGTTTAATTGTTCACACAGGTGTACCTTGTCTAGTCATTAGTCTTGTGCATTTAAGCCCTCATGTTTCCCATGTATATTTGTTTAGTCTTGAATGTTTCTTGTCTATGTTCCAGTTTCCAGTCGTTGGTTTATGTTTGATCATGTTTAGATTTAATTAAAGTTGCATTTGGGTTCACGTCAATCTGCCTCCAGTGGATATTGTAACAAGAACAGTTTGTGACCTGAATCAATCAAACTGATACATTGAAAAGATTCAAGGCTCAAAAGTATGATTAATTTGTGGGTCGGCTACTTAACACAACAACCACAACAGATCATTGATTCAGTGAGCTGAACTTGAGAAAAAATTAGTTTGAAGGATAAACGATTAATTCAAGAATTGGACCTTACTTCTCTCATGAACACACCAAAATGTTCATTGACTACATCTTAAATTTCAGTTTTGTTTTCACACAAAAGCAATTGTCTGGCTTTAGTACTTAAGTATTGTATGCATAAAAGTACTATAAACGTGGAGAATCTTTAAGCTTTAAAGCCTCAGCCTCCATTCATTGTAATTGCATGGAAAAGAGCAGCCGGAACATTCTTCAAAATATCATCTTTTCTGTTCCACACAAGAAATTGAGTCATACAGGTTTGGAACGACATGAGTGTTCATATTTTGCTGAAAAAAACTTTCAATTAAACAACATAACATGTAGTTTGCACAAATACTTCTCTAAATACTCAAAAGTCATGCAATGCAGTGAACTTTTCTTGACACACTTTTCATCGAGTGGTCGTGAAACTGTAATTAGTTGAGCCGTATTTGCTCGATGCAATATCTTCCTTAAATGACCAAGGCAAACAAAGGAGGGTAAACAAACCAAGCTCACTATCTAACCGGGTGTTGGATCTCTTTTTGACATTTGAATAATCTTGTTTACACACACGGCCTCTGACACATTTACACGTTTACTCTACCTGGGCCGCACGATGGACAGAGTGTGAAAAAGAGCGCTATTAACGAAGCTTGATGAGTTTGTCAGAACAAGCAGATGGAAGAAGATCAGTGTTCTTCGCGCGTTTCCTTTTATGAAGCGATACTTGAGATCAAAACACCAACTGCAACATCCAAGGCTGAGCGTTTCTACAGAACGTTAAACCCTTAAGTGCGGTTAAGCGTAGTAGGATGATTAAAGCAAAGGGGTTTACCAGAATTTGAAGACTTGTCATGTGTGTCTGAGGGGGGAAATCTAGTAAAGTGCTGGTGGTCTAAAGTATCTAAAAGCATTGGAACTTGAAATCGAATAGGTTCAACGTTCAAATGTGAAGCATTTAGACTTTTCCTTTTGGACTTACACACCATGCAAACCTTGTTAGACGCAATTGCAACTGCATCTCCGTATCGTATATCAGCACCGTAATCCACTTCCAGCTCAATCACTCATTCGCGGATCTAAAAATGTTTCACAGAGCATTAAATTATTTACACAGCAAACACAAGTGTGCGACATTCTTTGAATTCAAACTCTTGGAAGAACCGAGAGCCATATTTTACAGCGTAACCCCATAAAATGCTTAACAGTAGTCTTTTATGGTAAAACTAACTGCAACTTTAGGCTAATTTCCAATAATTTTCTTTTCATCCTGTGGGCTATCAAATTTACAGGTACATCACAGTTTTTCCACAGCTCCCAAAAGCACTAATAAACTGCCAGGGACAAAGTTGGTTTTTATAAGTAGATGGTTGAAACTCGTTCAGGGGCTTAAACAAAGATTAACTGCGGGGTTGCACTCCGGAGACACTCAAAGACACGCCGCGGAGGCTTCTTCCATAAATATTCGACTACTATGCGCTCCAGACATTCGTCTAGGTGATAAGACCTCCTACGTCATCCATTCAGTTGATCTATCATCACTTTATCTGTGCCCAACTTGAGTCAAAACAGGTAACTCACGCTTGACACGTGGGCACCGCGCACATGGTTGGCCCATTTACTGATGTATTATGACAATGTAAACACATTCATTCCATTAGTGCTTTTAGAAGGCCTTCCTCGGGTGCTTATAAATATAACCACCTACGAAAACAGTTGTGAGATGGGGGGGGTGAATCAGATAAACAAAGACGTGTGTTTCAATCCGAACACACCCTGGGTCCATGTTAATGCGCGAAAGGAATAAGCGTTTCGGCTCCAACATAATAAACCTAGCTGCGTCTTACGTTTTATGGCCTGTAACTATACCTCAAAGACTTTGCGTATAGCAAAATTGTTGACTTGGCACAGGCATAACACTGTAATTTAGGGCAAAAGCAGCGTTTACAGTTGATGACGGCTGTAGCCAGACAAAAGTGTATCCTTTGCATACTCCATTAAACTAGCATGCACGGTTAAGCTCGCAATGGCTGCCTTTTGTTGTTGATGAGTAGGTAAACACGTGCGGCCCATCAGGCTCCTACCCTCACGGTGACCTTCACACATCCGCCAGTTGCTTAGAACGGTCTCGGTTAAACACAAAGACCCCCAAACGCCATTTCCAAGGCACATAAGTTATTCCTAAACTTGTGACAATGAATCCCAGGGACATTTGACAGCAAGGAGTGTTGTTTTTCACTTCGAGGCGTTAGCGAGAACAACTTGGTCTTTGCATGCTAACTCGAGCTGGGATCGAAAAATCTGAGACCAAGTGGAAATGCTTTACAGTGATAACAGGAAATGATTCAACTACGCAAACAGCTGTACAGCAGCTCGAAAAGAAAACAGTGTCGTTGTTCCGCTGAAGTCATTTCAGAGTTGATTTAGTTCTGTTGTAAAAGATCTGCAATTATTTAATTTGTTAATTTCATCTATAAAGCACTTCTGCAGAAAAAAAGTGATGTCATCTTCCAGCTCAGTTCAATAGTCAGTGCTCAAGTCAATACAATTGCTGAATATTAAATGTAATAGTATGCTCTAATTTATTTAATTGACTTTTTGACCAAATAGATCTAATAAAAATATATATAGATTTTTTGACAGACAGAAGGGACTGGATTTGGATGGATGGATTTTAAAAGTACATTTATACATAAGCAAAAATTCATAGGCAAACATTGCCATATAGCAGGTCTGTACTACTATGGGCAATGGTACAAATATGCTAATTTTATCTTTCAATTACACCGCAAAACATGCTTTTCTTACTTAGTATTTTTGTCTTGTTTACAGTCCATATCAAACATTTCTTAAATCAAGACCCATTTACTAAAGTAGTAAAATGACATAAGATATTAAATCTTGTTTTCTGGGGATATAAATAAAAATTAAGAGAGTTGTTGCTTAAAAACAAGCAACATTTTCTCCCAATGGGGTAAGAAAAATAACCTTGTTTCTGTTTGAATTAACATCATTTTTCTTAACCCATTGCCAGATAATTGAGCTTTTTTTTAAGAATCAACTGCAAATAATTAATTAATTTTGATGAATTCCCCTGGAAAACAAGACATAATATCTTATGTCATTTTACTCATAGTAAATGCATCTTGATTTAAGAATGTTTAGATACTTGGACTGGAAACCAGACAAAAATACTAAGTAAGAAAAAATTGTTTTCCAGTGCAGTTAAAGAAATATTATTTTATCCATGCACAAATTAAAAATAATTTACAGAAAATTGAGAAAACGTTAACTTTGCCATGTTGCTATACCACAAAACAATGCAACTACAGTGAAAACATTTCTAATTCCAATTTATACACATAAAGTGCATGAATTAACAAAAATATATACTTTACATCACAAATTTCGATGTGACCATAGAAATAGTGCAATGAACATTTTTTTAAAAACGGTTTCTTTCCCTCTTGCCATCAGGTCAGCATATAAAAAAAAACGGCTGCTCTGTTTGTGCAAAGGTTCCTGCTGAGCTTCCTGTTCAGCCTGTCACTCGCACTGTTGTCATTATGAGACCTTTTACAAATATGTACTTACACCGCAAATGACTCATTCAGCAAACACTTGCAAGTAAGAGCCTTTTTCTTCTCCCAGTGAGTGGTTCTCATCAAACGATCTGAAGGAATGCGGCAGGGATGGCGAAATACATTTCCAGGCTCAAAGCTCGCAGTCCATCGCTCCTTTCTTTCCCTTATTGATTGTGCTTCAGATCAAAACCCAAACAAACACGTGGTTGCCATGCAGCAAGTTAGATATTAAGAACTCGATATGGCTTTGGCAGCATTGATTGAGTTTTGATCGTTTTATTGACTGACGTGGTCTTTAATCGTGTTCAGGTCGTACTGTAGTTGTCGGACTAATGCAGGAATAACACAAACGTGTTCAGGTTCAGGTTCAGGTTGACCCAGATACCTCTGTACTGAACTGTGTTTGAGTTCATTTCGTCATTCTTTCAAGCAACTCTGAGTATCTTCACATGGAGCAACAGTGCGCCTCCGGCACATAACACAGATCAGCCAATTACACGTTATTAGAACAAACAGTTCAAAGCACGGATACATTCTGATCCTATACGTAGACATGACCTAGAGTTCTTGGCACCAAACCTGTCCTCATGGACAGTACAGTATGTCTTATTTAGGTTAGGTTATTTGAGGTCTAAAACCGGTCTTAATGCACAGTACAGTATGTCTTATTTAGGTTAGGTTATTTAAGGTCTAAAGACATAAGACATATGATGTGCACAGGCTAGTCAGACTGACGACGCTGGAAAATGTCAATGGTGTAAAGAATAAAGGTCCAAAAGTAAGCTTAAAAGCTCTTGAAAATAAAGGTTCTTCATCGGCATTGATGGTTCAATGAAGAACCTTTAATATCCATGGAAACTTTCCATTGTGCAAAAGCTTCTTTATAGTGGACAAGTTTCTTCAGATTATTCAAATGTTCTTTCTTGTAAAAACTGCTCACTGAAAGGTTCGTTGGGGAACCAAAAGGGCTTCTGTCGTACCCTTTCAGAATCCTTTTTTTTTAATGAGTGTACTTAGTAGATCTTGCAATCTGTTCTGGAACGGATGTGATCCTGTACTCTGTGATTACCTGGAATTTATAGAACTACTTCCTCCAAAATTGTGTACCATCTAATGTAGTCCAGTGTGTCTTTAGGGTTTTTAAGGTTGAAAGATGCAACATGCAAGATACATTCTGATCCTATATGCACACATGAACTGGAATGCCTGGAATCATCAAAACCATCAATTCATCAAACCTGTCAAATGTACAGTAGTTTAGTTACCTTATTTGAGATCTAAAGACGCAGGATAGACAATGTGTACAGGCGAAACAGACTGATGACGCTGCAAACTGTCAACGTTTTTGAGAATAAAGGCCCAAAAATGTTAATATAAAACCACCAAAGATGGGTTTCTGCTCTTAGTTGATTTTGCAGGTTTTAGATGGGGTTTGAGCAGAAACTAAGACTACCATCTTAGGATGGTTTAAGCCGGGGGGGAGTTTCTTTCTTTTTTCAGCATAACAGACAAACATTGGAGGACATGGAGCAACCAAAGGTTGGGAGAGAACTGTTGGAATTACAATGCTCCAAAAATGTCAAAATTCTGAGAATAAAAGTCCAAAAAATAATTACTTACATTATACATTTTGATCTTGCTGTGATGACCTGGGGCCTCACTTACAACTGTTGCGTATGCACAAAACAGGCCCTGAAAGAGGCCTTTGCATACTCTTTTATTTATTTATTCAAAAACAAGGCAAGGATATGCTACTAAATTATTATTAGCTATTTAATGTGACGGCACATCCGTATTTCATATTTCCCTAATGTCTTGTACCGTTAAACATGGTGAATATGCATATGCAAATGATATGCAGATGAGGATATGCATAGTAAAACTAGGCGTTGTAAGCTCCATGGTTATTTTAGGAAGGAGACGCATGTGTGCACAATCTTGCTGACTGGGATTTATAAAGCGAATTCTGCGTAGGTTCTGGCTTACGCACGGTTTTATAAGTCTGAATATTTTTTGGCGTATGCCATTTTTGGCTTTCTGTCACACGTACACTTTTAGTAAAGATCCTACGAACAGTTTTATAAATGAGACCCCTGGAACTGAATTGACCAAACTGGTCCCAATGTACAGTAAAGTAGCCTATGTCTTACTTCGGTTATTAACCAAAGTGCACAGGCAAAACAGACTGGCAATGTGGCAAATGTCAATATTGACAAAGAAAGTAGCTTAAAAGATTAGTTCACCCAAAAATTACAAATATCCCATAATTTACTCACCCTCAAGCCATCATAGGTGTATATGACTTTCTTCTTTCAGTCAAACACAATCTGAGTTTTATATATAGATATATTCTAGCTCTTCCAAGCTTTATAATGGGAGTGAATAGTACCTCAGATTTTGAAGTAATGATACGGCTCCAGGGGCTTTCTGAAGTGAAGCGATACATTTTTGTAAGAAAAATATCCATATTTATAACTTCATAAACTATAATCACTGGCTTCCGTTAACGGCTGTACACAAGTCTAGTTCCGGCAGAAGAGTGACCTCTGACCCGAAGCAAGAAAGGCTACAAGAAGAAAGTCATATACATAGGATGGCTTGAGGGTGAGTAAATTATGGGATCATTTTCATTTAGGGGTGAACTAACCCTTTAAAACTGCTCACATTCTTAAAAATAAAGGTTCTTTATTGGCATTGATGGTTCCATAAACAACTTTAATATTCATCGACCCTTTCCATTTCACAAACGTTTTTTTATAGTGGAAAAAGATTCTTTAGATCATTTAAATATTCTTCACACTGAGAAAAATATATATATTTTAAGGTTTGGTTTGTTTCTAAATGGACATAATCATTCTCAAATAAGTGTCCTACACGATGGCCTTAGCTTAGAGTAACATCGATTGGCCAATATCACAATAGATACATTGTGATCCTGTACTCCGTGATTGTCTAGAATTCTTAGAACTACATTCTCCAAACTTGTGCTAATGTACAGTACAGTATGTCTTTAGGTTATTTAAGGGGTAAAAATGTAAGATATTCACAGGGCGACGAGCACATGCTAAACAGACTTACAATGCTGCAGTGCAAAATGTCAACGTTTGTGCAAAATGTACAAAAGGTATCTTAAAACCACCTAACATCAATTTCAACTCGTAGTTGGTCTTACCACCTGGTCTGGTTGGCTGGTTTTAAAAAGCCCGAGAGCCATCTTAGGCTGTTTTTTGGGGGTTTTTTTTGCATAATGGACAAACATTAGAGAAAGTGGCAAGGGTTTGGGACAAATTAATCTGTTGGACTGACAATGCTCCAAAACGACTAAAATCTGAGAACAAACACTCATAAAAAATAATTGATACCTTCTTATCCTATACTTACCTGGGAGGCCTGGAACTGCATTCACCAAACTTGTCCTAATGTTCAGTACAGTGTGTCTTATTTAAGATATGTTATTTGAGATCTAAAGATGCAGGATGTTCACAGGATAAATGGACTGACAATGTTGTAAAATGTTTTTTCTGCACAATGAAAAAATATTGATGGGAGTGGAGAAATCGATGGCATGAGTGTGGGACAGGACAATCCATTGGAATGACAATGCTCCAAAACATCAACATTTTGAGAATTAAAGTCCTACAAGATGGTCTTAGCTTAGAGTAACATAAGGCACAGACACATTCTGATCTTGTACGCTGCTGTGATTATCTGGAATTCCTTGAACTAAATTATCCAAACCTGTCTTAATGTAGAGTACAGTATGTCTTTCAGTTGCAAGATGCATATTTTTTTTCTCAGCATAATAGAGGAAGTGGAAATACCAATGGTAAGAGTTTGGGACAGGACAATCTGTTGGAATAACAATGCTCCAAATTTCTAAGAATAACTGTCAACAAAATAATTACTACATTCTGATCCTGTACTCTGTGATTACCTGGAATGCCTTGAAGTGCATTCACCAAACCGGTCCTAAGGTACACTACAGTATGTCTTATTTAGTTTAGGTTATTTGAGGTCTGAAGATGCAAGACAGATTATGTAACATGCTAACTGGATTGACAATGCTGTAAAATGTCAATATATATATATATTTTAATTATTTTATGTTACAACATTTTTCCATTTCAAATAAATGCTGTTTTTTATTTTCTATTCATCAAGCAATCCTGAAAAAAGGTATCATTATTTCCACAAAAATATTAAGCAGTGCAATAAGAAATGTTTCTTGAGCACCAAATCAGAATTCAAAATACAGTTGTTATTTTAAACGGTAATAATATTTTACAATATTTCGTTTGATCAAATAAACGTAGCTTTGGTGAGCATAAGAGACTCCTTTTAGAAACACACAAAAAAAATCGTACTAACCCCAACCTCAAACTTTTGATCGCTAGTGTGTTTTTTTTGCCATTTAGCAGGACGCAACTAAGGTAAACACAACTCTTTACTTCTACAGTCATTAATCTTACCAAATAACTGTAAAGCTGTAGGTAAAGGTGCAAGAAAAGCTCTGAAGCTTTTGTTTTTGACACAAAGGACTCTTTTTATGGCACATTTACTCGTCCAAAGTGCCTTTATGTAGTGTGGGTCAACAGTACAGGTATGTTTACAATATAGCAATCCTTCCCTCTCAAAGGCCTATTTCGATACTTCACTTACCACCTGTCACTTTTAGTAGCGGTGTGTGGGTTTGTGTACAGTAACTTACTAGTGCCATCAAAGGTTAATTTGCACAGGCATGCCACAGTTACAGCCAATTATATGATATTAAACCACGTAAGCTCTCTAGAAAACCAAGAAGTATTGTTCCGCAAGCCAAAGTTAGCCATGATGTCAATGTCCAGTCTCGGTTTCAATGCAACAAACATCAAACGTGCTGCTGTGCTGAGGATATTACCTCACCGCCAGAGTTCAATGCACACTCAAACATCGACACAATGTGAGAACGTCAAGCCAAATCAGCCATTGTTTGAGAAAAAAGAAAAGGCCTCTGTGTGCGATTCCTGTGAACATGATAAAAAAGGAAGGCCTATTGTGCTTAACGTAGCGTTTTCGGGAATACTCTGCAGTCTTCAATGACTAACGCTAATTTGGCTTCATATCGGAACAGTTCTTGGCACACAAAGAAGGGACGTCCTGCTTCACGCAATCAAACTTGGAAATAAAAAGGAGACCATTTCATTCATATTCGCCTATTCATTCTTTATTGCAGGTAAACGAACCAGAAAGTAACATGGAACGGGCTCATTTTCCTATAGTGTGACTGCAAAACGATGATTATAATGTTTTAAAATTGAAAGGAAAAAGACAAATCTATAATATGAAATGTATACTCGCCTTGTACATCCATGAAAGTACAATCTAAAATGTATATAAATAAAATAAAATCATGCATGTAGAATAAAACTCAACAGAGTTGACAACACACAAACTGCTGCATAATTATTATGTCATTGTTGAAGCTGGCAAGCACATTGCATGCATGCTTAGGATATGGAATGCTTAGGAACTGTGTGTGCAGTTTTGGAAACGGAACAAAAATATTTCTCAAACCTGAAAAGCATTTGAGTTCGATGAATTCAGCAGTCCAACAAATAAATGAATCATTACTAACATTAATAAAAAGTATTTTTTGTAGCCAGGATAAACAAGTGTGGTATAACTGGTGGCAGGCCGATGAATGTGCGCTTCATCTTCATAAAGTCTGCTATGGAAAGCAATATGGGACTATAATGCAAAATTTCAGATTAATCAATACCTTCCAGTTTCTCAGTCAATCAGGATCAAGAACTAAATGTCCAACGCACACAGGTAATCAATGCCAATGTCAAGTATTATGATGCAGTATTGTGGTATGCAATGCTAAAATACCAGATATAATCCTCCTTTAACAGTTAACAAATGCTGAAATTGACATGCTTTCTCCTGAAAATAAAAATGCAATTTAAAAGTAATTTTTAAAGAAATATGGGTTTCTCTTTATTTTCATGGTCCCTTTAACACATTCTGTTGACATCATGTCTACTAACTCTCATTAGAGTGTTAGTAGAGTATTAGTAGACTGGTAGGGTTAGAATAAGTCGACATGTACTTGCAAAGTTACTTCTGGTCAGTATCGTGTCTGTTGGAGGACCATCCGAATAAAGAGTTAGCAGATATTGAAGTGTTACTGAAATGTGAAAATTAAAAATCAACAGCTCAGAACTGTCAACCAATGTTCACATTTAAACAAATATAATCTGCTTTAAAATAAAAAGAAATGTTGGGGACAGTTACCATTGTAATGTTTACTAATATTAATAACCAGTTCAACAGGCTTGTCGCAAGCCTATAAATCATCTAACTTACGTAATACGTCCAGTGAACAACGCCACATAATTGACCATGCGTTTCAACATGTGTGAAGTGCACTTTGTAAGTGGCAGTTCCCCTTTAAAGTGCTGTGAAACTTGCATTATTGGCTTTATAGCCATTCATTTTGTCTGTTTTAAGAACAAGGAAATGCAATGTTTTCACAACGGAGAACTTTCCCCAAGAGATCGGTCTTGGGATACTACGCTGTTTCCTGATTCCTGGACATCTTGTGCTTGGCTCCGGATGACTTTTAAAAAGCTTTCAGATTTAAACTTTAAAAAAAACAGCTGAGTGTAGATCGCTACCCAAAGGGACGCCAGGTGTCTGGTGCTGTCAAACTAGAAAACCCATTTCGACATCGATCCTTTTTGAAGACCCTTGTAATCACCAACCCTAAGCTTCTTAACACTTCTTAATTTCTTGGTAATCACACCAACTTTACATAAACATCACGCGTGAAAGCATCAGATTTTAACCTTTGCGTTGTCAACCCTTAATGGGAGACTCTTTGGAAAATTTTAGCAAGTTTTGGAATCAAGATCCAACAAATAATTCAATCAAACTCTCCATTGTATACAACCACACGCTGTTTAGTCCTTGTAATCCTTTGCTAATGCATTACTAGCTCAAATAGAAAAGACCTTGATGTATCATTAGTGTCATAGCGAGCCACCGGGAGGCCAGCATAGACACATGTGCTTACAGTCAAGGCACCTCATCAGCGCGTGTGTTTACACTCGGACCAAAACATTGGCTCTCACGCAGCTGACGGAGCCATGTGTTCCTGCACACGGCACACTGCTATCACCAACAGTGTTTCTACAGACCTCACAAAGGTCAGCAAAACACGGCCAGCTTTGCAATGTCTTGTCCCTCGGCGCCTGGCTATCAACAGGAAACATCTTTCGCAGAACAGGAAGTGCTACTCTCTAATTGGTCCGAAGTGATTCAGTGAGAACCTTTTTTCCACCAATGAGGGCCCAGCTATTTTGGGAGAGGCTATATAAGCAGACTTGCTTAGAGTCAATGCGGCAGAGTTTGGATGAGGTAGTTGGTAGAAGTTTCCTGGTAAACTGGGAACTGAGTAATGCAAAGGGATTTTGCAAAGGCTTACAGACGACAAAGTTAGTGTTGCACAAGACCTTTCATTGCTCATGGCTTACTTGCTAAATCTGGTCTTCTCTCAAACTCCTAAGCAAAAGATGTAGAGGCGAACTACTAGTATATCACCCAAACATTTTTACTTGTATAAGAAATACTACAATGTCACTATGGAAATACCCTCAAACGTGTATGATAAAATTTAACCTGTATGATAAAGTCAAAATGATAAAATGTCACTGGGGCGATACTCCCAAAACAGCATCATTGTACTTTATGTACCTCTGAAAGGTGCATATTAGTACCTTAGTTGTACATATTAGGTACTATGAATTTTTAATGTACTAATATTAGGAGTAGATAAGATATATATAGTTTTTGCTAACAGTGACTTTATACATAACATTAGCCTACTTCCGTGCACTTTGTTGACCAAATTAGCACGTCTTTTCATCAAATGGCTCAACAAATGTTTTTGTTCGGAAGTAGAGAGTGTGGAAGACTTTTGGTATCAATCAAAGAGCGCTTAAGAAAAGCGCTCACAGTGAAATGTGTATACACAAGGCTTTTCAACAAGAGAGTGATTGTAAATACAACACCAGCAATGAGCTTTGAAATCCCTTCATTAGCAAGCTACTAAGAGTCACGATTACGCCTGGAATGCTTTATCAGCGCTGGGAAATCCAGCTGTCTTATCGGGTTGTCTTAAAACACTTATACAAATATAGATTGTGAGAAATCAGGAGCACAGAAGCAGCTTTTATTGAAAATTGAAAATGGACATTACAATTACTTGGCGCCTGTTGCTGCAAACGGCGGGCCTACAACAACAACTATCAACTTTTCCGTAATCAAAACATGGCTACTGGCGCTCCATGGCGGTATTTGCCAATTCCTACCCAGGCTAAATGCAAACACCAACAGTTGAAGTTAATTTAGTGTAAAAAGCTATTTGATTTGTTTAGTACATTTTAAGCTTCTCTATAAACCCTGAAGTCTATGAAATCCACTGGGCGTGTTAGCAACAGTATTTCTGTGTGGAAAATGTTTTTCTTCACAATGAAAATCAAGTGTTTGCTGGACACATGGATATCTTGCCATGAGCTAACTACTATTTTGTCACATTGAGGAGTCACAGAATTTTGTAAGTGTTGTGGTTACTGATAGGAATGACATACGGCATTTGTCCTACTGTGACACCTGTTTCTGCGGCTCAACACTGAAAAGTTACAGTGTTGTCTGAGAGAGTTGTGAGTCATGGTTACTGGTGAGAGTGACGGTTGGTTTGCCGTAGTGGAAAAGCAGTGGTGGAAAATACGCTTTGCCCTTTTACTTTATTGCTGCACACCTGCACCCAGGAATTTTTACTAGCCTGGCTAAGCTTGAACCTAGCTTAGCCTGTCGAGAAGGGTAGCTAGCTTTGTGATCAAGATCTGATCTTTTTTATGCTTCTATTACCGGGAAAATACTAAACTATTAAATGTTTATTTGATGCCCTTTCTGCGCTTTAAACAAAGTATAAGAGTGGGCTAGTCACCAATCATTGCTGCAAACCAAAATAACAGTGCAAAACTACATTTTCCAAATAAAATTTGAGTTTGTTTACCTTCAAAAGAGTCCAGCTAAAATCACCATGACATTGTGATCTCTAGATTTGGCTCCAGCCCCTCATTCAAGGAGGTTTATAAGATTTCTGCACGTTTATCATCTGTCAGACAAAGAATGACAGATGATAGTCTATTTACTTTTTTTTTTTAAAGAATAGCACACCCTAATAATGCATCAAGCCACATAATTGAAGTTAGTATTCATATCTGTAGCACAAATATACTGTTTTGAAATACTTCAAATCCCTTATAGTAACACAAAATCTTTTCAACCACTGCCAAGGCTACACTGTAAAAAATTATATGATCAATACGTTATGACAACACGTTATGACAACAGATATTTTTACATTGCTTAACTCATCAAAATATGTTATGCAATTTTCAACTTAGTTTGTTATAAGCTATACAAGATTCAAGGTTACAAGGTTAAAGTCAGTTTAATGTAATTTAGGTTGAAATGACCCAAGTTGATTAAAAAAAAATGTGTTTACAGTGTATGGGAATGAAAAAAATAAAGTACAAATGGATACTTAAAGGTGTGGTATAATACCCTTTTCACAAGATGTAAAATAAGTCTTTGATGTCCCCAGAGTTTGTATGTGAAGTTTTAGCTCAAAATAACCCACAGATATTTGTATAAATTGTCACTTTTTGAGGGTGAGCAAAAACGCACCGTTTTTTGTCTGTTCCTTTAAATGCAAATGAGCTGCTGCTCCCGGCACAGAGGGCGGAGCTTCATCAGCTTGTGTCCTTTTACCTCACACAGACATGCACTGAAATTTTCAACAAACTTTTAACTTTTTATGTTCAAACTCAAGAAGAAGTGACAACATGTAGACGCAACAGGACGTTTCTGAATAGTTATTTGATGAATTTATGTAGCTTGTATAGTTATCTTTTTGTCATTGATTAGCATATTCTATCTTGATAATCTATAAATCGTGTTCCGGGGGCGGGGTGTATGTAAATTTTAATGTTTAAAAGGAATGTGGTGTAGTCCCTACCAGCCGTTTGCTGTAACTTTGCAGATGTTGTTTATGCTCAAACAACAACATTTTCTAAAAGTTAGAAAAGTGAAATCATAATCAACCACCCCTTTTACACTCTGTTAAGTTACATTCAATAATTTACTCAGTCACATTATTGTTGACAGGCTTTTGGAAGCATGCAAAGTATCCAGAATAAATCCTCAGATTGTGGCTATGCGTCAGCTTTTCCATAGCAAAGACACATCAAAAGGGGTGTTTGGAAAAATAAATACAGATAATACTGATGTGGGATATGCAGGCAAGAGACTCATGGGAACTGGATCCACTAGTTCATGGACTGCCATCAAAGTAGTTCTTATGATTTGATCAGTTTGTGGTCTGGGAGCTCACCAGTTTCTAGATCTGATGAGGCAATTCCTCTCTTAAAATCTGTTTACACCAGTGCCCAATTCGTTCCTCTTGTGTCATAGCTGTCCACCTGCTTAACTGTGAGGTATGTTCCACCTGTTTTGTTGCCTTTTACAAGGGGGGGTGGGGGGGTTAAAGAGATCAGTGTGAAAGCTTTATGAGAGATTTCACACCTGTCTTTTTAAAGGCGTCTCATCTGTGGTTGCATCACCATATTCCAGAAGTCATCGTATACTACATTCTTTCCATTGCATCAATTTATTGGTTTATTTTTAACTTCAATTAACTAGAATATATATATATATATACTCCAAATCTGTGTTAAATGACATGTCTGTAGTTACATACATGTTATTGTAAAGTCCTATGCCTAATTCTTAACCTTTTCACTCTCTGGAAAACCGGAACTGCAGACATTGCTTTAAATCATGCTATAACAAGCACTGCGTGGCCAACCATCAATGAGCAACCGTTTTTAAGAAGAGCAAAAAACATGGTGGAACTTCAAGCTTTAATGCTCTGAAAGTAACTTTAGATCTCACTATGAACTAACCATGACTTTTGCCTCTATAAATTCCTCATTACTGTGTATTATTATTAGTTAGTAAGGTAGTTGTTAAGCTAAAATGACATTCCTAAAAAAATATAATGAGGCGTACCTCAAGGCAACACAGTAAAAAGGTCAGGGTCACATGAAGAAACCGATTTAATTGTAAAGAATGTAATAAACTATTTCCTTCTGGGTTTTTGAGGTAGTTGGTTTGGGGGAATGTAGAATTGGACGGCGTCAATGCACAAGGCTTGAAATTCTGTCTGAAACCGTCATCATATTCACATTCTGCAACTTTCCATCGAGCAGGAACCCTCACAGTTTCTTGGAAGGGGAAGTTTGACATGCGAGGAGTATCTGTCATCAAAGTTGAAGGAAAGGACAAAGGGCTATTTCCCACTTGAGCAATCCTAAAACAACATCTAAAAAAGTTTTATTATCAAACTGTTGCACTCTAGATGTCCACGAAACACAGGTTACCCTCCGATTCTGAGCTGGTTAAGTTCCACACCCTAATGCAGGGTAAAGTGTACCGATGTTTGGCTGCTTCCAGACCGCATTTATGCAGATGCACTTCTTGTTCTTTTGTTTTACGAGGGGTTGCCACAACGTTAGCACTTGAGTTAGCACTTCTGCTAGAACCGCAACGGTGCATGCAGCTAACACTGACCTGATTCTTTGTAAGCAGTGGCAGGTGTGGGATACCAAAGTGGTATGCGCAGCTGCATGAACCTTCTGCTTGGGGTAGAAGCACCTTTCACACACTTGTTACTCATTGTAGATCGAGTCAAACCACAGGAATCAAGATGTTTTTGAGTGTTACACATGCCAAGGCTACATCCACATTAATCTTGAAATGTTTGGTTTCGTTTCAAAACGCTTTTCGTCCACTAATGTTTTTAACCATTTTCCACAAATTGCTCATCCACACTGAAATATCTGAAAATGCTTACATCACCTTGCTGCGCATGCGTCAAATTTAATAAAAGCTCAAAAAGAACTCAGACATAATAATATTTTCATGCTATTTTTCTGCCATGATCATTTTATTAGCAAAAAAAAATTCCACACCAGATGCGCTCAAAATGACCATTGTATGTATGATCTGAAACACTGTCAACATGTTTTGTCACATTTCCTAGTTAATATTCCGTCATCTTTGCTGGAAAATAATAAGAAGATTGTATGAAACATTTATCTTAGGAAAGTGAATAGCAGGCAAACACTGCCAGTACAAGCATAGATATATGGGTACAATTTGAGTCAAATGACTCAACATGTATCCTCGTTTACAATTACCTGTAGTTCACACTACAATATGAAAACAGCGTTTTCAAATTTAACTACTTCCATTGGACAAAAATACTCAGTGTCTCAGTGTAAGGCCGAAAGGCCAACACATAAAGAAAAAGATGTTTGCAAACTTATCCTGATTAATGTGACGTAGCATAAATGTCCTTGCAATTTCCAAATCCCAATTAGTAAAGTTTTCGCTTTATGTTAAAGTCATTGTTACAATGTAATTATACATTTAAGTACTGAGTAATATTAATTAACTACATGTACTTGCTATATGGTTGGGGTATGATTAGGATTTGGTTGAAGGTTAGTTGCATGTAATAATGCATAATTTACTGTTATTACTATGGTAAGTACATGTAACATAACAAGGACACTGTAAAATAAGTGTTGCCGGTTATAGTAGCACAACAGAAACCGAACAATCAAAACAGAGCGGGTCTGCCCGAGGACGCAATGGGAGATGGACACCAACCAGAGGAAGATAAAGTGCTGGAATCCACATGATGTAACACTGAGGCATGAAGAGAGGGGGCCCAGATGCTTTTGCAAGGCGCCTGATTTTCGTGTTTGCAGGGAAACCATGGCAACAGAGGGGGAAACCCACCCAGCTGTAGGGCTGAGTTGGGCTCCGAGCCCCGGAGTCGACAGAGCGCCGGTGCTCCAATCACAGGCTTTCCCCCTGCGAGCCAAGGCTGGGTTTCATCACCGGAGAGTCCAGGCCTTAATGCACAGCAGATGTGTGGCCAACAGGAGTTGGCAGCTCTTTGACAGCGCTGGATGGAGCAATTCCCCTCCTCCCCTCACTTCTACATCTTCCCCTTAGGAGAATGCTGTGTGCGGGCTAATGTTCGGATCCTCTCAGCATTCTTGGGAACTCGTGATGCGCTCTGTTATAAGAAAACATTCAAGAAAGATTCAACTTTCAGTGCGCGACATGCCGCTTTATCAAACTCCTGGCAGGGGCTTGCGAACACTCCCGCTCGGACGCATTCTTCTGCTATCAATCGTGTAGTTCCAACGCATGAACATTTAATAAAACGTGACAGAGGTACAGATATACAGCACACGACTCTACACTGCGCCAACCCAATCAGAACTTACTTATCGCTATCATCACGGTTTGGCTGAGGTCGAAAAGCACGCTATCTTCTTCGCATATGGAATGTCTCAAGACAAACGATTCTACCAGGGACTGCCAAATCAGTCAGAGTTAGTACCAGCTAGTGGTAGACTCCTATTGCAAAACCTCCAGCTGTTACCCATAATAATCCATGCTTGTACTTGTGCAAAGGTAATAATATAGTTGCTAAATAAGCATGTGTGTACTACTGGTTTACAAAAATGCAAACTGAACTATGATAATATTTCCATAGGTTCGTTTACATGTGCTTTCAAAGTTCGATTTTATTTGGAATTTAGCAGTAATTCGCTTTTTTAGATTTAGTCCGGCTGAAATCATACCATTTTCTGTTACTTAGGGGCGCTTTCACACTTACATTTTTGGTGCACACCTGGGTTTGATTGACATCAGAGTTTGGTCTGATTGGATGATGTGAACGCTGTTTTCTGAACTTCTCACTCTTTCCGAACCTTACCTGAGTCTGAATAAAAAGGGTGGTCTGGCGTACGTTCATGCGAACTCTTTTCACAATGCGAATTGTGGAAGTGACGTATGATTTGATAAAACTGTGTGTTTGTGTGTTCTCACTCCCTTTTCTGGCAAATGTAAATGACTTGCAAGCAGAGAGAAGAAATGGACTCCCACATTCTTTAGAAAATGTGCTGTATATTCGTGGCAGATGGATGCAAGTGTCGTAATCAAAAAACTAAAATATAAAAGTGAGGTGAGCAACGCTATGCAATTTGCTGCCTTCTCCTGCTTTGTTTACTGTAAAAAAATGACTGTTGTGATTATTAAACACAACTTAATATTCAACATTAGAATAAATGTGTAGTTTCAACTTAAAAAAGTATGTTCGTGCTTGACATAAAATATTAAGTTTAGTTAACTTTAGTTTAGTTGGATATTTAAGTTCTCTCAACAAATTTTAAGTTATAATTAGTTGCAGCAAGATTTTGCATGCGTTTTGGCCGCAGGGACCAGGGTCTAAATGAATTTCCTGGTAAAAATTTTCCCCTCAGAAAGTCCCTGCTTGTGAGGTAGTACTTTTTCAAAGTTCAGAAACTTTTGGGGGTGGGACTTGGGAGCTGAACATGCTAATTGGTTGACTCCACGCAGCATTTTCTTTCAACCACCATTTGTTGTTTGCTATTCTAAATAAAAATGGAGTTTAAAAAATACGAACAATGGACCGACAACGAGCTTCAGGCTTTATTAAGCTTATATGCAGAGGACAAAATCCATTTGCCTAATTTGCCTAATCTTCATGGTACCGCGATGGAAACGCAGACAGTAACTGGGGGAAACAAAGTTACTGGGACATATTGTTCTGGGTAATTTCGGTGGAAACGCGGCTATACTGGGGTTCGGATCAGGGAATCATACCAAGTGTGAAAGCACCCTTATTGTTGCTATGCCGAGATCAATACCAGCTAACTAGCCCATACTGTCCACCCAAACACTGTCTGGGTGGTTAGCATGAGACATTTATTATAGATGCCGTAAACTGTAACATTTTGCTTTTGGGGCTGAAATAGATATGAAAAAGACTTGCATTTTTCGATCTGCTTAGCAGCCATCAAATCATATAATTCTGGAGGGTCCCATTATAGCAGAGCAACTCCCATTGAGATGGATGGGAATAGTCTTCTACAGGTATTTTAGACAAAATAGGACGCTATGTAGGATGCTCAAACAAAACAGAGAAACATTGAAAGCAGGGTTTACAGTCTTCTGGGAAAGGAACCTACAAATGGCTTACTTATAGTATACATGACCATATATTCTATGGCGTTAAACGGCACCTCCAACAAAAATGTACACTTTGTCGTATTCCCATTTTTTCTGCTCAGTTCCCTGTAGTCTGAGAATACAGCATAATTGAGGGTCTAAACTGCATGAACTTCACCTCACAGGAACATCACAGAAAACAGCAGGTGCTGCTGACTGAATGAAACCACTAATCAGCACTTTGCAATAAAGTCTTGTTTCATTTCTGCAGCACTCACATCGACTCATTGAAATGGCCTAACCTCTCAACACAAGTCTCAGACCTGCCCTGAAAGCGTGTGTATAGTGCGTACAAAACCTTCACGGCAGTTTGCAATGTTTATCAATCCTGAGGAAAATGACTGCTGAGGATCGCTATGCTGATGCAATGGACTAGAACGTAGTAAAATGTGTGACGTGGTTAAGCAAAAGGGAAAATAGAGGTTGAGCTCTTAGTGAATTGGGGTTTAGGCAGAACCGCGTTGAGAAACGCTTGTTTTTCTGCATGACTGTGGATTGAGATCTTACCACAGAGGAGATTCACAGCATCACCATGCTTCCAGAGAGACACCAACATCTGTCAGGCCCACTTCCTTCCAAAATAATGTCCATCCACAGCACACAGACACAAGCCACCAAAACAAACGCTCTAAAGAAAACAAAAGAGATGGTGTTTCATTTCATCCAATCGTGCAAGCAGACGAACATTGATAAACATTCAACATCTCATATTGCTGCTTTGATATCAAAGCTAAAAGAACAAAAGTCATCAAATCACAATGAAACAACAGCTTTCATGTTCAAGCTATACAAAACATACCTTTGTCTTCAAGCTTAATCATGTTTCCCTCACACACTACTTCCAATGGAAAGAGTCTGACACTTCTGTCCTTTGAAGGGATTGTTCACTTTGAAATTAAATGTTGGTATGTTGTAGCTTACCTGAAGTGCATCCAAGATGTAGGTGTCTTTGTCTCCGCAGTAGTTTCAATTTTGATATTTTTAGGTCAAACCATTCTTGTCTGTCAGTCATATAATGCAGGTATATAGGTACTGTCTCCAAAAGCATGCAGAGATGTCTCTAATAGCATGCAGAGAAAAGTCCAAATTAAAAAATTCCCCATCATAAGTGCACATTGATGGCCTAAGACACGAAACAAGCGGTTTGTGTGATAAAACGAACAGTATTTATATAGTTTTATCTCTTTTACACAACGACGTCCAAGTGATCTGTTTACTTAGTCTGCGCAACACAACACGATCTACTTACGATGGGGAATTTTTTTATTTGGACTTTTCTCAGAAAACGCTTACTGCACTTTTAAGATGCGTTTTGGTTGGATCAGTAGACGAGGGAAGTGGCAGAAAGTGGACAGGATCAAAACGTTTAAGACCCCGTTTACACCTGTATTTAGCGTCGTCCACTAGTGATTAAATTGACCAGTGACCCAATAGTGAACCAAGTGAAACCACTTTCCTGTGCATTCACACTGTAATACAACAGTAATACAATATTTCCGTTTTCCCTTTCAGACTGAAGTGGTCCAAATTAAACCACCTGCCCTTTATTTTATAAGAAAAAAAATAAGAGCTTTAAGGAATGTGATTGTAATTGACAAGCATTTTCAATACATTAATCTTCTCATTCCTAATCTGGTGAATGCTGGTGTTTGGCAGCAGGAAAAAAAACTAATAAGTGAAATAAAGTAGATGCAAAAGAAGCCAACCACAATAACTTTAAGCGTGTATGTAGGACATTTATATAGTGAACTACTCTGAGACCACTGAAACAAAGCATGCGAGTGCTTTATCAGTCTTTTGTCATTTCAGATTTAATTTATTTTAATTGTGCAGCCCTATTTAAAAGGAACCATTACAGTACATGGGAATAAGTGTTGTTTTACATATGTGTACTGTTAGAGGCCCTATTGACAGGAATGGGTGTTTCCGTACGTACGTTAGCACCGCTGTTGTCTGTTTGGTTAAAATGGGTGTATGAGACGTTCAGAAGAAGAACGGACTTCAGATATCTGCAAACGCAAAGTGAAAGGGAAGTGGTTACAATTCAAAAGGAAAACACACATACACACCTGCTTTCACTTACATTTTGAAGGAAAACAAAGTCTTATCATTGGTTGAAATCTGAAGCTTGACAGCAGAGTCGTAAGATTTTTCTAAATCTCGAGCCAGAGCAAATATAAACAAAAAAAGGCTGAGTAAAAACAGGAAGCACTCAACGTCTAGTATTAATTGAAATACTTGCCAAGATTGTAATGGTTATGCACATTATAGGACAATTAAATTCACTATTTAATAAAGGCAAAAATACAAAGTGCACTTTTCTTGAAGATGAATATGTTTGTATTTTAAAACTCTTTGGATGGTGAGGTTAATATCTTCACATTAAAGGCAGATATATAAAATGAACAACGTTGATGGATCAGATCATTAACATTTGGAAAAAGAAGACTGTCCACTTCACTGGACCTCATCACGATGATCCAGTTTTACGAGCTTCGAGTTTCTGCCAGATGTTTTCTCTGAGATAAGGCACAATGACCATGGAGGAATTCATCTTGTGCAGAAGTTAGTTCAGCAGAAACATGCTCCACTGTAATCTCTGCACTGACACAAGGCTAAAAACATGCATTTTCTTGACGCAACAAAACCAACATCAGCCTATAAACATCTGGTGTTGCTAAGCAACTACATCGTAAATCTAAAAACATTCCATGCTCACATGGGCAACTTATTACTACGTTGTGCAGGCACTTGGATGCTGACATAATTACCAAGCGAATGAAAGACATAAGCTCTGGCCCTGATGTAAGAGAAAAGCATATGATCCCACATAAACAGTCCGAGCCAAACATTTTGAAAGCGTTACATCAACGTTAGCATAAGCAGAAACGCCTGCTGGGAGCTAAAAGTGCAGATTTTAAGCACAAGGTTGAAAAACACAAAGGTTCCAAAAGGGGGTTTCCACAATGATGCCATAGAAGAACCACTTTGGTTCCGCAAAGGACCTTTCAATTCTTAAAAGAAACATAAATCTAAAGAACCTGTGTCCACAATAAAGAACTTTTTGCTTAATAGGATGTTAAAGGTTCTTAATGGAACCATAAACCATTTTTTTAAAGAGTGATATGAATAATATCAAGCGTGCGTTTTCTACCTACCTTCTACTAACAGTTAAACGGAAGCAATTACCGCTTCTGAAAGTCACGTTTCCGAGGGAGTTAAAAAGGGCCACATCTGTGCACGTTTCATTAGCGCAGTGAGCAATTTCAGGCACTTTCTGTTGCCGAATCATCTTATTGTGTGATATTGTGAGTCATTTAGTCACAGCTTCAGTTACTTGAATGCCTTGGTGACTTTTCACCGATTTTCTTTGCGGAAACATCATCATCTTCTTATCTTCTGCCGAGAATACCAAAAACTACACTTCGTGTTCTGTTTGATGTCCCATCACGCAGACGCTTAATTACGGTGTAATCACAGATCAGGGGACAGTCGGCTCGGGGCAGGAAGGCACTGTCAAACCCCAGATAAGTGGGACCTGCGTATTCAAAGCCCAAACCCCCCGAGAGAGGCCACGCTAGCGGTTTGAGGCCATTATATCGAGACGTTGATCTGAGCTGTAATAAGTGGCTGCAAGTGCCTTGAGGTCCCGACCGACCCCCCATCTAGCTGACGTGTAATTACTGCTCTAATAAAACAGCTATTGGGTTTAAAGACACATGGCGGCCTGGTGCTTGCACGTGGAACACCCAGCTAGACCCTCCGCCGCTTTAGCCTTCACATCAACCCCTGTAACTTGTAGGCCATTAGTGGTATTGCTGAACAAATGGCAGCATACAGCTGTGACACACCGACACTGTAAAAAATTGAGTTTGGAGATGTTCAAAAAAATTAAGGTAAACAGTTTGCATAGCTTTTGTAGTTGGATTTTTTTTCAATGTCGTGACTGAACATCAAGCTGCAATGACTTAAAACCTGACTACATTACAAACATTATGTGTTTAGATTCATTCTTAAAAGATTTCTTAACCACAAAAGAGATTTGATGATAAAAATACCATACATTAAAATAACAATTAAGATAGATCAAATATAAAAAATATATAAAAAAAATAGGATAAAACAAATTAAATAAATTAGATAATAAAATAAAAATACAAAAAAGAAATAGAAATAATAAGAAATAAAAAATTAAATAAAATAATTTAATAAAATTAAATGTACATAAATGAAATTAAAATCCAATAAAAAATAAGATAAATATGATAAAATAATACCAATTATAAGAAAAAAATTAATAAAATAAAAAATGTATATATATATAATCAATATATATATATATATATATATATATATATATATATACACACACACACACACACATACATACACACATACATAAACATACATAAACAACATAATAAAACGATACAAAGAGAATAAATAAAATGAATTAGAAATTAGATTAGATTTTTTTAAACAGTAAAAACGTAAATAAAACAAAGTTAAAAAAAAGAGCAAAATATGTGTCACCAGATATAAAAACACAAAATACCTTAAAATGCGACACACAAACTTCAACACTAAACACACTTGTTTACACACTAATGTGTTCTTTTTAAGTATAGAGAAACTAGATCATCCTGACATCAGAAGACAATATGTCCCTTAACATGACAACAAAGTCAACAACAGTGTGAATAAAACTTGCAAACATTCAATGGGGCCATATTAATTATTCATGCCCTAGGCCTAGTGCATGATGGGAAGCGAGTGAATGGGACTGAACCACAACCCTTTTTTTCAGTGCTAAAAAGCACTAATCCAACTCACCTGCTGTCTGATGTGATTTTCTGCAGCACTTTGCTGTTAGCCTGCGAGCTAATTCCTCGTGTTGTTTACGCTTTTACGCAGCACGCTAGGTATCACGGTTGATCTACTGAAGGTTCATTATTTTAAATATTACAGGCAACACCATTACACATTATGCAACCATTGCTCATCAGATGAAGAGATATACAAGTGAATTCAAAGAATACAAAAGCACATCAGGCCTTTATGCAAACCACAGAGGAAGTGTTTATCGTTTTACTCCTCCGTGTTATTTATCATACTTTTATTTCCTTCACATCCAAAGTATAATCTTGGAGAATCGAAGTGTTTTGCTGCAAATCCCTCACAGAAACCCAAACCAGATGAGTTCTCTGACACAACAAGACGACAAAAAGCACGATCATGTTTCCATTGTCTTACAAAGGTGACAACAATTGACATTAGCATGTCGCTGAGAGTGTGCAGCTTTGGGTGTGGGGCACATGGTTGCTACGAGAGCTGGTCTGCACTGAAACTGCGGTTTAACAGACCACACATCCTGTAGATGCACAAGCTGAAAACCCTCGCTCACACACACACTACGCAGCGAGTGCACCAGGTTGAAGTGTGAACCAATGGTACAGGGAGGCCTAGTCTATCTGATCAGGCATTGTGCAAAACCGCAAATGGTATACCTGGCTCACACTAAAAATGAAAAACACAGCTTTACAAGAGCTCGATCTGTTTACTACA
Source organism: Phoxinus phoxinus (assembly GCF_949152265.1). NCBI lineage: Eukaryota > Metazoa > Chordata > Actinopteri > Cypriniformes > Leuciscidae > Phoxinus > Phoxinus phoxinus. Next base: position 17,818,732 of record NC_136895.1, on the reverse strand, counting down.
CCCTGTCTGCTTGCCGAGAGAATCAAACTGCCACACATGCACTTCACTTTGAGGCTTTTATCCAACTGATTCCAAAAAACATGAGTCAGAATATGTGAAAAGGTGATAACTGTTAACCACTATCTGGTGTGATGAAGCAGTATGATGCACCTTTTTTCCTTCTGTTGTCATGATTTGGTTTCCTTTCAATGCTCGTGCATGTGAAGACAGAATTTGTCTTTATTCAGAGCTAGAGGAATCTCAAAGATGGATAACAATGCATAAGAACTGCTTTGAGTGTGCAAATGCCCTGTATGTTTGAAATCGAGTGGGAACGCAAATGGACCCAATTCAATGGATGTTAGACTGCATTGCAACAACTTTTGGTAGTCGAATTGAGGCCGTCACTTTCGCAAAGCATCATCGTTCCACTTCATCCATGAAATGCACCATTCCCACACTGCCAAAAAGTTTTTTTTCCAGTATTTTCCAGTAAAATAATAAAAAAAAATCTTAAAACAAGATACATTTATTTGCAAAGCAACACTGCATAATATTTTAAGTGCGACATATTTTAATTCGTTTTGATGATTTTCTGATTTTGTTTTACTGACAAAAGTTATATTGGTAGATTGAGGTCATCCCTTTTGCAAAGCATTGTGTCAATCCTTGAAACGCACCATACCCACAAATGCATACAAATATCAAAACAATCCTTAAAATGCAGAAAAGCAGAACAGTGGAATGCAAAAACACGTTCGGTGTGAACGGCCCCTTAAGGTGCAGTAAAGAACTGAGGACTGGATGGTAAAAAATACATACAATTAGTTTAGAGGGTGTGGAAAAGCATCGTATGTTTAAAGTGGGGAATCCAATTTGGAATTTCGAACACAATTTGACCCACTTTTGGAGAATCTGATTTGACTAAGTACAACATGTTCCTGGGTCAACATCTTTGTTGATCCTGGAGCAACATTCCAATCAACCAATCAGATTTATGGGACAAGCTTACAGTTAATGTCAAGTTTAGGCTTACCGCGAGGGTTAGGTGCTTCTACATCAGTGTTATTCTGCAACAACTTTTAGTCGCCGGATTGAACTTCACTTTTGCGAAGCCTTGCGTCGTTCCTACACTGGACAGAAGTATTTTCCAGTTTTATTTTCCAATAAAAGCATCTAAAAAAATAGTTCAAACAAGATCAATTTAATTGAGAAGAAACACATGCAATCCATGAAAACAAGTCTTTATAGATTATCCAAAGTTATTTACCTTGTTTTGTAAGATAGTAAGAATATAAATATTTTTCCTGGAAAACAAGTTTTTTAAAAACTCGAGACGATGGCGAGATGACACCAAGGTCATACGATCAATGATAACTGTGACTATATCAACATGCAATATCGTTTCAATCCTGGAGAACCACAAGGCCTGATTTATATCACCAGCTCTTTAGTCTCCAAAACCTGAACGTGCACGTCAGGTAAGGGAGATATCCCCAAAAAAGTGCATTGCTCAGTAAGAGCTGGAGCTTTTCAGTTTAAACCATATTTTTGTTTACATTGTTGAAAATGTTCGATAAGGGATGCACATTGATACATGCCCATTAGATATTGAATCCGTCCAAAAAAAGTCAGTCAATGAGTAGAATATTTAAAATCACAAGCCTTGGCATGTCTTCTTTCAAACGGAGCATGCCTCAACAATAATCCTGGAAAATCATCAGGAATGGCCTGGGAGAAAAACCGCAGAACTTGCTGTTCCCCAGCGCACGATTGTGCACGAAGAGTTTGTTGCCTGAGAGCTATAATTCATGTGAGGCGAATATGTGTCACTACGTTCTGATGGGAGGGAAAGACATACCACACTGCATTCCTGCATAGGACATAGAAACTAGGCAAGACAGTAAACATGAATGGTGGCACACAATGTACACATTACTTTAATTGTACTTAATAAACGGTTCGCAGGGTGCCAACGGAAAAAACAGCCTGGTGTTTGGGCACATAACGTGCACATATTTAATTCGTAACACGATGTGCCTTTATCATGAAAACATTGTTGATATTTCTGTACCTTAGTACCTTCTACACTACAGTCTTAACCTTGAGGGTCTTGAGACTCAGGAATGTCTGGCGAATTTGTGGTTTGGGCCTTCCATTTTAGGTGTATACATGACATTACAGTCACAACATAGACGAACGGAGTTCAAAGCCGGAATAGAAAGGGACCTGTGTGTAACTGCAGGCTGGTGTATTTACGCAGCTGGCAAGATTTAAGGAAACGCGGACACGTTTGTGGTCAGGCTGGCGTATAAAAACTTGCCTGGTTTTAGAGACTCAACTCTCTATTGTAACTCCCTCGCTTTCTTTGTCCATAATTCCTACTTCTGCATAAAAAGGAACTGGATTTTGGCAGCCCATCATGGCAATTCCTGTGGCTTTAAGACTTATAACAGTGAAACAGGGAGATGTTGAAATTACACGAACGCTGCCAGGTTAGACTGCAAAACATTTCAACCCAAGCTTATAATTTCCCAATCCGCCGTCTCTGGATTCATCACTCACAGCACAATTCTGTAATGTTCTCATGGTATCACTTCGACGGGGAAGAGAAGAAAAGTTGCTTGGAGATAAATTGAAATCGCACATGACTTCAATTTATGTTTTGGTCAAGCTACAGCTGTGACCGGTCTAAAGTATGAGATTGGACGTAGTCTGTTTTCTCCAAGGGCCACAGAATCAACAACATATCAAACCCTGGAAACATTGCGAGGCCGTAAAATAACAAAAATTAGGAACATGCTATCCAGAAGCCACTGATAGGTTTGTCGTTACATTTCCACAGCCAAAATGGACCGCTTAGGAGGTCGTCTGGACATTATAAGGGAGAAAGAAAAAAAAAGGATTTCTTGATTAATTGCTGTAAACATCTTCACTGCAAACATATTTCACAGCCAACTTCGCAAATTGCGCTCATAACGCACGACCTGCATGATGTCAAGTGTTAACAGGCTATAAATTGGCCGCCTCTCAGGAGAATTACCAAACCAATTAAATCCACATGAACCGACCGAAAAAAAATAAAAAGAATTGGAAAAACTCCCCCCACGGAATACGATCTATCTTGCGCTGTCAACTCCTCCTCCATCCTAGAGGAGATGAATGCTACGACGAGATGTTTATGAAACTCCTTGTTGATGTTGTCCTGAGAATATACAGACATGCATTTCTGAGTGTCGTCGGTAAACAAAGTGGTTTTGAAAGTGTTTTAGCTGCAGTCTACACCAGGGTGGTACTTAAAATCAATGTGAATTTGTTTGGGAACTCATAATATGGAGTATTTCCAAATGAAAGTGAGAAGGGGAAAAAAGATTGTATGGCGGGACTTGAAAGTGATAGGATGGTGAAATTGGACGGAAAAATATGAGCATTAAGAGGAAGTCAGATCGAATGTTAATAGCCATTTCGTTTTTTGTAAACTTTTACTCATTAGTATTCTTAAGTGTTGGTACATAACCGTTATTGTACATTTGGTGATATGCTGCAACATAGCAGGCCTAGATATATATAGTATTGTATACATACTGTATATGCATAGTACTTACTTATGGGGTTGAGGAGGTACATTTGACAAAAATATTGGGAAACACTGATTAAGGAGAGATAAATACTGTTAGTGGCAGCATGACACACAAATTATTTCAGTTTGAGTTCTTCAATAATCTAGAAGGCTCACAAAAAACATGAGCTACATGTCAAACTCCCTCTCAGACGACCACTTGCTCCACTGAAATCTAATCACACAAATATGTGGCATGATTTTAACTCTTTTTCCTTTTGAGTCAGTGCCTGGTCATCAGAACGCTATCCTTCCCCGATTGGCTCTGAAGAGCCCGGCGTGAAGGCAGGAAGCCGAGCCAGGCTTGCTTCCTGAGCGTCCGAGAGAGGAAGCCCTCTGATAGGCGAGAGGGAGTGGGGTTAAAAATAGTTGCGTATATAAAGGCCTGCTCAGAATCCCATTCCGTCTCAAACTCTCACTCGCGCACTTTCTGGCAGGACTCTCGGTTTCCTTCTCTCTCTCGAAAGCAGGGCCTAGGGCAGCCACAACGCCGACCCGCTGTGAAGAAAGAGCAGGTGTTTCCCAGGGTTTGACTCAAGCAGCAAACTATGCATTACACTGGATAACCAAAGCAAGAGAAAAAAAAAACTTTTTCCAAATAAATGCTTGATGCAGAGTGGGTTACTTGAGCTCAGTTCACACGCAAAGCAAAAGCATAATATCTTTTCCAAAACTACAGATCGTTTAAAAGGAAAAGTGAATGGTTATCCATTGGCAGTCGCATCACAAGTGGATAAACTGATAAGAATCAAAGATACCAGCACAGATATGAGGGATACGACACATAAACAGATAAAAGGCAGAAATCAAGAGGAATTTCTCTATATCTCTTTGTCAGAACAGAACTATAATAAGCATATAGTTCATCATATCAAGCAACAAGACAGCATATTGGCCTCTATACACTATATTTTCGCAACAATGCCATAGAGAATAATCATTTTTGGTTCCCCAAAGAACCCTTTAGTGAACAGTTCTTAAAAGAACCCTTTTTTCTTTTAATAATCCAAAGAGCCTTTTTTTCCAGAACCTTTTGTGCAATGTAAAGGTTCCACACTCTTTTTATTGGCACCAATGTTGAACATTTAACATGCAAAGAACCTTTCCATTGCGCAAAAGGTTCTTCATAGTGGAAAAAAGTTATTCGGATTAACATTTTCTGTTCACATTTCTTTTAAGAACTGTTAACTGAAAGGTTCTTTGGGGAACCAAAAAATGATTATTTACTGGGAAACCCTGCTTTTGGACCCTTTGTGTATGGATGTTAAAGGTTCTGCATGGAACCATCAAAGCCAGTAAAGACCCCTTTTTTTAGCGTGTATGTAAAAGGTTCTTCATTGAACCATAGATGCCAATAAAGAAGCTTCATTTTGAAGAGTTTACCTGTACAGGAGGCGTGTGTGAGGGTGTGTCGGAAACCTCCTACACGCACGATCAGAGCACAGTTAGACACCAACATATTAATGTGTGATCCATGCTGCCCTGAGGGGAGAACTAGTTGTACTGTATAATAAAACTACACCCTTTTCTGACATTCTTAGGCCTCGACATTCTCCGTGCCCAAATAACATACTGTACTTCCAAATTGGGCTATTGAATCATATCAATTGATTTCTGGGATAATAAAACGGTAAACGCAGTCAAAACACGTGTTGGTATGTTTAAGGAAATGGCATTCGTTTCTACTTTGAATGGTTCACGTCGCACCTCATTTGGGCTCTCAAGCAGAATGTTCTCACCATTTGCGTGTTATTTTTGACGCACAAAAATAGAGACGTGATGTAATTTCACACAAACCACCATTTAATGTTTTCTTTTGCACTGGATTGTGGGTGACTGGACCTTGCAATTGGCTGGAAGCTAGAAAATATCTATTCGCAGACTAGCACAAGTAATTTGCCTGATACCTGCTATTTTGGGGTGGGGGGTGGGGGGGGGGTTCCAGTCTCCTCAGCTCTATTTGCAAATGAAAAGGGTTTTAAGAGCTTATTGGCAAATGTTTTGTTTAGAGCTTGATACTACAGATACATTTGGAGCCTGAAAGGGTGTTAAAAAGCACAGAGAGTCCTGTTATTGTTAATATTTCGGTCCAATGATATGCAAATCCAATAAAGTTGTGGCTTCGGCTGCAGGTGCAAGGATGAAATACAGTGCATACGATGAGCATGATATACAGTGCATATACAGTATCAAGCAGTACAACTAATTTGTGAATAAGATGTCGTTTAAGTGTCTAAAAATAGTTGATGTATTGCAAAGCCATGAACTATAAATGAAAGGTCAGACATGTTGACTTCATGTGAACATTGTTACATGGCTAACGTTAAAATAGTCACATGGGGAAAGAGGTTTAATTCTAGTTTGAAAGATGTTTGAGTCAAATCTCCATAATGTCACTACAGTTTTGTTGTTCATATTTAAAGTTTATTTTAATAATGCTTCTTATTATACAGCATAGCCTATACTCACAGGTAAATCATTATCACAATACATGTTGTAAATATGTCAGTGGTTACATTTGTTAGCAGTAGGAAAATAAAGAGCCCCATTTTGAATAAGTAACTGATTGGTTTACAACATCAAACTGCAGATTTCATAGTTAGATTAAAGTAAAATATAAATGCCTTTATTATTTATGATGTCATAAAACATACTAAATTAACCCAACGATTGCTTGTTAAAAATGGTCATGTTATTGGGCAAAACTGAGCACATTCTAACATAAAACACAATACTTTTACTAACTTCTTTAAAACTTAGAATGTTTTATTTAGGAAATGCATGGATTAAAATGCATGTGTGTTCAATTATCTGAAGAAGAAAAAACATAGGATTAAATGGATTAATTTTATTAGCTCTTGAGCCAGCAAATTTTACATTATTAAAATGCCCGAGGTCATAATCCCCTTTGTAATAGCCTACGTGTCTCGAGGGCTCACAGTGGCGCGCGCAATTGGTATCGACACTTTTCATCTTTAAACAACGTGTTAATGATGTGTATTTTTCTCCCATTCTGTTCTTTTTTCCCCTAAAGACAAGAGAGGGAGAGAAGAGGAGGGATCTCTCGCATCATGTTGTACTCGTTTAACTCGTTTTACCGAGGGGGCGTGGAGTGACTCCGGTGATTTAAATAAGGAGCCCGTGCGCTCTCACCATCCAAGACGAAAGGCGCACGAGCCGGAGAGCAGCAGCTATATAGCGCGGCTAAAATTAGTGACGGATAGTGCGTATTTCCTCCGCTTCGTACAATTGGTCCAGCTTCTACTGCCGTGATATTTATAAGATAAGGTCTTCCACCACTCATACTTGCTGCATGAGTGTGAAACAGAGAGTGTAAGAGCAGAAACCGAGTTGTAGTGCACTACAACCAAAGTTTCTTGGAGGGATTGCAACTGGTCCCCGATTTTTTAAGCTTTTTAATTTTACTGGGACGACTGGAAATGGCTTTGACTGGAACAATTTTACCGTCCATTTCCACATTTTCAGCACAGAAGGAAAAATGCTGGGAAAACGTGAGTAGCCTATATTTATTTTTATTTCACATCATTATTATGCTTATGCAGTTCTTTTTACATACACGTGTGTATATACACAGTTTAACAGCGTTTTTAAACAATTTCTCGAACTACAAAAGTTATATTGCAAGTTAGTTAGTGCGCTAAACGTACAGTATATCCTCGCGAAAATAAATCGCTTTCGCCTGAGGACGTAACCATAGCAACAGCTGCTCGATTGTACATTGACTATATATTTTATTATAATTTTTGTCATTATGTATCACGTTAAATTATATTTAGACATCACAATATACAAGAAAACCTTTAGTGTTTTGTTTAAAGTGTCTTTAAGATAGTTAATAGTAGGAATAGCCTACTATAAGACTTGAGTTCAGTGAGATGAACTTCAAGCGCATTGAAAATTCTTGACAGAAATTCTTGATCCCCTTACTATATTCTTGACTTGTACATTTCATGTTTGTGCATTCTTGCTTTTAAAATCTCAAAGTAAGTTTAATCTATCTGTTCCATTGCAGAGGTGGAAGGATGAACTGGACAGGTCCATGCATCTCAGCTGCATAGCTGACATAAACATGGACAACCTCAGCAGAGCAATAGACGACGAAGATCTTGATAAATATCTGGATCTGGAGTTTATTCTGGCCAACACTGCGGGTTCTGATAATCTCGGACTCGGTATGGGAAGCGATTACAGAATGCAAGAATCCAGAAACATGTACAACCCCACTGCATACTCGGTGCCCGAGATCAACCCGTCACCTCCGCCGTATACTACCAGCCTCATGGCAGAGCTTCTGCAATCCGATGTAGACACCTACTGCCAGCCATCTCTGCCCAACAACACCCAGGGAAGATTCCTGGTCAGGTCTATCTTCCCCAATCAGGACATTTCGGAGTGTATCAAAGTGGAGCCCTGCATGGACAGTTATGGACCTGCAAGAGGAATGGTTCCTAAAGTCAAACAGGAGGGCAACGGTGCATGCATGAGGTCATATGAGCAGCCAAGACTGGCCAACTCACCCCAGGGGGCAGGCAGCATGACTCCACCGCAGAGCCCCGCGGAGCTCATCAACACAGACTGTCAGTCACAGATGTGCCACGCGATGACGTTCAAGCAGGCTTACCAAGGCAACACGGGGTTTCCCCATTCCGCACCTCCACAGATGCACCTGTCTTACCCAAATGTGCATCACTTCAGCGTGTGCGACGACGGGCTTGGAATGCCCAACGCCAACCAAAGAGTACTTCTGACACCACCCTCATCTCCTCTGGAGATGGACGCCAAACCAAAAAGGGGACGTCGCACCTGGCCGAGGAAACGGACAGCGTCTCACACTTGCACTTTTTCTGGATGCGGCAAAACCTACACAAAAAGTTCCCACTTGAAGGCGCATCACAGAACGCATACAGGTAAATAAACATCTATGCCAATGCGATGACATCACAATCGACTGCTCATTATTGAAATGTCATGACAATAATCAATGCTGAAAATAGATCAATATTAACGTACCTTGTTTTTTCTTCTCTTTCGTTAGGTGAGAAGCCCTACCACTGCAGCTGGGAAGGTTGTGGCTGGAAGTTTGCCCGTTCTGATGAACTGACCCGTCACTTCCGCAAGCACACCGGACACCGACCCTTCCAGTGCCATCTGTGCGAGCGCGCCTTCTCCCGGTCCGACCATCTCGCCCTCCATATGAAACGCCATATGTAGGAACGGACTCTGAATATTTGGACTAAACGCACTGAACAGTGAACATCATGGATGTTCAAAGCAAGCATTTTGTCTGTACCCTTTATTTAAAGTATGACAAAAGAGGAAACATGAACTGACTTGACCTATTGCTGAATCCTTCACAGTCTTTTGCATTGTAGCTGGTTCTACACTTCATTTCTTTACAGATTTTTTTAAAGAAACAAAATATATTTTTCCTTTCCAAAGAGCTTGACAAATGCCAAACAAGTTCAACTCATGTTAGGCTGGACCTAAACCTCAAGACGGAACTGGAATCAGACAGTTAAATGTGTTTAAGTTAACATGATGTACAATGGACATGACAACAGTGCCTTTTAATTCATGTATACATCTCACGAGTGCCATAAATACTCTTGGCAATTTTTTTAAAAATTGTATGCTATTGTTTCAAGAAACTAAATAAGCTTTGTAAGACAATGTTTTCTTCTTTCAAAACTGCCTTAAAAGTTAACAAAAGGGCGTTAACTGAATGTTTGAAGTAATTTGTGCATTTATCGACATAAACATTTAAAAATCAGGGTCTTATGGTTTATTCGTTTCTTTTTTTCTAACGTATTCTTACAAATTTGTATGTTGTTAACGTGAATTGCAGACTGTCCCATGTTCGGATGACATGATAAGGGCTATGTGAGTTGTTCTGGACCAAACATTTTATGTACATAATTTATACACTGTAAATATTGTACTTAATGTACATATTAAACTTAATTGAGATATAAACATGTGTGTCTGTCGATATGTCTAGTATCAATCAATCTTTTCGAATCCTTCAGACAAGATCTCGGAGGTATCGCCCGAGGGTAGATGTTACAAGCCTTGAGGGAGATTGCAATCTTTCCCAGCTGCAACTTTGCCATGCCAGAGAGCTGCGGCTAGACCTATAAATACAAACATTACATCTACATAATTGTTGAGACTGAATATAGCCCTGTCTGGGCAGAGGGCTACACCACAGATGAAGAGAGAGATGCTTTGGAAAAACAACGGAAGAAGTGGGTGAACTTTCTACATCAAATTACTTTTTTACAGTTGGGGTGAGAATTCAAACTTTACAGGCGCTGTAAAGTCAATCAGATAAAAATACACATCAAGAGCTTGAGGGTATCTGGCACCAAAGTCTTTATGTAAATAGAGCTCTAAATGTTCTTTATTAAACAGAAGACAGTCCTCTGGGAGCTTAATACCAGTTGGTACAGTATATTCAGGTCACACAGCAGAAATAACATCCAATGCTGCATCTTATGGTGACACTAGCCCAAAAAACAAAGCACATCTCCATATTGTATGATAATACTATTAGACCTCTCTGTTGTGTTTTTATGGGCCCTGTGCAGTGGTATGGAAATATTATACCGTTCACTTGTTTGAGAGGTATTCACTGCATGGTTATTTTGAGGAAATGAGGAACTAAAACTGTGTCAATGGATGGCTTACTTTGTGAAGTAAGAAAAACATTTTCATATCACTTTCAGGTTGGTCTCAGATCACTTTTCGGAGTTGCTGTATAGTTGATAAATCAGCCAGGTTAATGTGTGCCGTTTCAGTTTACAACAATGCCCTAATCCTCCAATGAACTTCAAGGGTCTGCTACAAAGGTCACATCCCTTGAGATAGCGAGACTTGACACTATTCACCTAGGAAATGGTTTTTAACCTACATAAGAAACTGATAATGACACCAATGATGCATTTAGGATTATGTTAATTGCCTGGCTTCAAGCCAGAATGCTCCTCAGGTTTCAAAAACAAGACTTTTACATTCTTGTAAGAGTGAGCGATGGTATTAATAAAGCCGTGAGGGTATTCCTCATGTCGGCAGCAAAACAAATACAAACTATAAATTACCCTAGATGGGAAAAAAACTGAATTCTCTTCAAAAATGTATCCACCAACCAGGGATACTAATTTAAGTCCACTTCCTGTCCTGGGATGAATCATTAGCTGCACCTGGAGAGATCAATTTGTTTTCAAAATCATGCGTAATTCAAACTTAATGAACAAAATATACCAAAAAAAATGACGAGGTTGTAATGGGAAAATGTATTGGAAGTTTGTTATACTACTAGTATCTTTTTGTCCCTGTAGCTGCTTCGGTTTCACGTGTGCTTTTGGTGAAGATTCATTTGGAAAGCTTGGGAATGTCATGGGAAGAGTTCGCCACCTGCTGGACTTGGGCGGGAATCATCTTAGCGGAAGACACTGAGCCATTGTACAACTTGTCAAAACCTTTTTGTAGTGATACTTCCCATGGAGCACAACGTCAGGACATGATGTTTCGTACGTCATTTGCACCAACTTGGGACAAACCATCAAAATCCAGGCGAATAGCTGCATTGGGAGGCAATAACATAATATGTCAGTTCCTCAAAATCACCTCAGCACCAACAAAACAAAGACAGAAAAATGATAATCCCCATGGTTGAAGAAAAACCACATTTGTGTGACAACATAATGGAAAGTGGCCATCTGGCTTACATTTCCCAGCATACCTCTGCTGACGGTCCTGGTGGAGTGCAGAAGAGTGTCCGTCAGTGCACCGCAACATCCCCAGGGCAGCATTACTCGGTGGAGAGCCCTTGCTCCCTGGCCCAGGCCCAGCTGATTAAATACACAAAATCCAGCTTGGGTCTGGAGCTCTTCACGAGCAGATCGAGGTCCGATTAGTCAACGCGCTGATTTAAATCAATACCCCGTTCCGAGCAATTTTTGGCGCAAGAGCGGGCCAACATTTCCCAGCCAGCTGTCAATACGCTCAAGTCCGTGAAAGGGTCCCCTCGAATCCAATCAACCAAGTGAGAGCACACTGAGGATCTTGTTACCATGATGACCCCATCCAGACCTTCAACATGTACATGTGTGTCGCATTTAACATACTCACCTTGCTCTGGTAAAACACAAGAGCATTATTGGCACACCTGGACCGTCTCACTTGACATAGCCATTATTCCCAGAAACTCCCTGCTTATGTAAGCAAGATATGCATTTACCAGGGTCAAAGATGTTTTCCGTACACAAGTTATTAGAAATGTCAAGCATTCCAACAAAACTAAAATAACTAATGAGGCATGTGGAATAAACATCGGGAGTCAATTCTGGGAGGCTCTTTGGCGCATTTTGATACTCAGAGTTCACTAGCACACAAACTAAGCAAATACCAATCTCGGAATTTCCTGTTACAGTTAAAATCCTGTGTGCAGGTTCTCGTGTTCCAGGATAGTTTCCACTGGGCTACAAGGAAGTCCTCAAGAAACTAGTAGCTTTACAAGTATGACTGTATGCATTCAGATTGGATTTCTGATTTTAGTAGCTACAATGAAGCAATTTAATATGCAGTGTTATACAAGAATTTGCCCTGCCGCACCTTGGGCCTACTGAGAAAAAACAAATGCTGACACAATTTAACCTAAAAATAATGATCCCAACAAGTTTTTTTTTAAAAGTCGCACTTAATTTGTATGAAAGACACGGACATAAAATATCAAACCAAGCGGCATCAGCAAACAAATTATTCTAGACCTTTTCTTACATCATTTTTCCAAGCGATTTTCATTATGATTTTAACTGGTCTGGAGTCAGTTCCCACAGAGGACTAGTTCATCAGATTTAACTATGGACACATTTTTACTTAAAGTGCAGTTACATTTGGCTAAGTATGTGAGATTACAATGAACACAAAGACAGACGTACAAAAATAAAATAAACATAAATATCTAGTTCAGCAGTGACATTTACACATTTAAAGTGTCCAAATACATTTTAGGGTTTCTCGTAATATATTACACCATTTGAGACAAACGCATGTGAATTGAATAGAGTGACGTATGCATGCGTCTGAAAGGTTATCTTTTGTTTATTCTGTGAAATCAAGGGACAACATACGGAGCATGAACATTTCCAAAGGAATCCAAGCATCACTAATCACTATCAATGCAGTCTGAAATCCTTAAAATGTTTAGTTACACATGTGCAGTTACTCATGTTTCATAGGACAAATATAACACATAATATACATGGTTTATGTATACTCTTATGCATTTCTCTATCGGGTTAATATCGGTCTTATCTACACAGGCGACGGGTTAAAGGCAGGCCAAAAAAGGAATGCATTCAGCTCGAGTTTTATGGGACATACGCCCCAAAATTATGACAGTCACTAAAAAAATATTCACTTTCTTTTTTTCTTTAAAAAAAGAAAAAACATGGATAATAAAACAGGATATGAAAACATTAAATGAATGTACAGGTATTACAACAAATAAAATATACAAACTATTGCACAATGGAGGTATAAAGGACACATACAGCATAAAAGGAGCGCTAACAAAATGTTTGCGATTTGTTTTTTTTAGTTTGAATGGTTCTGTTATCTTGTCTATTTATTTTTGTAACAGTAAAAGGCAAAAAAGCCGGGACCAAAGCCCCCAGTATATGAATAACCCACTTGCCTACATTACGTCAACAAAAAAGCCTTCATAGGCCAAAAACTGACGTTATCCGTGTCTGGGACACACTGGCTTTCGATTCCAGTCCTGAAGACGTAGGGTTTTGTTAAAAACGCTAAACTGACTGCAGATTAGTGTAGTATTGGAATCAGATAAACCAGGGTTCAATAACCACCGCACAAATTTCATTGTGAGCTAGGCTCCATCTAATACATTTTAAATAAGACAAAGTAACACTGTTTAGTGTGACACTAACATGACCAGGGAGTGTCAAGCAGCTATTTGCGGTCAAAACAACACAAGCTAATTGGGAGTAAAGAAAAAGAGGAACCAACTAAAAACAAAAAAAGATGACGTAGCTGAAAGTTAGCAGTGTACTGGGATATGTCACAGTTGTTTGTCTTAACATTACACATTTGTGTCCACAATGTTGGACATGAGCATCAATCATCACTCAGAAAAATTTGACCTGTAATGACCAACCACATTACAGATTCAAACCGAAGACACAGCTATTCCAATGATTCAAGGTTGAATGAATGCAGATCATTCACGGATAAAACGTGTTAATAGTACCAGTAAAACGGTCTACTGTTAAAGAACAGCAGATGGTACGTTAAAAAAAACGCTGATATTACGCAGCACGATAATTAAATCGTACAAAAACACAGGTTTGAAATGTGCCAGGAAGTACCATCACCAAACCGTTCAAGTCAAGTTCAATACTGACTAAAAGTGAGGGCAAAGCAAGCAGTAAACGACAACAGCAAATGCCAGTTTTTTATAAAGGAATCTACTGCGCCTGAATTCACAAAGTTCACATCGCCGCGTTCATTGATTTTGGCTAATTTGTGCTTTTAGCTACCAACAGGGGTTTAGTACTCCTGACATTTTAACACATTTAAATCCGTTCGGCAGATTTTCGCATTTAAAGAAAATGTATGCGTTTCACACATTCAAGCAAAAATGATATCACTATGCCACGAGTTATGCCGAAACACAATTAGTAACGAATTGAAGATGACGAAAATCTAAATGGCAAAATCTCAGTTCCCTCGTGGTGGCATCGCTTTTTGTTTTATGCAACCAAATTTGACACCATAGTGCAGAACTCAACAAATAGGTTGACTCATTAGATGGCATGTGTGAAAGACTTTCAGGCCAGTTGGCAAGTCACTTGCAGTCCTTTTCCCCAAAAATCTTTTTTTTTGCACGTACATTTAGATAAAACGATAGAACAATAGAGCTATAGAACGGTAGTATGAAAGTACAATAGATAGAATGATATATAGAACAGAGTAATCGATAAAACAATCGATAAAATTATACAGATTGATAGACAAATTTAAAACTGACAGAACTTTTTGTCATGAGGACCCCCCCAAAAAAACCTTACTGTTGAGTCCTGCAGTGGCGTTAACCAGTAAACCTTTTAACATGGTCAAATAAAAACTATTTAAACACTCAGTGCAGTTGTAGAAGTTTTGCCGATAATTCTCATCTGACCAGTTCTGGGAAAGAAAACAAGTTCGCTTCTGAATCGATCTCTTAAACGACACTTGCAAAATCACACTGTCATATGTTCAGCTTTCCGTCACGTCAAGATCTCCTTACAGACGTTTAGTCTGCAGGCGCTGCTGTAATTCCAGTGTGTACCATACTGACTACTACAGCCAGGGCCAGTAAGTTATCATTTAACAGATGCTCTTTATCCAAATCCACTTATGCTTACAGCGATTGAATTCAGGAAGAAACCTGGAATTAAGTGCCTTGCTCAAGGGCTCGTGTGGGGGAGGGGGGAGTGTAGCGTCGGTATTTCAAGTTTCTGGTACGAACCGGGATCAAACCGTAACTTTCTTAGCGGTTTCAGTCCCTTTTTTCCCCACCAGTGGAGATAATAATCTGCAGAGACCAATAATGGTCTTTAAATGTCCATGGCTCTGTTGATGCACATTCACACACAAACACACGCACACTAATACACTTTAAATAAACTATATACTCCATCTGAGAGGTTAATGCAGTGCATGTAGAATGAGTTAGCTGATTCACAAACCATAGGCCGCCCTCCTGCACACGAACACAAAAGGATAGAGGTTGAAACTGTCAGGTACTGTGTCCCACGTGCAAGTGTTTGATCTTGGTCCATCACGCACGCACACAATCTTCGCTGTAGTGTACAGAAGGGTGGATCTGAGGGGGGGTGTGGCGGTCAGGCGTTGGACATCTCGGCCTTGCTGAGAGCGATGGCCAGCTCCAGGTCTTCCTGCTCCTGCTGGCGCAGTCTCTTCAGCCGGTCCCGTTCTGCTCTCTCGCTTTCCCGCTTCGCCCACTCCATCTGCTGGGCTTCATTACCAAACTGGGCCGGAAAAACAGGAACACGCCACATTAAGACCCATCGGTCCCAAATTGGGGATTGCACAGTGGTGTGAAGTTGCGGTCTTATCTGATCGGTACAGTGCTTTAAAAAAATCCACTTTAAATGTACTAAATTGGTACATAGATACATATTTGCATATATATAAACAGCTACACAGATACAAATCTTTTTGTGCCACGTTTTACTAAAAAGTGTTTCAATTTTGATATTAGAAGTCATCAAAAAACATTAAGCATGTAGTTTCTGTGCCATTAGCGACACCAATCCATCTGACGTTGAATTAGCCAATGAGGTGAGTATGGGGTAGTACTCAGTTTGTCCTGACAATGGACGACCGTTTGAAACTTTGGATTTTTTGCAAATCTGTTCGGTGCTGATAATGGTACAGAAATCAATCTGCTCAATATCCGCTGATGAAAGATTAAAAATCAAAAGTGCAGTTTGATCTCACGCATGTACAAATGAAAAATTTAAGCATGCATGGCTCATTGTGAACATTTCTTTGCCACATTATTCAGTGACCTTCATTTGAAATTGCAAAACAGCAAAAGACAAGAAAGATTCACCACATTTTCAGACAGATCTTACCTTATTTCGCTCAGTTCCTGCAAGAGAGGAATGGATTTAAAAAACACAAAAGAGTTTTACACCAAACTACCACGCAACCATCCACCGAACTGCACACAAATGCCGATTGGACACCAACAGACCACTACCACTGATGACTCATGATGGACCTTTTTAATTGGTCATTAACAGCGAATGAACGTGAACGTGCATTGATCTCATGCAGCAAGAAAATGACAGAAGGAAAAGAGATTACAAAGCTTTTTTTCAAATCGTGTACATTGATAAATAGGCGTAATATTATATGCAACACAACATGCACACTAAGCTGACGGCAGGTGAATGAGAGCGTTGCTAAACCACCCTGAAGTTTTTGGTTTTTGTTATATCACAAACATAAACTCTAGCTACAAATAAACATTATAATTTGTTTTATAAAATGTAAAAGTCTTAAAAAATAGTTTTTCGATCTTTTTGGGTTGGGAAATATTTTTTGTATTTTTTTATACAAAGTAATAATACCGTTGGATTTATATAAGTTTCATTGTAAACGATGCAATTATCGTTCTTCCATTGAGTTTTTGGTCACATGGTAAATCAGAGATGGTTTAGCAGGTCCATTGCACCCAAGTCATGCACAGCGATACTAAGGACAGGAGGCAGGGCGGATGAAAATGATGCTACGTCAAACACTAGGATCGAAGCGCACACTGATCCCATGCGGAGATAACAACAGCCTGAGAGCTGAGTAGTGATACTGACACTTCCCACGTCTTACGATCTCTCCTCATCGACTTTCAAAATTGGACCCCAGTCATTTTTGGGATACTTTGCCTTCAATTCTCCTCCAAAAAACAACTTTTAAGTGAGCTGAAAATACATTGGTTGAGATAAGATAATGATGATTACGCTTGTTCCACTAACTTGTGGAAGTGTGACTGCACGGCAGATGTGTCAATGCAATCTGCCCACACTTCTTGAAATATGAACTGATGACTGATAAGAGAAGGGTGAGAACCAAAGCTGGTTTAGGAGGACTTCATTACAAGGCTGATGAAAGAAAGAAAGAAAGAAAGAAAGAAAGAAAGAAAGAAAGAAAGAAAGAAAGAAAGAAAGAAAGAAAGAAAGAAAGAAAGAAAGAAAGAAAGAAAGAAAGAAAGAAAGAAAGAAAGAAAGAAAGAAAGAAAGAAAACTGCTTTTTTAACATTGGTAATTCTATAAATGATTTGCTCAAGGGGATGAACGTAGGATTTTCGCAAAATGTATTGGGAACTTTGATTAATGCTACAAACACCAATGTTTGTTTAAGATAACAAACTTTTGAGATGCAAGACAATGTACGTTTCTTTTAGAAAGCGATCAGACGAAATAGACAGACACATCGGTAAAACAAACGAAACGAAATAGGAGACGAAAATACTGACATCACAAGCTTTGTTTACACGAACACTGATGTTGTTTAAGCAAACAAACTTTCAGGATGCAAGAAAATCGACAAAGTCTTCTTAGGAGCCAATCAGATGGTTCATTTTGCAGACAAAAAAAAAAAAAGCGACAATACTGACATCAGACACAACAATAACACTAGTATAAACACTGACGTTTTGTTCTAGCTAACAAGACTTTCGCGTTAATGGCATTTTGAAACACCGACACTGGGCACAGATTATGCTTCAAACACTGACGCTAGAGAAACGGGTTTCTTTTAGGAGCCAGTGAGATAGTCCATTTTGCAGACAATAAAGCTAAAACACTGATGTGAGTACAAAAAAGCTTTAAGAGAACAATCTTTTGGGTTTCGAGAAAATGCATGTTTCTCTAAGATGCAAACTAAAAAGCAAAAATACTGACATTTTCACATCGATTCTAATGATTAACACTGACTTTTTGTAGGTCGCTTAAATTAAATACAAGTAAACATGAAAATATCTGATAATTTGCTATATGATTTTAAACCCCTGTTTTGCAAGATACTACATTCTTACCATCAAACTAAAATTCGCAAAAACTATATAGTATCTCATCTTGATTTGAAGTACATTCCGCAAAAAAAACAAGACACATTTGCATCAAAGCGAACAAAAAAAAGTCACAGAAGAACAGCGAGAAGCCACATAAGCTTAGCCGAGGAGGACGCTTGCTTTCACCGGGCGCGACTGCTCCTCTTCCCACAAGCCCTGAGCGAAACGACATGACATCATAGCCATGTGCACCACAAACAACTGTATTTGAGTCACTGAAAGAGAGATGTCTGGCTGCTTGATTAGGGCTTATTATCCAAAATTCTGTGCGTTGGTGAGTTAATCACAGATAGATGGACTGCAGACATGGAGGAAAATAAATGAGTAGCCGAGGGACAAGGCGACAGACTGAGCGGTACAGAAGCCAATGGTGCGGTCTGCTCTAGGAAACCTCACTGATGATCGCTAGAAAACACTTTTTTTTTGGATTGTTGGTTGGGTTTAATTGGATTTTGGAAAGAAACAAGTGGACCGGACAAGAGAAGAGTATCACTAAGCTCAACTTACAGAGCTGAAGTCAGCAAAACCCAATGAAGAGTCTTTAGAGGCTTTACTTGAGGCAGATGGAGCAAACGGGTCTTTGCCACTAAACGGGTCTCCAACCCCCTTTTTACTCTGAAACGGATCGACGGGGTCGGCGCTGAAGGGCTGGAAGGGATCGCTGGTCTTGGCCGAATCTGCGGATCCCGGCACGTTTACAGGAGTGCTTTTACCTGTTGAGAAATAGCAATTTTCATTTAAAAGCTTTACAGATCGTCATCCGTTACATTTCATTTCCGCTGAGCTAGGTGAAATTCCATGGGTTTCAAATCCTTGACTGTATAACTTCATAATAACTGTCTAATAAGCTCTCATTGAATAATAATAATAATAGAAATAACCTAGATTTACAAAAATTGGTTACCAACCCAGGTCTTTACAACACAGAAGAAACCAGCATTTAAACATAATTTACCATAATGACTAAGACATTTAAGAAATTCAAACAAGTATTATTAATATTATTATGAATAATATATAAATAGTAATACAATCACCAAGGACCCATTAAATTGATCAAAAGTGACAGTAAAAACATTTAAATGTTACAAAAAAAAATACATATTTCAAATAAATGCTGTTTTTTTATGAACTTTCCATTCATCAGATTTTCATTTCAACATTGATAATAAGAAGAAATGTTTCTTTAACAGTAAATCAGCATATTAGAACTATTTCTGAAGGATCATGTGACACTGAAGACTGGAGTAATGATGCTGAAAATTCAGCTTTGCATTACAGGAATAAATGACCTCTTAAAAATATATTAAAATAGAATAAAGTTATTTTAAATTGTAATATTATTTCACAATACTGCCTTGGTGAGGAGAAGAGACTTCTTGCAAAAAAAAAAAATATCTTAACGACCCAAAACCTGTGAATGGTACTGTAATTCTTAATAATATTGAATCAATAATAATCAAATAATTCTTTCCACAAGCTCAACCAAAAAACCCACGCTGGTTCAAACGTGTATGATGCGGTATCTCGATGCAAAACAACACTGAAATGTCGGTTTCTTTCAACACACCCAACAAGAGCACTAAATATGGCTCAAAAACGCTGATATTTCTTTCATAGGAAAGCAGAATCTTTGCACAAGCAATTTGCTTACTTTAGAGATCTGCTCAAGAAATGTAATCACTAAACCAGCAAAGATCTTCGGAATTTTAAAAAAACTGCTTATGCATGCTTCTTTTCCCCCTCTTGCACCATTTGCCGAGACTGGCATTCACTTTCTTGTGAGAACTTCAAACTGGTTGCTGGTTCCTCTAAAGGTGTTAACCGCATGCTCAATAGGGCTGTTTTTATACCAGACCAGCAATCAGTTTCTTTCTGTCAGTAAACGGAATACTAAACCGCAAAATGACTCCACCCTGCTAAGGGGAAAGAGGTGAAAAAATAAGCAGTGCTCTTTAATGATACAGTGCATTAACAGAAATAAAAGAATCTTCAGTCTTACAAACATTTTGGTTTGCATTTTAAACTCAAGTAATTCCAGAAAAAAAAAAAACTTTTGAATTAATCAGCTAAATACTGCTTGTCTATTGCATATTTTCTTTTAATTTGTATTCAATTTGTTAGTATACTATTGCAATTAAGCATGTTGCTGCTCAAAAGATGCTGTATATATCAACATGTTATGGTATACATAATTTAATGCCACTTATGTTGTTCGAAATATGTTTCAAGAGAGGAAAAGGTTAAAATGTCAAATACTCAATTGTGAAAAGTTGTGGCAGCTAGGCCACACTACCCACTAGGAGTGTGTAAACACACACACACACATACACACACACAGGAAGTGGGGAGGGGTGTGTAGATCAGCGTACAATGCTGGCAGTGCATGCTAACCGCAGATCATCGAAGCATGTTAGCTATACCACTCTGAGCACACCGAACAAACCTCTCTCTCTAACCTCTCTACCCAACTTTAAACCTCGGTTACACCAGGAAAGCACTCCCTTGTTTTCTAGGATATAAAAAAAAAAACATGTTGCTGCAGAAAAAAAAAAGAAAAGAAAAAGAGTGAGCAGCACAGATTCGCCTTTTCCTCTAACTGCCGACTGCAGAGAGGAAACGGCGCAGGTTTCGTTTTCTCCAAGTGATAAAGTTATCGTCCATTCAGGTTTGTTTGTGCACCGTTCTGGAGTTGGGACAGAGATAAGAACACGCCACTGCGCACTGGAAAAATAAAAAGCTTACCCAAAACATATTAAGGTTGTACCTCGATTTCCTGTTGACAACCAACGGAGGAAGAGCGAGGGTGTCTTAGATATCATTATTGACTGGCAAAATTCAGTTTGGCCTGAAGTCACAAGACTTCTAAAACGTGAACGTGTGTGAGCTGACGTCAACGACTTTGTTCAAAGCTGTTTTACTTTCACTGCTAACAAACAACTAGTTAAAAGAGATGTTACTGCTGCACTTTGAAGATTTGTCTTCTTAAACATCAGTGTCAAAAGCGTAGAGAGTGATCCACCCAAACAACATTCGACAGGTCTTTCGTGTTGCTTGTTTAGATTGCTTGTTTTGTCTACATTTTGTTTATCGCACCAGGTTCCCGGCACAACAGCTGTGTATAGTTTTAGTAATCGTTTACTTTGAGATACTAAAAACTAGTTTGATTAATCACCTTTTATGGTTAGATATGTATATAAACTTGCTGAAAAGGGTCACCGTTTGTTTGTGGGCCTCAAGATGAAGGTTGAGTGCTTACCACTGGGTGGTTTGGGCCGCGGTGGCACGCTTTTCTTGGGCGGGAGGGCTGGCATGTCTTGTTTTCGACTGAAGGGGTCATCTACGAAGCCCTATATTAAATCGCATGTGGAAAGGAGAAGCAGAAGGTCGTTATCAGGGTATAAGGTGCAAACCACGCGCAAGTTATGGGCGGAACATCAATCAAAACCACATCTTACAAATGTCATGTTGCAAACACGTGAGAAAGTTAAGTTCCATTATGCTTAAGATGCAAACTTAACAAATGAAAGGTGTTCACCACCTTCGACATTTGGCTGAAGTCTGCAAATCCGCTATTGCTGCCGAATGTACCGCTCCCGAACGGGTCCAGAGTACCAAAGAAATCTGGAATTGGCAGAGAAAAATAATGAAGTATGCATCTTCTATGGTTAAATGTGTCCACAGAAATAAGTATAATACGGTTAGTCACAAATGTATTTCAAAACAGCCTGTAATAGTACTAAAAAGTCAAGAAAGTGGAAAAAAATGATATATAGATATATTTGAGGGTCATATTTGTAATAAAATATGAAATTTCTTATCCTGCTCCCACTTTTCTCTGTCAATAACAGTGGTAATTTGCTTCAGTGATACTTGATATCAATAGGACTTTAAATAAAAATCATTTTATTTATTTGTGTATTATTTAAAATAAAGAACAAGACAAGGTCACTGACCACTTTTATCTCATCACATTTTTTTTTAAATAAATCAATAAATAAAAGGTTTTAATTAATTTAATTAATTAAAAAATAAGCCAATAAAAGTGGCCAAATAAAACTTCAGTGATCATTCACCATAGTATTAAATGAGAGAAAAAAGTTTAAATTTATTTTAAAATAATATTGTGGTCATGGGTCAATTAAGTATTTGAAGACTTTTATTGACTAATGTCTAATTTAATAAATAAATGACATTTACTGCATTATTTAAGTCAATAAGTGTGGTTAATATACACTCCTTCCCTTAATCACAATAGTAATAAAATAAAAATAAGATGCATGTTGAGGCAATCAATTAGAGGGGTATTCATTTTCCATTTCAAAAATTCAAAACAAAATAGAGACAAGAATCAAGATGCTTTGTTTTCTCTCTTTTTTTTTTTTGCCTTCAACCCACAGGTTTAAAAAAAAAAAATGTGCTGAGCATTTCCTGGCATCGCCTCAGTGTTCAACAATGCTGCAACCGAATGCTGCATTAAGTGTTTACTGAAACTGCAGAGGAATTTCACGTAGTTGGGGCAGCCAAAGGGCCCGCGAGCGGACGTATTGCATGGGAACTCTTTTGACAGCTTCTTCACACAAACCCTCTCGAATTGTTCTCTGAGTGGTCTTTGAAAAAAAGAAAGTGTGGGCACGAGGTGTAAGTTGCATCTTGAGTTGTGTCATGCACCCTGAGCGTGTCCCTCAGGGCTTTCGTGAGTGAAAACAAGGCATTTTCAGCTGATGCCAGATCAGTTTCACAGGTTCAAGAAGGTTGTGTGCAGAAACGAACAGGCTGATCTTCGCTCAGCATCTTCAAAGAAAGGGAGTGACAGGGATGATATGATTCAGCTGAGTAAGTGAGAGACGTGCAAACAGTACCTGGGCCTTTTGGTTTCGGGCTGGTGGAGATGAAGGGGTCGTTACTTGAGAAATTATGACTCTAAAAAACAGAAGAGAGGACACGGTTGGGACATAAGTCAAAAGTTCAAACCTGAAGGGGATTAATAAGTGATGTTGATTTTCTGGGTACCTTTGTGGGAAGAGTGGCACTTTTGCTAAAAGGATCTGCATTGCTGAAGGGGTCCGGCTTTGAGGGTTTCTTGAAGAAATCTTCGGAAGAGGTCCTAAATGGGTCGGCTTCTTTGAAAGGGTCTCCGCCGAAAGGATCTGAGAGAGTTTAGAGCTTAATGGAACTATCCAGGGGACATGCTTTCATTTAAATATCATCATTTACATTATATCATCTTATCATGTTTCTATCTTTAGCCCACATTTGATGAGAGTTGGGGAACTGAAAACCTCATTTACTACTAAGGGGGAACTGTGCCAAGGTACCTGAACATGATGTTTAATACCATGAAGAATTGTGGTGTCTTTCATAAACAGAAATGAAATATTCCATTTTAAATATTATTTTGCAAGGGAACCATTACATGCATCAACAGTTAGTGGCATTTTATAATTAATTCATTATTAAATTCATTTATATTGCTATTCACACACACACATGCATTTATTTAAAATGTAATTAATATTACTATTAGGGCTGTCAAGCGATTACATTTTTTAATCTAATTAATCGCACATTAACTTTGGCTGAGAAACAACCCCCACAATATTATTTAAATTCATTGTGTTACATGAGAAAAGCATCAAATAGACATAACAAAAAGTAGCTTTAGCAAGAAATATTTTATTTTATTCAACATATAATTTATTACACATAAACTTTTAGGCTACAACAGCCATGCTATTTTTTTTTTCTCAGAGGCTGCACATGAATTGGTATTTAGACACATTTATAGACCAAAAGCGTTTGGTCACCAATATTCTTCAAAATATGTTCCGCAAAAGAAATAATTCAAACGCACAACAGTTCTGCTCTGTATTAGTAGGTGTCATGTGCTTCAGATCTTAAAGTGACAGCACCCTAATAACCCTGCTTCTGTGACGTCTGTCATTAAAGGAACACTCCGACTTTTTGGGACTTTAGCCTATTCACCTTATCCCCCAGAGTTAGATAAGTCCATACATACCTTTTTCATCTCCGTGCGTGCTATAAGTCTGTTTGACACACCCACCGCTAGCCTAGCTTAGCACAAAGACTGGATGTGAATGGTTGCAGCTAGCATACTAATCCAAATAAGTGACAAAATAACGCAAACATTTTCCTATTTACATGTTGTGATTTGTATAGTCACAGAGTGTACAAAAAACAAAGTCACATGAGACACAGACATATTTTAACCGTATAAATACTGGGAACAATATTCTCTGAAGGCGAAGCACTGCTACTTGGGCGGAGTGATAACCGCAGCACCTGAGACGCGCCGTGGTGAGGAGCAGAGAGTTCGTTCAGAGTTTGGGTAACAGAGTCAGCAATTTATAAATAGTAAAAGCGTAGTTTACAATCATGGATTTTCGCTGTATTGTAAAGAGCTGTGACAATAAACAGGGGAGACCAGGTGATACCATGATGTTTCATAGAATTCCAACTAAAAACGCTGACCGGATGAAGAAATGGCTACTTGCTCTGGATATTGATCAAAACACACCTAATGAGATTATCAAGGGACATTATGTTTGCTCGGTACATTTCACTGAGGACGACTATTTTCAAAAAATGGAATTTGCCACAAGGACCATGAAACGTGTGCTGAAGGATACAGCCATCCCATCGATATCACATACAGGACAAAGTGGAGCGGCTGCGGTAAGTGTTCCGTTATATTTTTAAATGTTTAGCCTAACGTTACTGTAACAGTGCCATTAGCTAACTTAGATCTAATGTAACGTTAGTGACACTATTATATGAATAGGGTGGTAACTACTATTGCAGTTGTTTACGGGCTCCATGTATCCCCTGTAATGTTAGTATTGTTGCCTCGAACGCGCTCTGTCGTCCCAGTAACACTTGAGCGGAGCTAGAGTCACTCACGTATAGTCACGTTGGTTTTGTTGACAGAAGAAACAACGGCGCGTCTCAGGTGCTGCGGTTATCACTCCGCCCAAGTAGCAGTGCTTCGCCTTCAGAGAATATAGTTCCCAGTATTTATACGGTTAAAATATGTCTGTGTCTCATGTGACTTTGTTTTTTGTACACTCTGTGACTATACAAATCACAACATGTAAATAGGAAAATGTTTGTTTTATTTTGTCACTTATTTGGATTAGTATGCTAGCTGCAACCATTTACATCCAGTCTTTGTGCTAAGCTAGGCTAGCGGTGGGTGCGTCAAACAGATTTATAGCACGCACGGAGATGAAAAAGGTATGTATGGACTTATCTAACTCTGAGGGATAAGGTGAATAGGCTAAAGTCCCAAAAAGTCGGAGTGTTCCTTTAATGTAATGTAAAACATTCATCTCACTGCTCTTGACTGAATCACTTTTGTAGCTTTAATAAGGATTAATCAATATTCAATTTATAATTTATGCAGTGAAGACTGTGAAGTGTTTAATAACTTTATTAAATTTCTGTCCGTTCCTACCTGTTAGATCAAATATTTAAAATAACTGTCTTTATGTTGTTTCCACATTAATTTGGAGATTACCTGTGATATTTTTTCAATATGAAAATATATTACTTTAATATAAACTTTAATGTTATGTGCGATTAATCACAATGAATTAGATTAAAAAGTTATTTTATCGATTGACAGCACTAATACACACACATACATGTATAGATATATAATTTTATGCACTTCATGCATTTTGTTGAACTGTATACCTGCAACTGTGGCGGTCTGCTTTAAAAATGGGTCATTCTGGAACGGATCACCTACAACAAACAAAAAAAGAGAGGGAGATCTGTTTAATAGACTTAGCAAAGGTTACAAAAGCTTGGTCCCACAAATGTGCCACACAACAGGAATTTAAAATTAAACATGAATGAATTTACTTATTGCCAATAGTGAACCCTAAATAAAACAACTAAACGGTTAGTATAGCATCCAGAACGTTCGCTAAGAAAGAGAAGTACTTCATTTGAGCCGATTAAAAGAGAAAGATTGAACGATTACACAACCAACCTTTGAATGGGTCTGTTTTAAATGGGTCTTCGGACTGGAAGGGGTCCGTGTGCATCTCCTGAGGGGCACTGTTGAACACAGTGGTCTTCACTTTGAAAGGGTCCTCCTGTAATGAGTTTAAATTACCATTAGCCAAAGCGTTTCCTTTCTGGAAGACATTGTAGACATCTTGTCACATTCAATTTTTAGTTGATTCTAGCTTTAGTCAAAAAATGTCTAAGTAGGCCAACACTGTGTTCGAGGGCCAGCCGAAAATATTCGCCTCAAAGCACTAACTTGAAAAGATACTTGAAATAAGAATGAAGTATAAACTTCAGTCATTTTGTGCCTACATTTTGCAGTTTGAGCCAACACCTCAGCTGTTCCAAATAACATAAGAAGATCTGTTGACAGTGCTGGGTTTCCAAATTGTACCTTTGCACGCGAGGCATAATTCAGAAAGAAAAGCAAGCAAGTTTTCCATCAGAAACCAGAGAATGTCAACAGGAATTGTGTATATTTATATGTATATATGTATAAAATAAAAAATATTCTTATTTAAGAAAACGTGTATATATATATTTTTATACATATATACATATAAATATACACAATTCCTTTATTTTTTTAAATATATGTTAATAAACAGTATTAATATATATATATATATATATACACACACAAACACACACACACACACAGTGTATATATACACTGTATAGGCCTATACAGTTTATATATACACTGTATATATAAAACATATATTTTTGTATTATTATTTATTTGTTAAATAATACAATTTTATATATATATATATATAACAACAATAACAACATAACTTTTTTGTTGTACTTACAAATACATTTTTATATAAATATATATTAACAAAATAATAATGTAAATAAATCTTTTTTTTACTGGAACAGACGTTGCATACTAGCTTGATACTACAATTAATAACCCATGGATTTAGTACGATACTATACAACTTAGTTTACATTCAAACTTGTGCAATATGCTTACTACTATGATGTATTGTGCATTCTAAAAATATATAAATATATTTGTTTATGATCAAATTTTGTTTATTGACATTCACACTCTGAGAGAAGCCTGAAATACAACCTTAAAAACTACCAACTCAAAAAACAAACAAAAAAACAACAACAACAAAAAACACACACAAGAGACATCTCACCATGGCCCCGAAACCTCCGTTCTCCTTCTCTGGGAAGCCTTCGCTCATGTCGGCCAGGTTGGTCATGCTGCCCCCGTGGGTCCCGTTCAAGGTGCTGCTGTACTGCTCGATGCTCTTACTGATCTCGTGTTGGCTGTCCTGGATCTGGGAGAGTTTGCTCCGCGCCTGCAACATGCACACACACGTCAGCTTTACCTGTTACATACTTAAATGCTCAGCACATTCTTCTGACATTATTAAACATATCAGTTTCTGGTGTCTGCCTTCTAATTTCCTAAGTTATCAAATTTGCATGAAAGCGTTTGAAATAACAGACATCTTTAGAGGTTTGTCTCCCCCTAGTGTACACTTATTGTTTCATACACCAAATGTTCCGAAGGCACAACCTGGTTGATCTCGTCCTGTGTGGCTTTGAGAGACTTTATGATGGTTTCTAGCTGAATCCTGCCAGCTTGTAGACTCTGCTCCAGCTGCGCTTCCTCCTGCTGCAGGCGGTTCAGGTCGGCCTTGGCCCGGCCCAGCTCTTCCTCTTGGCTCTGGAGGTCCGACTCCTGCGAATGGATCTGGTTCTGCAGGGATGAGATCTGAACAGAAACGGTATGGATCGCTTTAACGTTCATCAACGCGTCATCTGACGATCTAGTAAATTGTCTTGTTTTGTTTTCGCTCACCATTTGCGATTCTTCCTGGCACTTCTGCCGTACGTCATTAAGCATGTCCTCAAGCTTGGCCTTCTGCTGGTCCATCTCCTCCAGCCGGTCCTGAGCGTCCTGTTTCTGGGCCTCAAGCTCCTGGAGGCTGGACGCCTCTCGGTCCAGATCATTCTGCATCTCCTGTCAATCAAACCGCACCCAGTTAACAATGAAGCCAACATATAACTTGTGCATATTGAAAGAAATAACATTTAAAAAATAGATACCTTTAAATATAGTGCATTAATAATACATTTCACATCATTTTTGTTTATAAAAAATTATTGATCAAATTTATTAAATAATATATTTATAATTACAAAACTATGAATACAATTTCAATATCTATAATAATATAAGATTAGTTTAAATATATGTATAATAGTAAAATATATTTATAAATGTATTTTTTCTTTAAATATTTATAATACATTAAGTGTATTTTCCTAATTATAATACAACTAATATTTAATAATAATATATTAAAATATTTTTACTTTTAAATATAATAATAATAATTTGTGTATTTTAATTTATTTATCATAGAATATTTATACAAATTAGATAACTTTTAAATAAATTGTATTACAAAAATGTAATATATGTTATAATTAATATAATTATAATACAAATGATAATAGTACAATAATTATCTTATTATAAAACAATATTTAAATGTTTATGAATGCATTTACTCATAAATATTAATCCTTTAAGTATATTTTATAATTAATATTATTACAAAACAATAAATAATGACAAACTAATCGTATTGTATTATAAATTGTATTGAAGTATATAATAGTAAAATATATTTATAAATGCATTTTACTTTAAATATTAATATTACTTTAAGTATATTTTCCTGATAATAACGCAAATACTTATACAAATTACCTTAAAACATTGTTACTTTTAAATACATTAATAGTTTAAGTATATATTTCAAATATTTAGCATAGAATAATAATAAAATACTATTATATTAGTACTTTAAATATATTTGTATTATTAATATAATGCTTTGATTATTTTAATAATATTTAGATTAAATTAAAACATATTTACATACACAAACACTATATATATATATATATATATATATATATATATATATATATATATATATATATATATATACACACACATACATACACACATATAATACTTTAAGTATATTTGTTTATAACACGTTGTTTGTAACAATTCATAGTAAATAAATAATAATTGCACTGCCAGGTTTACCTGAACCTCGGTAGTTTTGTGTCTGATGGCCTCCTCTGTTTCTCTGATGTCTTGTTCCAAAGTGTATTTCTCTCTGTTGAAATAATTTGAAAAAGAAACGCGAAAACCTTTATCAACTGTTGGCAACTAGAAAACATCCCTCATACCTGCCTCCTTCACACACAAAACAAGAACCGTGACAGCCAAGAAAGGGTTTTACCTGAGTGTATCCCAGTGTGTGAAAGCAAGAGTGCTGAGGCAGCATGAATAAGCAAGTGAAACAAGAGATTTCTTTAAAAAAAAAAAAACTACACACATTAAACGGACACTGTGAAGAGGGGAAGGGGGTGAGATGAGGATTTGTCAGGGAGAGGGAAACTCATCCACCACCAAGAGCTTTCAGGTACCTTTCCTCTTCCTCTGAAGTTTGCATGTGAGCATGAGGGTCATTTCAGGGTCATCTATAGGGGAACTGTTCAGAAGGGACAAATATACTAGGTTTGGTGTAGTGGGCCACTGAGAAAAATGGAGGACAACAAAAATGGGAGGAGGCAAAATCCAGAGAAAAAAAGTGTGCCTCTGTAAAAACTGAAATTACATTCAATTGCATTCAAAAAAATCCAAACTTTTGTGAGGCTAAGCTTAAATTTAATTTGCTTTACAGCAAGTTATTAAAGGACAAGTTCGGTATTTTACACTTAAAGCCCTGTTTACAGATCGTATCTGATGAAATAGAACGGTTAAGATTAAACTTTGGACAGATGCTGCTGTCGCGAGAATTTTAGGTTTATATCGCTTTCCCCCCTCACCCCCACAATGGTTGTCTATGGCCACAGGAAGATTCCTTCCTAAAACACATTAAACTTTCGTTTACAAAGACGTGAAACTCACCGAGTGGTCAGGGGTGTTCACTGATACGGTCCCAAAAAAAATCGCTGAAAAAGATGCATTCCAACAGGTTTTATCGTAGTTTTTGTCCAACTCCATGACTTGTATTAAATGTGCTGAGTGAGGTGCGGTATTACTCCGCCGCTTGAGTGTCTATTATTCAAGCTCTCAACGGAAGAATCACGGGTGTGACACGTTTGGCAAAATAGGTCCTAAATAAACCTAAAATTCTCGCGACAGCAGCAGGTGTCCAAATTTTAATCTTAACCGTTCTATTTCATCAGATACGATCTGTAAACAGGGCTTTAAGTGTAAAATACCGAACTTGTCCTTTAAGCAATACACAACTTTTACCTTAAATTTTGTATTAAAAAGTACTTAAAATAATCACTATATATATATATATATATATATATATATATATAAAAATGTTATATATATATATATATATATATATATATATTGTTTTATATTAATATATATATATATTAATATAAAAAATATATATATAATATTTATTTATTTATTTATTTATATATATATATATATATATATATATATAAATAAATGTTATATGTATATATATATATATATATATATATATAAAATTTAAGAATAAATATTGTGTGATATTATAAAATCACATTATAAGACCCATTTGATTTTTTTAAGTATCCTTGCCGAAAAAAAATCTTCATTTCTTCCGCAAAAAAACAACAACTTTTGAATAGTAACAAAGAATGACATTGGTTGTAAAAAAAATGCATTAAATTAAAAAGAAAAAAAATTAATCATATGACGTGAACTGTTATTCTTCTGGCAGCTCAAATTTATCCCAGAGCACCTTTAAATGCCAGTGTGTTGTCTTACCTCTGCAGCTGTGCGATCTCCTGACTTATATCGTCCAGTTCTTTAATCCCGGTGAACTCGCCTGAACCCACAGAGCTGGAGCTGTCCTGTATGAGGGACGTCCAGCACAGAAAGTCAGTCCTGATGCATTTGAACCACACACACAAGCACAGCACCACACAAACAGAAGGGTAGAGAACAGCAAGGAGCCACCACACGGGAGCAGAGACGAGCTTGTCTTCCCCCTCTGATGCTCAAAACACGGGGAAGTCAAGCATTTCACAGCACTGGATCTCTCACAAATGCTTTCCAACTCAACGTCTCGGCTAACAGACCATCGAAAGCATTTGTTCAGTCTTTTTCTAAACGTTACCTACCCATAACTTGAACATTATTGCCTGATTTTAGCCAGTGAACGACGGCATAAAACATCAGCAGCATTGAAACGTGGATGAAAAGGAACAGAAGATTGTTTGGTGAGATATTCGGGTTGCGTTCGGGATAAGATGTTAGTGGCTCTCTTGATGTATTGTGAATGACTACAGTTTCATCTATTAAATATTTAGGGTTTGGAATCCTAACTGAAGAAATGGAAATACATGTAATGAAAGAACGTGAGAGAACGAGAGAGAGTGAGAGAGAGAAACAGGCTGTTTACCCGGCGCATCTCGCTCAGCGCAGCCATCTCAGAGCCCACTGGTGTCATATATCCTGACAGACTCTGAAAAAAACAGAGGAAGCTCTTCAAATGAGGGACAAAACTGTGCTGATTCACGTTAACCCATTGAAGCAAGAGAAAATCCGTATTGTGATCAGTCATTACATTTCAATTATAAAGTGATATTGTTTCAGTTCACAACGCTCATTCTTTTTTTTTTACATACTGAGTCAATGTAGGTGGGTAAACCTGAAAATAAATAAATAAAAATCGGTCAATAGAATATTTTAACTGAAATGTGAGAAAAAAGGAAAGTTCTAACTATTTTAGGGCCGTTTCAATCAGAAACTGTTTCAGACTGAAACAATTATAACATTTTATATAACAATTATAACAAAACACTGCAATAAAAAAATAAAAAATAAATTAAATATTTGTTTTTAAAATTAAACATTTATTTTGCATAGTACTATTTGTTGCATTTAAATTATGCTGATTTTAATTAAACTTGCATTATTATAATTGTTTTAATCATTGTATCTGGACAGGAGGATTTTTTTATTACTGTATTACAGTAATGAGATTTATTTTATTGTCAGGAGGAGATTTACTTCAGTACAACATAGGGCTGTGCGATATGACGATATATATCGGATGGACGATATAAAAAGTCTATCGATTCATATTATGCTCTATCGTTCATATCGTGGTGTCGCAAAAAACATTGTTTACGGCAAAACTTTTTCATCATTTGGAGGACTTCAATCTTACACGCCGCCATGAGAATGCAGGCAGAAACGTGAATAACATGGCGAGTGAAGGGTGATAGAACCGGGTGTTTCCGAGCAGGACCAGCCAGGACAAACCGAGGAGCTCGTTCCTAAATGAGGGGCTACCTCTGTAGCCTGAACATGATTTGGTTAAATTTCTATATGTTTGGTTGACTATTATATTTTGATAATGAACATGCTGCTATGTCAAGTTAGCAATGCAATAACGTGTGCGCGTGCCGTGAAGCGTCGGCGCGATCACAGGAACAGGAATCCGTTACTCCGTAATTTATGGTCATACGGATAGAAGCAAAAAATAATTCAAAACTGTAAAGCCGTAAAATACAGAAAACAAGCTCGATTCCCCTTTCTACCATCTCGGTTTCCTTTTTGTGAACTTTGGACCCTGTCGCATGATCCGAAGCTCAGGAAAATGCTTCCTTTCGTTTTGTTAATCTGTAATTATTTAAGGCAAATAGCCTATATTTCGCATATAGGCCTATATATTAGTTTTATATATTTAGCTTTATTCTGTTTTCTCCGTTCACAGAAGCACTTTAAGTGCGTGATGTGACGTTGTGTGGATCCATGTTCTACACTTTCCTGCAATTTTCGCTGGTTTCAAAAAACAAAAAGTTGCATATTACCTGCTATTCATTTTCACTGAAATGTAGGCCTAATTTTTTGACAGTTGGTGACATACAGTATGGAAAACTAACACCAGCGCATTCCCATTGCGACGTATCAATGATGACTGACAGCTGAGCATGGGCATTTCACTCACGTTGGATAGGCTATGCGCGTCAATATCACATTTGCTCAGTCTGTACTATTTGAATTCATGATTGGTTGACTGGCAAATTAAAATAGTTAACAGAACGATAAAATAACGTTGTTAACCGGTTAATGGCCATTTCAAATAAGCGTGTCTGTTCAGAACGATTACATTTAATTTGGTTTCCGTTTCTGGTTATGCTCCTGTCAAAATTTCGTTTGTTTGTTTTCGTTCATTGAACAGGTTCGGAGCCCTGATTTCTGCTACATTTTAAACATCTTCCATTGAATTTTTACATTTGGTATTTTATATAGCAATATTTTATGTTGGGCCTGTAATCATTTGTTTTTGAAAAGTGTTTTATATTTCGTTCATATTTTATATTTCTACATTCTTAACCAAACATTTTTTTTTGAGAATATAAAATATATATATATATATAAAAAACATTTTTGAGGATATACTTAATATATACTCAATATATATATCAACTTTTATTTTATTTGATATATGCTAAAAGTATTTTCCATGTAGTAATTATATATATAAATTATTAATTGATTGAATTTACAGAAAAGGTACTATATCGTGATATATATCGTTATCGGGATATGAGATAACTTATATCGTGATATGAGATTTTGGTCATATCGCCCAGCCCTAGTACAACATATATATAAATGATATATATGACAAATAAATCTAAATAATATATTTTTGCATGAAAAAAGAATGTCACAATGCAAAAGATGGCAAAAACAGGCATTTTCTTTATGCAAAACAATGTTTTGTTTTTACTTTTAACAGGACAGAAGAAGTTTTTTTGTATTATTTAAATACCGTTATAGTACTTATAATAAATATTTTGATTTAGCTTTTATTTTAATTCAGTTTTAGTCATTTAGTTTAATTTAGTCATTTTAATTAAGATTGAGTAATTTTGCTACGTGCTTGTCTATATATACATTTATATATTTCTATTTAGCTTTATTTTTATCTCCGCTTTAGTGTCAGTAATTTTAGTACTTCACCTTAGACTTATTTTATTTCAGAATCCTGCCAGTTTACTTTTATTTTCATTTATTTATTTTATTATATATATATATATATATTTATTTAATTTTAGCTTAATTTCAATTAACATAATTATTATTTTATTTTTTTACAATTACAACTCTGGGCCAGGTCTCTTCATTCAAGCAGTCAATAGGCAGATACTACTAATTTAAAGACAGTCCACTTATTACATGTACAGTCTTCATGAACCATGGATCACTTCCTCAGGGACTCAAAGAAGCCCATCATAAGCACGCAGTTGTAAAAAGTGCTCATGTGACTTACCGGTCCCGGTGTTCCGCGTTCGGACGGTGGAATCATGTCTGGAGTCAGAGCTTGTGGAGGGTCCAAGCCTTTGCTCACTTTCTGCTGAATGAAATACATGGCCAAGGAGAACTGCTCGCGTGTGAGTTTGCCCATTTGCCTAGTGTCCGCCAGAGCCCTGACGAAGACAACAGAGGAAGCGATGAATGTGACAATCACAACAGCGAGAGCGAAGAGAAATCAAAAGCGCATTTGAAATAGTACCAAATATGTGCCAGGAGGTTCTGAGGAAGGCCTGAATGCATGAAGATATCTTTAACTTCGTGACCGCTGACGAAGCCGTCGAGATCAGAGTCGGTTTTGAGGAAGATGTCATCATAGCGCCCTCTGTCTGCAACTGGTACCACCCAGTTTACCGAATGCTGACGATAAGAGTTAAACCATCAGACCCCCTTCAATTCTTCTGAGCAACATCAAAACGGAAAACACAGCAATAATACCTGTGAGGATTTGAGGGTGTGTTTTGGCGACAAACTCCCAGCGCTGTTGAGAGAGTTCATGCTGCCGTGAGAGGGGGTCGAGCGCAGGCTGTCTTTAGGTGGCGGTGGGCTGCCTGGTAACACTGGCACCATGTTGGACAAAGACCCGGAGGACTTCTTCCTTTTAGATGGAGGGATGAGAGAGGAGGGCAGGACGGAGGGCACGGGCTCCTTCTCCAGCGCCCGGTACACCAGATGCATAGCCTGGACAAAAGAAATTGATGTCATTATGCCATTTTAACACTTTCTTTTTACTAGCATACTATTTTTTCTTACTGCCTACAATTTATATATATATACTAGTATATATATGCACACACAATTAAAATGTACTGTGTTAAATAGCACGTAGTATGCAATATGCAATACATACACACATTTATGTACTGCACACTATTTCACAACACATTTTTTATTATTATTATAATATATTTAATGATGAAGAGGAGTGCATTGCATCATGGGTTAACTATGTAGTATGCTATTATGAGTGTGATTTTATTATAACACAAAAAAATAATTAAATTAATGAATTATTAATTTAAATTAATTACTCACCACTGCAAACTCATCTTTGTCCAAGTGTCCGTCTTTGTCTATGTCACTCAAATCCCACACCTGATCAGACAGTCATATAATAATTATATTTTTATTGAACAATTACATTTTAAAATGTAATATAACTACAAATAAATATATTATATGCATTTATTAGGGATGTCCCGAACCAGTTTTTTTGTGCCCCCAAATCCGATCCGAGATATTGAATATTGAGTATCTGATAATATCAGAGTACACATAAAAGTATTTTTTTTACAAACAATGTCCATTGTAACAGATGTTTACATCTACCAATGTCAATATATATAGATATGTTACAATGGACATTGTAAACAGACTGTGTGGTCACAATTATTTATATATACTTATATATAAGCAGCATAATTGCAATTAAAACATTTTTTTTAGTGGAAATAAGTTGAAACTCAAAAGCATGAAACTCGCAGTGTCAGAATGCCAGTCTGTATGTTGAAGTTGATTGCGATTGGCTCGGGACATCCCTGGTATTTATTACATTATTACTATTGTATTGTATATATAAAAATAAAAGTAACACATTACTTTTAAATTTACAACAAAATATCGGAGTTACTTTTTCAAACAAGTAACGCACGTTACTTTGTTATCCCATTTATAGACTGACATCTCTCCTGTCCCCATGTTGAGAGGAATCGTGAGTAAGAGGCAGAGGCGTTGTGTGCGCTGTGTATTCCTCAAAATGAATTAAAACAGTGAAATGCAAACTCTGAATATTACACAAACCTGCAATAATTAAACATGTTAAATAACACAAATATACTTTATGGATTTAATCTCACTTTATTAACCAATGTCTTTGCTGCTGACCTTCGATGATCCGATTCAAGCACACTAATAAGCAAAAATGACTTTAGATAAACATCAAATTTGTGTTTATTTTTTTATTTTATTTTATTGCTGAAGTAAGAGTGTTAATCATTACATTGTCTTTACATTTGCCAAAAATAGAACTTTGGTTTTCATTATTAAAAAATTTCAAACAAGCAAGATCAGCCCAGGTGAGAAAAAGTAAGGCAAAAGAAACATAACGCGTTACTTTCCATAAAAGTAACGCAATTCATTACTTTTTTGGAGAGTAAACCAATATTGTAAACCGTTACTTTTAAAAGTAACTTTCCCCATGGATGGATGGATGGATGGATGGATGGATGGATGGATGGATGGATGGATGGATGGATGGATGGATGGATGGATGGATGGATGGATGGATGGATGGATGGATGGATGGATGGATGGATGGATGGATGGATGGATGGATGGATGGATGGATGGATGGATGGACAGACAGACCGATAGATAGATAGATACTTATTTGAATTTTACCTTTCCGAGAACATCCACAGGTAGTTTGGAGTTTATTAGTACTGGTTTGACCTTCTCACCGGACAGTAATCCGTTCACTGGGGCAAGACTTTCAAAAATACCATCAAATTTGTTCTTCTCTTCATGCTGAAAAAAAACAAGAGGATTTAGGATACATAATCATAAACGCTTTTGTTCATTTGCGGTCCGAAAACCAATAACCAATCAAAATAAGTTACCCGCACAGCCCAGTGGCTCTCATTGGTTGATGTCACAGAACTCAGTGACGGGCTGCTGTGGTCCTTCTAGAACGGAAATCAGAAAATCTGTGAGCTCATACTGCATGGAGTTCAATGATTTCAACCCTAAACCCTGAGACTTACGAATTTTGGAGGGGGAACGGGGAGGTTAAAACTGGAAAGGCTGATGTCGTGCCCACTCTGCGCGCTGGCCACGAGTCGCAGAGCAACGTAAAATCCCTGATAAACCACAACGGGATCAAGTTAGCATTCAGCTTCTCATCCTGACTGATGCTTTAATAAACGATGATACTTTTACCTGTTTATCCAAGAAACCTTTGCCATCTGGATCAGCTAAATCCCAGATCTGAGAAGAAACATTAGGTGATTATGAATATACAAGTGTCATTTCAGAACAAGTTGTGCATTGATTTACCCAAACACCAACCTTTCCTAATGTGATGTCTGGCAGGCCGGATTTTTTCAAGAACAAGGCAGCCTCTGTAGGTCCAACCCTCCCGGTGTTTCCCGGATCGACCTATGGTTTTGGTTGCAAACAAAGACTGGTGTATTAAAAAATAGATCACTGTTATAATCTACAAATTTAGAATAACAGAATTTAGCATTACCTGTCTGTAAAAGCTCTCATATACAGGGTTCCCGCTTGAGAGCTAAGAGAAAGAGAAACTTTATGATTAAATAAATTAGGGTATATGGCAAATATGCCTGATTATTGAGCATTTTAACATAAATTTTACTATTATGTAATTGTTAAAGGGATAGGTCACCCAAAAAATGCATATTCTGTCATCATTTACTCAATTTATGATCTCTATTGACTCCCAGTATTTCTTTTTTTCATACAATGGAAGTCAAAGGGGACCAGCATCTGTCTGGTTACCAATATTCAACATGGATATTTTAATACAAAAATGCCATCGCTTCGCTTCAGAAGTCCTTTAATAACCCCCTGGAGCCGTATGGATTATTTATAATGGATGGATGTGCTTTTTTGGGCTTCAAAATCCATTCACTCCCATTATAACCTTGAAAGAGCCAGGATCATTTTTTAATATAAATCCGATTGTGTTTGGCTGAAAGAAGAAAGTCATACACACCTAGGATGGCTTGAGGGTGATTATGGGATCATTTTCATTTTTGGGTGAACTAATTAACCCTTTAACTAAAGCCATTAAAAGAAAAAGAAAAGCTCAAATTAAATAAAATATAAATATTGGATTTAAAACTAAAATAACTACAACTAAACTGAAATAAAAAATAAATGAAAGCCAAATTAAAATAAATTTAAAATATATATATAATAATACAAAATAAAAATGACAAAAGCACATAACATTATTAAAACTTTACCTAAAATTAAATAAAGTGAAAGTAAAAGCTCGTTCAAAATATGAATAAATACTATAATATTATATAAATAATTTTAAAATGGTGATGCAATATAAAAATACATGTAATTGATTTTTTTTTTCTAATATAAACTGTATTTACAATACAATTTCATCCATTACAATTCATAAGGCAGGCAAGTCCAGTAAGATTACTGATGCTCACTAATTCCCATCACCGCTAAGCTAAACTAGCGGTTCAACACCCATTATCATATAGGCTATGACTATGAGAGTTCATATAAATATTACCACAATATAACCACGGTATAGTTAAGCAGCTTTTCTCATTGTACTATAAACATATAGGTCTACTGACATTACGACTTTATACGTGAAGCGTCTTGACAGTTTTAAAGTGATCTGATATAAAGTGATGTTCTGATATATTGCGGCTAGCTATTTACATTAGTTCATCTCGGTTTACTATATTTCTCATTCATATAAATGGCTGTTATCGTTATATGTTCTTGCTACTGAATATTTATAGCAAATTTCATTGAAAACTACTTTGCTTTTTTCGTATTTTATCACAGACATGCGATATAAAACGAGCTAATCGGTTAGCAATCTGAGCCCGACTTACGAGGCCCGTGACATTATCACTATAAATGTCGATAAAACAAGCCGGTAGCGCAAATAATGAGATCGATTCGTGTCTAATTCTTAAATTTATTTCTGCATACCGGTGTTTTTCCTCACTATTCTCTTATAATGGGTGTTTTTAGCAGGTATTACCTGAGTGAGGGTCGCGAGGGCTGCCATCTTTTCCCTGTTGCTGCGGAAACAGCGGGTGAAGGGATGAGGGGGGGCTGAAGAGGACAACCATCACATAATAATAAGAATCATAGTAATAATATTTAGTGTTCGAGGTGGATACAAGGTGGAAGTACACAACTTCCTTACTTGAGTGAAAGTACAGATACTACTGGTCAAATATTACTCCGTTACAAGTCAAATGTATAAGTAAATAAGTAAAAGTTGACTACATAAGTAGCCTACTCGTTTTCAATGCATTGTTTTATTATTGTTCCATAATAACCTACCAGTTAGTAGTAGTATCTCTGGAATTAAGAGCTTTTAGGATGTTATAAAACCTATAGAAATTAAACAACTGAATTGACCAACAAAACAAAAAAGACACTAACATTTTCCAAGTATTGATTTTAGATTGGGATGAATTGATTACAGAATAATCAAAAATGAACTGTTACATCTTATTGCTTATTACGTAATGCATGTTAATGCGTTACTTTACTTGTAACATCAAAAAGTAATCTGATTATGTAATGCACGTTTGTTATGCATTAGGCCTACTTTACTAGTTAATTTAAAAAAAGTAATCTGATTATGTTATGCGTGCTACTTGTAGTGCATTACCCCAACACTGTTTCAGATGAGATTGAAAAACATCTGGTCTCTAGTTTTTGTTTTTTTCACAGTCTGAAAACATCAATAGGTTGTAGAGATATTTGATGGAATCACATCCTCATGTTCTGATATCAAAGAGCAAAGTTCAACTTGCATGAAGTTCTTTTTTTCAACTGGTCGAACAGGAACAAACTCAATTGCATTTGCAATATTTTGCGTTTGTATTTTTTGTATCCATTTTATAGTTTTCACATATATAATTGTATTCATTGGTTTGTTAAATACATAGGCTACACAATATTGCTGTGTTATTACTGTATTATGTTAAATACAGTATCTCTTCAGTAAAAAAAAAAATGGATAATACATTTCAAATCTTGTTTTTCATGCCCTAAAAGCAATTAAAACACATAGGTAAAAAAAAAAATCCTTACCGAGGTTGTCATAATTCATGCATGAAAAGGTTAATGCAATTACATCAGAAGTAACTGTAGAAGTAATCCCTTACCTTACTTTTTCAAGGGACAAGTTAAAAAATTACTGTAATTAATTAATTAATTACACATAACACTGATAATAATAGCGATGATGATGATAATACTAGTAGCCTACTACTGCTAATAATAATGATAACTTACAAATAATAAATATATGAAGGTAAATTATAAAGTTAAATTAAACTTTAAGTTGCTATATACTTTGCTATATACGATTTAAAAACAAATTTTTACATTTGTGTAAGTAGACCTAATCAAAAAATGAGTGCATAGTATCTTGGCAAGCTACATTTTAGCACATGTCAGTATGCTAATAATTCTTACATTTAGAGGAAACAATAAAATCAAACTAAATACATTAATCTTTCTTTCCATCTAAACTAGAATGATGTAAATATCGATTTCATTATATGCAAATTCTTCAGAACATCAGCAAATTACATCTTTTTTGAGCAACAAGTGCAACTTTGTGTGCTAAGACAAGTATATTTTATTATATTTATGTCAGATCTATGATGCTGACCCATGAAATCAGAATAAAATTTGATTAAAGATATTCAAAGAAGTTAGGATCACAAAGTTACTATTACTATACCATTATATAAACTCATATATTCTATAACATCCTTCTATTTTCTATAATAACCAGCCTCAAAAAGCTTGTAAAATAGTACGCTAATATTCTCACACTCTCTATCCATTCAAAAACAATAAGGGATTGTAAGCAAGGGATCCGGTTCCTCTCTTCTGATTGGTCGAGCGTCCCTCGCAAGTGGATTCCCATTGGCTGAGCCACCCTGCTGCAGCGCCCCGCCATTGGAACCTGGAAACAGCGCCACAATTTATTTTCGAGTTGTTGTGTTTGTCGAATGCGTTCGTTTTGTATTCCATTGTTTATTGTCGACAACTGGCATTTCTCCGTTTTCTGACACGTTAAACGAGTTC
Source organism: Phoxinus phoxinus (assembly GCF_949152265.1). Lineage (NCBI taxonomy): Eukaryota > Metazoa > Chordata > Actinopteri > Cypriniformes > Leuciscidae > Phoxinus > Phoxinus phoxinus. The sequence continues at coordinate 17,777,179 of NC_136895.1, read as the reverse complement.
AATTATTAACTCAGTGGTCATTACACTCGTCTTGGCGCGGTTAATACCGCTCGAAGGGCTGGAAGGACCGTTTTAACACATTTGTGGGTCCATATTCACGCTCACACCCTGCAGGATTTGCTGCGTCGCGATTAAAACACAACCAAGACATGAGCAAAGCGTTCAAACATCCCAAAGGTAAGACATTAAATACCCTCCATCAGTTATAAGAAGTTTTAAGCTGTATGTTAATGGTTTTTAACTGTTTCTAGTAGTATTGTAATGTTAGCATGTAAGCTAAGTCTCCCAACTTGCCAAACATATCAAAACATCCTATCTGAGTAACGTTAACGTTATCTAAGATATTTTGAAAGCGCACTCTTCAGGCTAAAGCATCGGTGCATGATCAGATTCAATTCAGCTTCACTTCATTTTTTGGCATTTTTTCCTACAGAATGAATCGTGTACATGTGGATTTTAAAGGGTTGCCAGCCCGCATCTTGGAGAACAGTGTTAGAACAGAAACCCTTCAAAACCTCAGGTAACTACTTAAGCTTTCTCATTCATTGCACCCAAACCACTTTAAAACGTTGTTATTGTTCAATAAAAGTAATGATTTTGCATGCGTTTAAGGTCATCGGACAATGCCCTCAGTCCACTGACATTCCCAACATCTAAAGCCTCTCTCTGGGATCCATCTCCCAGTGGTGATGTTGTCAGTCTGCATTTCTCATATTACAGGTGAGTCTTTCTGTCATCTATATTTGTAAGTTTATGGGTGAACCATATGCTCATATTTTACACCATCAACGTCATGTGATTACTTACTGAACACAATCTTGATTCATTTTGTGAACTATGTACTAGGGATGACGATAGCAAAATGTATTTTGCATTTAGCCTTATTTTGATGTGTATCGCTGTGTTAATTTAAAAAATTTAATAAATTAAATACATTTTTGGCCATTTCTTTGCAGTCAAAGTCGATTTTACTACAATTTATAAACTATCATAGTATTATTAATTAATATTTTAATACTTTGTGTAGTAACTTTGAATGTACCTTTGTCTTTTTTCTTATTTTTCAGTGTAACAACACTTTACAATAAGGTTCCATTTGTTAACACAAAGTTTTGTCTTAGTTTTTTTTTTTTCGTTAATTTCAACATTTATTAAAAACAATAGTTCTATCTGTAAATATTATTTAATGGATGTGAGTAGACATGAACTAACAACGAACAGTTGTATTGTTATTAACTAATGTTAACAAAGATGAATAAATGCGTAACAGATGAATTGCTCAATTTTAGTTAATGCATTATTAACTGGCGTTAACTTATGAAACCTTATTGTAAAGTGTCACCGTTTTTTCTATTTCATTTTTCTATTCCCATTTAACTTTAATTTGTTTTTATTTCAGACTTAGTTTTGTCAATTTAGTTCTTAAACTTGTAACTTAAAAAATTAGAACTAACTGTAATAGTTGTTCATTGAATATTTTATTATAGGTGACTGAGTAGAGTATTTTGTAAAACACTGTTTGAATCATTTTATGATTTTTTTTGTTCTCTCTGTAAAAAAATTATATGTTCAGTAAGTTATAAAAACAAATGTTTTTACATTGCTTTAACTCAATCAAAATAAGTTAAGCAATTTTCAACTTCAGCTTAATGTAATTTAAGTCAAAATGACTTAAACTTCTAAGTTGATTGTACTTTAAAAAAATTAAGGCAGCAACTTTTATTATTTTTTTGCAGTGCAATAACATTTTGTGTCTTTCAGGAATCCAAGACTGTTACTTGTGGAAAAAGCCTTACGTTTAGCTCACCGCCATGCTAGACAGACCAACAAGCCTCAGTTTTTCTGTTTCCTGCTCGGGACGCTGGCAGTAGACTGCGGTTAGTATATTGCCTGTATTTGGACATCTTCATATCTATTCATATTTCGATGTGTTTTAGTGACTAGATCTTATTTTCCTAGACGAGGAAGGTGTGATGATAACCCTGGATCGTTTTGATCCGGGCAGAGAGCAGACGGGATGTCCTGGCAAAGCACCAACTGCCCTGCTCCCTGGAGATATACTTGTGCCATGTGTATTTGAAGGCCAGCATGCTACAGGCAGCACGGTGCACTCGGGGGAGGATTTGAACATCTCATTTAAGGTAATTGATCTGAGAATTGCTGACAGGACATGTTTAGGATCGAATGGCTGGGGCGCTTTCCTCTTGTTGCCATGGCAACTTATTGAGACATAATAGTAGTCAGCTTCACCCCGTAACCTGTCAGTAACAGCTGCCCTGATTGTGACGCAGTGTTCCTTAGAGACAGGTGATTATAATATGTGTGTGGCACTGCTTCCATCTGCCGAGGTTTCCTTATGTGCTTAATTTAACCTGGATGTGTTATTAATATGAACATATATAAAATGTTTATATTCACTTCAGTTCAAAAGTTTGGGGTCAGTAATTTTTTTGAAAAACTAAAACTTTTATTCAGTAAGAATGTATTAAATAAAGAAGTGTCCAAATAAATGCTGTTCTTTTGAATTTTCTATTCATCAAAAAATCCTGCATAAATGTATCGCAGTTTCCACAAAAATATTACAATTGACGATAATAATAATGAATGTTTCTTGAGCAGCAAGTCAGCATATTTGAATGATTTCTGAATGATCATGTGACACTGTAGACTGGAGTAATGATGCTGAAAATTACATTTTAAAAATATATTCAAACGGAAAATGGTTCTTTAAATTGTAATAGTATTGCACAATATTTCTGTTTTACTTTATTTGATTAAATAAATGCAACCTTGGAGAATATAAGGCTATGTTTAGACTGCAGGCAAAAGCGGCCCAAAACCCTACTGATGTGGGCCACTTTCATATGTTCTCCTAAATCAGTTATAGGTCTGATGTTTTGCAATGCAACCTCAAGTCTGAACATTGAGGAAAGACTGTACAAGAAAAACGTTGCTCTCTTCTCCTCCTCGTCTGTGTCCTCGACGGGTGTCCTGATTTGCCCTACCTTTAAAAAAATAATGTGAACAGCCAAACAAAAAAAAAGGATCTGAGCAATAAATCAGAATTGAGCACTAAGGCTTGTAGTGTAAACGTAGCTGTAACAAGGTTAGATGTTGTGGGAAGGAGGAGGCAGGAACCGCCGGCAAACGTGTTTAAAGAAAGACTTTTAAAATAAATAAACGAATACAAAAACGAATGTAAAGACGGCAGCCCCTCACGGTCGTCTGTCGCCACACATAATAAAACAAAACATCAAATAAAATAGTCCAGGCCTTGTCCTCTCTCGTCCTTCCTCCTCTTCTGCTTCCTCTCCTCCGTGAGAGGTACGAGACTGGTGTGTCGTGCAGGTGTCGCTCCTCAGCAATCCTCGTGCCGTTCTCTCACTGCCCTCGGCCTGTTCGCCACAGTAAGGCCCCGATCACACCTGACGCGTTTTTCAGGTTCAACAACGCGAGGCGCACAGCACTGGCCAATCACACAGAACGCGCAGTGCGCTGCGGTTTTTATGTTGCTAGGCAACCACCTAAACAGCTGTCCTGTCAGTCAAGTAAACGTCAAATCAGCTTTTTATTAACTTTATTTACTTGCAGTTAACATTGTGGTAGTTACGGTCCGTGAAGTCGTTAGCTCCTGTTAACCCGCGAGAGCAGCACAAGTTTATTCTCCATCATCGCACTCTCCGGGCGTTCAAAGCAGGTTCAAAGCAACTGTAGCTTTCATCACCACACAGAGCCTGGCTCTCCATTCATTCGATTGGACAGTGAAAAAATAAACGCAATGACGTTGGGCGCTTTTTCCTATCGGAGTTGATTATTTATTTATTTATTTTTTACTTCAAAAACGCAATAGGAAAACAATTGAAAAAAGGCGTGCCTCACTGCAAAAAAAAAAAAAACGCGCCAGGTGCAATCAGGCCTAAGAGACTTCTTTCAAAAGCATTCAAATACACCTGCTCTAAACATTTGAATGGTAGTTTATATTTCATTTTAAAATGCACTATTTTTATATAAATAAAAATATTAAATTAAAACAATAAAATTTGGTCATTTTTATATATTTAAAATAAAACAAATATTAAGGATTTTATTTATCCCTGTTTCATTCTTTACCTTCAAATAAAACAAACCTTGTTAGGGAGCTGGGGTAAACTAAATGGTTATTTCCTTCCAGCATTTTTGTTGTTCGTCTTATTTTAAATTCTATTTAGATGAAATGGTCCATTAATGCTTACTTTCATGTCTCTTTCTAGATGCTTCAACATTTCTGCTGCAGTAAAGAGATGCTGGAGTTGTCCAAACTCCTCACCTTGCGAGCTCGTCTCAGCTGCTCCGAGAACATGGACAGACTCACCTTTGACCTGTCCTGGGCGGCTGTCACAGTGGCATGCACGCTAGATGCCGTCCCTGTCCGGGCAGTGCCCATCATCCCTACCGCACTGGCCAGAAACCTCAGCAGCCCAGCAGGTGTGACCCAAAACAGCAGGAAACGTGGGTAAGGAAGCACTTCTTTTTTTCTTATATGGCCATATGTCCTCCTTAGAATCTTTTTGTGATTTAAAATGTGACATTCTGTCTCAGGTTTCTAACTATGGATCAGACCAGGAAACTTCTCCTCGTACTTGAATCCGATCCGAAGGCTTACACTCTCCCGTTAGTAGGAATGTAAGTACTTTAAGTGTTTAGAAAAGGTGACTGTCTTGCTGTCTTTATTCAGCCTGTTGGAAGGTATAATAATTCAGCCCCATTAATTACATGCTTGGAGTCTCGCAAGATGTTCAGATAGGTGTGTAACAGTTGTTCTCCTGTGGCAGATGGTTGAGTGGCGTTACACACATCCATAATCCTCTGGTGTGGGCGTGGTGTCTGAGGTACCTGCACAGCTCCGCCCTCCAAGACAAGTGAGTGTCCCATCCATCTGCTCTTTCGCCAATAAATCAGTTAGCTCCAAGAAGGGCTCAAATATAAAGACAACATGAAATTTATGTGTATGTTATTCTGATTAAAAATATTTTCATAATCTTTCATTTATAATAGCTTTCTCTGCAACTGAAATGATTTTTTTTATGTAACCATAAAATTAAATAATTATAAAAAAATAAATTAAAGTTAAATAATAAAATATTACCCCACTTTTCATGATATAATCATGATGCTGATCATAATACAGAAATGAAATGCATTCTTCTGAATGCAGCTTCATGTTTTATTTATTTTCATAGATAATTGTAGATCACTGATCTGTTGTTTATGAACGCATTTGTTTTAATATTATTGTTGATGTTAATAAAAGTAAATGTGATCTCTTCATTGTGTTGCTTGAATTTGTGAAATCAAAAAAAAAAAAAAAAGATCAAACCAAAAATTCCTGTTCATGTCTACATCTGATGGCTTTCCAGAGTGATGTCAGAGGGAGGCGCTTTCCTGGTGGTCCTGTATTCTCTGACTCACCGGGATCCGGAGTTCTACCAGTGTAAGCCATGTGTCGGGCAGCAGCAAATGAGCTTTCAGCTGCTCACCAGCACAGAGTCGTTCACACTTTACAAGGTCAGTCTGTCTATGCCTTTGTACTCGACAAATTAAATTTGAATATGCCAAGGTCTATAGGAAACATTTTTCCCCTTTTCATGCAACCTGTACTGATAATGTGTAATCTGATTATGAAATAAATTTGTAATATTTCTTAAGCAATTGTGTTTTTCCAATTGATCTTTGGATTTTGTGTTGTACTAATTGGTTTTTATGGTTGCTTTAATTAAGTTTTTAATCATACTACATATTTTACCAATACAGAATGTAGAACCTTCAGAAGGACGACCTCTACAATTTGAGCTTAGTGCTGAGAACCAAAATCAGGAAACTGTGCTGTTTGAGGAATTGCTCTCTCAGACTGTGTTAACAGGGTACAGTCTTTTTATTTATCTAAAATTTCAACTTATTTAATTGAGATTTATGTTTGGCTGTTTAGTGTATCTGACAGAAATGAATACAATATTTTCAAAGCAAGAAGAAATATAACACACTATATCTGCTTTGTCTTATCAGGATGACTCTTGCAGCATCTTCAGTTGCTCCTCAGAATAAATTGTCTATCAGTGATCATGACTCAGGTGTAGAAGATGAAGACCTCTCTCCTCGGCCATCTCCAAACCCTCATCCTGTCAGTCATCAGGTTTGTTAACTTATGGCCTTGCACCCCTAATATACCTCTATATTCAGGGTGGATTACCATTAGCAGGTTCAAATATTCTTTCTTTTTTTCTTCTTCTTCAGACTAGGCGTGTTCATCCTTCAGTTCCAGAACTCTCTATGGTATTAGATGGAAGTTTTTTGGATGCAAGTTTTGTTAAAGCACAAGACTCAACTCCTGTTCCTCACAGCTTATCAAATGTTCAGCGGAGAAGCATTAGTCCTGCCCACCAGGGCCTCTCAGTGTTGAGACCTCCAGAACAGAGTAGTGTCCCTGGACCACCCCCAATCCGAAGACCACTAACTTCTGTCCTCTCTCACCCGAAAAACAAATTACATCCTTATGCAGGACAACAAACACCACAACCCAATGCAAATAGAAAATCCCTGCCCTTAATAAGATCAAGAGAGGGCTCGTCAGCATCATCCATATCATCGTCTTCATCTTCTTCCTCAACAAAGAATGCTGCTTCGCCCAGTGGCTCTTTTCATCAACAAAGACACCGTTCTTCGCAAGGTGTTCCGACCAAACCTCAATCAGTTTATTCCGAACCTCCAACATCGGGTCACTGCAGTGGCAGAAATAGTTCAGGAATGCCTACCCAGACCCCCATCCCTCATCCGCCCCAACACAGACTCTGCCATAGCACCCCAGCCACCAACCCTTGCAGCTGCTGCACCAACCAACCCAGCCATGTTCCCATGTATCAAAACAACTGGCAAGGGCCACCGGTGTATCCCACTGTTGTGCACAATCCTTGTGGTTTTCATTACGGCGCTGAGAGTGTCCCACCTAGGGATCACTGCCTCTCGCCTTCTCGGCAATCTTTGGGTTGTCGCATATCTCCCACTAAAAGTCCTGTTTGCCATCCTGCTGTTCCAGTTCACTACTCTCCATCACCCAGTCCGTGTTTCCCCAAAGTTAATCCCAAAAAAGGTTCTGTTGAGCAAGTCCCTTCCTGTCAAGCCCAGTGCTGCCAAGTCCAGGACACCCCTGTGGGTCTACTTCCTGCTGATGCGTACAGGATGCTCATGGATCAAGAGCGTCAGTTGAAGCTACTACAACTCCAGGTTCGTATTAGTTTTTCATTGTTTTTGCATTGACCTGTCATCGCTGATTGTTAACAGACTTTCCTCAACAGATTCAAAAACTCCTTGAGTCTCAGAGCAAGACGATTCCAGTATCATCTAGCGAATATGCTCAGCAGGAAAGAGCCAATCAGATGGCAACATCTCCACCTAAACTAACAAGTGTCAGTGTTGCTGTAGGAACAGGTACTATGACGGAAGGTTGTTATATTTATTATCAGTTCCTTTCAATGTCATGAATTTCTTGTCTATTTTTTGTTATTTAGGGGCGAGTTTGTTTTGGACCGCTCCCCAAGAGGCCCCCACACATAAGGCCTCAAGTCTGGATTGGCAAACCGAGATGGAGCCAAAGTCTGAAGGTCAAAACAACAGTACAGTCACTTCCAGACTCGGATCTGAAAATGCATTTCATTACTCTGAAGAGCAGAGTCCAGGATCTCAACATCCAACATCTCCACAACACGAGTAATGAGCGCTGTTTTTTCAGAAACCATTTTTTTTAACCAATTGTTAACCTCTTGAAGTCCATTATACTTGGTTTGTAGAAGGCTGTTATGTTTTTGTTTTCCAGGCAGTGTTTAATGTTTATTGTGACTTTATTTGTCTTATGCAGCATGTCGTCTGGTTTTGGAGCCCATTCGTTTTCCAGTCCAGTGTTGGGAGAGAGTGCTAGCATGTATTATCCCTCACAGTCACAGAGCCAAAATTTATCTCAAAATGGAGAAATGGACGACTCAAGATTTTACCAAGAACTACTGGTATGGCCCCATTTTTAAGCTTTAGTTGCAATTTTCACGTTTAATTTGAAATTGACACAGTGTTAATGTTCAAACTAACTTTGATTTTAATTTCTGCTCTAGGGTCAGGTGCAAAGTCGTCTGCAAGGCTCCACGGTTGTGGTTGAAAAGGTAGAGCAAGACCAACAGAGTGTCTCAAACAGACAAAGTCTGTCCCCTGTAGGTCGTCAGTCAAGAAAATCACCGACAACATCCATAGCCCAAACTCAAAAAGCTAAGCACAGATCCAGTCCACCAGATCAGGACCGTGTCTTAAGTGCAACGTTGAGACAACTCCAACAGTTCGGGGTGAACGTAGACTTGGACTCTTCCCAAGCAAAGATGACACGTGCAACTGTCGAGAGTGCCAGGTAATGACATAGTCTGACAGATTGTTTAATCAAAGCATTATTAAAAGTTGTTTCTAACACATTTTCTCTCTTCAGTACCCTCGCTGGCATAAATCCTGATGCAGTGATTTCAAGACTAGCTCTTTCCGAACCAGTGGGGACCAGCATTTGGGGACCAAGCGGCAGTGTAGACCTCAGCCTGGAGGCCAACGCTATTGCACTTAAGTATCTAAGCGACTCGCAACTGTCAAGACTCTCATTGGGTGGTCAGTCCTCCAGGCCATATCCAGACCCTGGTGCGGTTCTCCTGAGAAGACCTGCTGAAAAGAGCAGTGTTGGACTCAGTATAATGTCCCCCAGCAATATGTCTCTAGCTACCTGTAAGTACATGAAGAAATACGGACTGATTGAAGGAGAAAACAGTAGTGAGGAAGAGCAAGAGGACGCCGTTCTGGTAGACTCCGCTCTCGGGTGTTCCGTACAGCATGAAACGTCCAAGAACGTGAGCGTTAGGCAAGACCGTGAAGAACAAAGTGCTGTGGTTCTCAAAAACATTACAAACAAGGCAGTCACCAATCTCTATATGACTCCTGTTGACTCTCAAGAGCAGTTAATTCGAGACTTGCGGCCCAAAATGCAGCTGCTTATGCGTGGCGGGAAGAACCTGGAGAAAGAGAATGACGCAAAGAATGTCCTGCCTCAACGTAGGTCCTCGCTAACTGAAAACCAGAGGACGCAGGAGGTCACGGAGCCTCAGGGGTCAGTGGGAAATTTCCTGGATCTGAGTAGGTTACGGCAGCTGCCCAAGCTCTTCTAAAATGCACCATTTTCCAAATGGTCACAGAGTTGTTTCTGTGTGTGAAAGGGATTCAAGGGATGTCTTTCTGTTTTAATGCAATCCTCAAATTTCTTTCATTGTTTGTTTACATAGTATATAACATGATTTTATTTTTAAAAGTGTACAGACCCTTTTCAGTAAATGATTTTAAGTATGTTTTATTTCTGTAAATTGTCTTTTGTAACCCAAAGGGGCCTTGTGTGAAAACTTGAAGGATTTTTACATTTACCTTGTGACTCCTTATGTTTCATGTACAGCAACCGAGTAAAATGTCATGTATGAAGTGACGTACTCCAGGCAGTATTGTTTCATTTTCCCTTTACTATAATTTTAAACATTTTTAAAATCTTCTCTTTTGTTTTTGACATTACTTGACTCTGATTAGCTGATCAGCTACATTAGCTGATCAGCTACATTAGCTGATTTACCTTAAGTCGGACAATTTCAAAGGGAGAAATTTTGCTCAAGTTTTTTTTTTCTTCACAAAAGTCTTGTGTTCTGTATGTTCTTTTAAAATGACTTTATGTACATGTATCAGTCTCTTAATTAAAGTACATATTATTTTATATAACTTCATTTGAGTTTTATCAATGACCATCACAACCTTGTTCACATATCCTGATAGATCAGGAAAAATGCAGCTCAGTCAACAAATTATTAGGTAAATGTTTAGCAAAAACACCTGGCAACAAAACCGCATAGATTTACATAAAAAATACAGAATGGAGGCTCTTTTGACTTGTGCTGGTAAGTTACCACTAAAGATGGTTTCTACATCCAGAACATCCTAGAAACTGCATAGCAAAGTATTAAACAATTTCATGGTGGTGACTTTTGCATGCACAAGAACCATTTTCTTCAAAACATTTGTTCAGACACAAAAGCTCAGAGACACACAACCTCTTGAGTTTCTCATCACCCTTTACCAAATCTAAAGAGGCTCCTCAGTGATTATGGGCTGTGTTTCAAAACCTAGCCGTTTTTTTTGAGCCAACAACAAGCATTGTACATTACTAATGCTGTCTATGCAAGTTTTGAGACTCTTAACTCCATGCAGGACACGATCTTGATCTGTGGATGATCTCCGGTTGCGCAATCCTGGACTTCTCTCTCACTTGAGCTCTGAGACTCAGTCAGACAGTCCAAAGAAACTTTCATTACAGCAGCAGGCGAAACTCGCCCTTCTTCTGTGAAGATTGAGCTGAACCAAATATTGTGAGTATATATTGTACTGCTTATATCATGTAGATGTATTGTCCTTTACGGTTCTGTTTTTTATATATACCGTTTAAAGAGGCTAAAACCATGCGAAGAGTCTAAAGCTTAGGAATGCAGCAGCTTAGCTTGAATCCCGTTTAAAACGCTAAAAATCGACATTTCTGCAGTGAATGGCGTTAAATCTAAGTGTAGTTCGACTAAAACGCCTAAAACTATTACAATCGAGCGTTGTAACGTTAAGCGTTACTAAGTCGCATCAACCGGCGTAGCTGCTAGCATAAATGCTAACGCTCACGAGCACATTATTCAGTAAGAAACTAATACTATATTTTACTACCGGTTAGTGTTTAGTTTTTATGCTTTAAAATTTATTAAATTAACTAAATATTATTTCAATTACCAATGGTTTTAACGATACTTCCGTTTTAACTGAACAAATGACGTTTAGCCGAACGCTACAAGCTTTGTTTTGTTAGCACACCGGCTAGCTGTTTAATATTCAAATTTCATTTCGGTTTAAACTGTCGAAATGCACATTTATATAAACTTAAATTTGATGTGCAATGTTTATATGTAGAAAACATCTCGTGGTGCTAGGTAGGTATTAGTAAGGTGTTTTTGTTTTATTAGAAATAGCTATTGATCAACCTGCGAGCTGACTAGCATAACAGATTGACAATCTTAGCTTCTAAATAAGTCATGTTTCTTTATCATAGCGTGGCATTTGGCAAAACAAGCGAGTAGGATATATATATATTCTATGTATATATTTAAAGGTATAATTGGGTTCCATATATTTAAAGTTTTACGTGCGTTTTGTATTATTTTCCAGTTATATCCAGCTCTAGTCAAAGGGCTTTGTCTCTTTCTTTCCTGTCCTGAGGGGTTCGATGTTATGCAAAATATTACATAGAAACCTGATTTTCTCAAGAAGTGTTTGACTACGAGTTTCTTGGAGGGTCATTTAATAATTATCCATTTGATTTGCCTTATTTGGCTGCTAAATCTAATGGGATCGTGATGATGCACACGTGCTTATTGTCTCTTTCTTAGCACAATATGTAAGATGGATGTAGTTTTTGTATATTGTTAAATCACGTGGAGTTGGATAAATAAGCTCGACCATTTTTAAAATCAAGTGATGCTTAAAACCTTTTTATCCTGTTTTAGGGGGTTTCCAATAGACAAATGGCAAGAGATAAGTCAACATGCTTTGAACTGAGGTCGTTTTTTCCATGACTGCATTGGCATCTGAACATATTTTTTTTTCTTTTTGAATTTCATGCATGAGGATCAGGCATGTAAATTACCTTACTGATTCATATTAAATAAATGTACCTTCACATTAGTCACATGAGGTTGACAAACAGGTCACAATGTCATGATTACACAGCATTTTCGGCATCAATTCCTTGTTTGGAGATGCTGGGTAATACAGTTAAAATTATACCAAATGGCCATCTTAAGCTAGCTTGTTGGCGTTTATATATATATGTATGTGTATATATTTATATATTATTATATATGCATATATAGCAAGCTTGTTAGGATGGCCACTAGATCTATATATACCATATATATATATATATATATATATATATATATATATATATATATATATATGGTATATATAGGTCTAGTGTATATATATATATATAGATAGAGAGAGAGAGAGAGAGGTTCCCATTTCCTCAATCACACACAAAACTTAAATATAGTTATTGGGAAATCCAGATACAATGAATTTATGTCATAAAGAAAATGAGTGGGTGTGGCCTCCTAAAACGGTGCTTTTGATGGCTGCCACAAGAGGAAGTACCTTTGTTGCATGGGTGGCTGCTGAAGATAACAGCACATACTTGAATGTTACATATGTATGCACCCATTTGGTAAGACAATGCATGTTGTTTATATATATATGTATTTATTCTACACAAATTATTCTTGTTTAAATATAGTGTTTCTATATTATTTGGTTTGTTTACTCATCACATTTTTTTAAGGGGTCAATCAATTCGCACACTTGCACATAGCCTAACTTGTGCTAAAAATACCTACAGGAATCCTTGCGAATGTTCTTGGTGGCGTCATTGCGATTAGGTGGAGTCCTGAATCTGAATAGTTTCAGTGTTGATTTGTACACCTTCTCCAACATTCAGAAAGGAAACAGGTGTGTTACATGTGACCCTGTCATTTTATTTTCAGCTTCCCTTTGTCAATGAAGCATGAGTGTGCAACTGCCGCGCATGTGATAGAAACTGTGATCTTTGTTATGGCTCATGTTTCTGTTCCCTATAGGTCAGTTTTTTTCCTGCCTTGCGTCTAAAAACATGTTCACGCAGCTTTGATATTTGCTAGATGAGTCACAGCGAGGGGCACATAACTTGATTTGAGCTTGAACGCTTCCTTGTGATGTCTCCCTCTGGAGCGGTCGAAGCAGTTGTTTTACTCATCATTAGTCATTTGAAATCCCCTTGGTTTTGTGCTGCGGAGGAGTTGTTTTTGTTATATAATGGCTATATTGGGCAGCGCTAAGGTACGGTCGCAGACTAAGCTGTAATAAATGATGAGTCAGGTTATTGCTACTGTTCTGAATCTGGACTTCCCAGGTCTGAATGTTTTATAGAGCTCATGTTGTCGTGCTGGAGAGGCGTTGTCAGGCTGATGACAAAGAGTTTAAATGTGATGATGGCTGAAAGATCTTTCCTGGTTGGTTTTCTTAGATACCAAAATAAACCTACTGTACTCGAGTCAGTGATAAGATTGTCAACGATGACGGAAAAGAAAAATCTTTACAAAAATAACATGTCATGTGATTTTATGCACTAGTGATTGAAGGCTATCTTTGTATTCATGTTGTTGTTTTTTTCGGTTTTTTTTTTTTTTTCAACAAAGGTCAAGTAGCCAAGTAAAAATTGTCTTTGCTTCTTTCCTGATTATTAACTAAACAGTTTTTAAACTTATTTTTCATTAAGTATGAAAAGTATTTTTTTTTAATAAACAAAGTTTTGGATATCATGACATGGAAGTTTTCCTGAGATTTGATCTAAAAAGAGATGCATTAAAGTGAGCCGAATGTTTAATTTTTTTTGTTTGTGAAACCATTTAAAATTCAGTATGACAATTTAGGCCTATGTAAAAGATGAAAAACTGAATTTTGGTTTTATTGCCTTTGTCCGACTCCTTTTAGATAATTTTTTTTGTTCGTTTTTACTAACTTTTAGACTTTTCATTAATTGTATTTTTTTTGTGTTATTAATGACAGTTTAAATGGCGGCATTAGCTTACATTTCTCAGGGCCGTCTAGTGTTATATACTGGGATTTTAATGTTTAATTAAAGGCCTTTTTGGTTATATTATGCATCAAAAAACTCTAATTTTAAATGAATTTAACTCTTAAAATTTATTTTGTTAGTTAGTTTTGAAGTCGTGAGAGAGATTTTATTTATTTTCTTTAACAAAAGTTATTTTATTTTAAAGTCAACATGAAACGGAAGTTGCGATCGTCTTTTCTTCCCTAATGTGGCGTAGCCTATCCGAATGAAATGGCGTTTTGAATTGGTCGATCTCATGTGAGTGACAGGATGTCCCGCCCTCACGCCAGTAAATGCATCATCAGAGAAGAGGGAGGGGAAGTATTTTTGATTAAAAATGACAAGGGGACATGAATTTAAAAAAGTATTATTCTAATAAATATTTAAATGTTTCATAAATACAAGAAATGTAACATTGATTCACACAGGTTTGTTGTGCTTATGTTTCATAAATGAGGCTCAATTTAGGTATGGTATTAGAAATGTGTTTTGAAGTTTTATTTGAATAAAAAGAATTTGGCATGTTGGAATGAGCTAGACATTTTTTTGTTATTTGTTATAACATCATTGTTATTTTTGTCTTGCAGGTTATGTTTTTCACACTATGTGCTGAACGCCCCCACAATGCCAGGAACTATTTAAGAACTGTGATCTTTGGAAGAGCTTTATCGGTTCCAGTGGAACCTCTAGGACTTACCGCCGTATCGCTTTACGCAAAACGCACATTGATCCAAATGCAGCAATAAGAGAAGATTTCGGGGACCGGTGCATCACAGACCGCGCTTTGCTACAATGCCCGTGCAAGCCCCACAATGGACCGAGTTTCTGTTGTGTCCCATCTGCACGCAAACCTTCGAGGAGAGCCACCGCAAGCCCATCAGCCTGGGCTGCGGGCACACCGTGTGCAAAATGTGCCTGAACAAACTGCACCGCAAGGCCTGCCCATTCGACCAGACCGCCATCAGCACGGACATCGAGCAGCTGCCCGTCAACACTGCGCTGTTGCAGCTCGTCAGCGGCCAGGTGAGTCTAAGGGGTTTTACACGGCACCGTTTTCACCTAATCACTTTAAACTTTTTACGCGTTTTGGCCGTTCTTTTACACAACATCAGCGCTTTGGGTTCCCGAAAACGCAAACTTTTGAAAACTGGTTACAAAGTACAAGTTTTTTAAACCGTCTCCATGTAAACAACAAAAACGCAAATCTCTGAAAACGATGACGTCAAGCACATGTGCATTACATGTTCAATCTATAGTGTTACAACGCCATCTAATGGCCTGGCAGCAGAATACAGCGATTTTAGTCGTGAACGGGGATCGTTTTGACAATGGTGTCAGAGAAGGAAAAACTTCTCCGTTTTAAGCAAATCGTTGTCGTGTAAACGTACCCTAAATGTGCAGTCACATCGCATCGGCAAAATTTCATGACTAAAAGTCATTGTGTAGCGATGTATGAAGTACAGTTCACATAGGAGTCACTTAGAAACCAATCTGTTTTCTGCATAAGAAACTTTTCATCATCTTAGTTGCTGTTGAAATGAATAGATCTCGCCTGTAAAAATTTGCAGAACTATGATAAATGTGACCGCATCTTAATGCTACAATTCCCATGCAAGGCCCTCAGTTCGCGGATTTGCGTGACCAACATGAACATGTAGGGGCGGAGCCATCAAGATAGGGGTGTGATAGTTTTTTTGTAGGCGTCTATTTGCTTTGGTGATTTCAAATATCAACAGCGTTTACAAGAAATCGCTTACTGCACCTTTAATACACAGCTAAAATTCCCATGCAAGCCCTGCAACTCGCAAATTCGTAACCAATTTGAATATGAGCTGAGGAAAACTTTTTGCCCTTTTCTGATTCCTTTTAAAAATCACTGGATTTCACCCTCAAAAATTTGCAGAGCAACAATAAATATGACGGCACATTAATGCACAGCTACAATGCGCATGCGATCTCCTGAATTTGCATGAGCAAAACATGGCAGGGAAACCATTTTCTTTCACACAAAACTCCCAATTGCAGAGATCCCTATTGAAATGACTGGATTTCATCCGCTAAAATTCGCAATTGTACATGTGACTGTACCTTAATGCGGTGTTTCCCAATCCCAAACCTGTACCTGAAGGCACACCAACACTACACATTTTCCAACTCTTCCTAATCAAACACCTGATTCAACTTATCAGATCTTTAGTAGAGACTCGAAGACTAAAGATATGCGTTGTTAGTGGGCCTCCAGGAACAGGGTTGCGAAACACTGCCTTAACGCACTGCTACATGCCGCCCCAGTGCACAACACCTTTACTTTATTGACTCTGTTTGCTTTATGGATGAAGTTGAACAGCGAGGATGAGGAAGTAAAACTACAGTGGTTCCTTGTCACCTAAACATTGTGCTTTTTCCCCTTTTCAAATTACCTTGATAACAATCGCACAAACAGTACAGCAGTTGTGTTTTGGTGGAGTGTGTTTATCACAGTGTTCACTGCATCCACTCGTTTCTGAATCAAGAGGACGAGCAGAACGTGACAGGTACAGCGTGGAGAGGTGGAGCTCAGGGCGTCGGGTTTCTAAAGATCAGCTCGCGGTCGTTCCGGTCTGGTTGCATTTCAGCCCTGATGTGACATACCAAAGCGTGAGAATGCATGATAGGAGGCAGTAAAAACACACTGGTTCTTCACAAACACAGCCAAAAGAGAACCAGGAATTCGAATCAACATCTGCCAGTCATTCCCAGGGTTGTCTGCGAAAATACTTCTATTCTGCACACTCTATGGCAGATTTGACTGTCGCAGCTATTACATAATTGTCTAGTCGCGATTATTTCTGATGACTGCAGTCACTGATCGCTTCATTGCGTTCAAATAAGGGAATTTAAGCAAACACAAAAATGCCACGCTGTCACATTTGCGCAACTGCAGATATTTTGGTTCGTTTCAGGTTTTCACACAAAGCTGATGAGAGCGTTTGTCCAAATCTGAAATGAGCAGCATGTTAAAAATTGTCAACTACCGGTACACAGAAAATGACTGCCTTAAAATGAGTAAAGACAAAAGTTAGGAAATTAGCTCAGAAAATATTACTGTTGGAAAAAATGATTGCTATTACTACTACTACTACTACTAATATATTATTCAGTTGGGATGGGTACCAAAAATTACAGTGCGAATCACCAAAAAGAGAGATTTTTAATAATATCTTCATATTTCAGTATTTAGAATTATATTATTCATGTAATTCTATCCAGTGGAATGTTTGTTTATCTACGCAAAGAAACTCAAAGGTCTTTATTCCTGCAAATGACTAGAAATAGGAGTAAATATTTGTTTGTACCACTATTACTATTACTACTAATATATTTACATAACACAAAGTGGTTGGAAGTATTTCTTCCTATTTTAATATTTAAAATCATATTATTCATATCATTATGAATTATATTAAACCCATTTATAATATTTTCTTATATATTGCCATTTTCAAATGTCAAAACAAACATATTTATGATAGTCAGACATTTTAGTTTAATATACAATTAGATTTTTTCTCAATAAACTCCTAATTACTGCTTATTAGTAAGGTTGAGTTTAGGTATTGGGTAGGATTATGTATGAAGAACATGGTCATGCAGAATAAGGCATTAATATGTGATCTATAAGTACTAATAAACATTTTTATTATAAACATGGAGCTTGATTGAAGTTTGACAATCTATTAAGACAATAATACGCTACTGAAATGGAAATCTATTGTTACTTAGTTATAAATGTCTTTACTGTCACCTTTGATTCATTTAATGTGTCCTTGTTGACAAAGTATTAATTTTTTTTTTTAAAGATTATAATTAAAAATCAATGTACCATTTTAAAGTTTCAGTTCTAAAGCTTGAGTCTGCACTCAGAAATCCAGTTATTAATATGACCATTAATCAGCCAAACCTCATAACCATGACAGCCCAACCTTATGGTCAAAGCAGTCGTTCCTCTCTCTGTTTTTGATGATAAATCACGTTGTTATGAGAATGGTTGCTCAGCGTGATGCAGGCTGTGGGTGTGAACGTGTTCTGTAAAAGAGGAATGTCCACAGCCCCATCAAATGCTGGTCAGTTATGTGAAGAATTCCCGCAAGACGTTATAGACGAGAACTATCTTTAACACAGTAACAGACAA
The DNA here is from genome assembly GCF_949152265.1 of Phoxinus phoxinus. NCBI lineage: Eukaryota > Metazoa > Chordata > Actinopteri > Cypriniformes > Leuciscidae > Phoxinus > Phoxinus phoxinus. Next base: position 17,759,237 of record NC_136895.1, on the reverse strand, counting down.
ATGTTGTTGTTTTTTCTCTCCTGCAGGCACCCAAACCTTCCCCCGTCACTTTACTGACAGCGGCAGAGGACGTCCAGCACTATGAGGAGTCCCGCACATGTGTGGAAGACCTGGCGCTCTATCTCAAACCCCTGAGCAACACCAGAGGTCCCTGCCGTTTGTTCATTTATTCAGTAGAAGTTAGCTTATGCTTTCAGGGTTTTTACGAGATTTATCATCACACTCGTATGTCATCAAAATGTAATTAGATTGCGATTGCACCGCAAAAAGAAACAAAATCTACTTGCATTTTTTTTTTTTTTTTTTTTAAGTGTTTATGGTTTTTAAGTGATTCATCATAAACATTCATTCGTCATCAAATGCATCAAGACAATTGGATTGTGATTGCGCCGCAAAAAGGAACAGTTTTAGATTTTTTTTTTTGTAATACATTTAATTCTTTATTTATTTTATTTGGTGATATTAAATTGTATTGTTATTTATTGATGCTTTTATTTATTATTTTTAAAAATAGTTTGGATACCTAACAATTCACCTTGTTTATCGCTTTTAAAGAATTCATCATAAACATTCATACATCATCAAATGCATCAAGATATCATAATTGTATTGCGATTTTGCCACAAACTATATATCTTTTTTTTTACTTTTTTTGTTTTATTGTTATTTATTCACTCATTTATTTTTTATTTTTACAAATTGTTTGGATACCTAACAATTCACCTTGTTTATCGCTTTTAAAGAATTCATCATAAACATTCATACATCATCAAATGCATCAAGATATCATAATTTTATTGCGATTGTGCCACAAACTATATTTCTTTTTTTTTACTTTTTTTGTTTTATTGTTATTTATTCACTCTTTTATTTATTTTTACAAATTGTTTGGATACCTAGCAGCATAAACATTCATACGTCATCAAATGCATAGAAATATCTTAATTAGATTGCGATTGCACCGCAAAAAGGAACAATGAATGGTTTAATTATTTAATTTAATTATGCTAAATATTTATTTATATGCTAAATTAATGTATTAATTATTGTAAATATTTGATTTATTTATTGACAATTGTTTGGATACCTAACAATTCCCAATGTGTATCATCCTTCGTGTCATTTATTAATGAGTGAAAAGGCTCAGTTAACGCTTGGGTTTTGCTGGTCTTGGTCCGTGCAGGTGCCGGGCTGAATGGCGCCGCTCAGAGCGTGCTCAGCAGACCCATGCAGCGGAAACTGGTGACTCTGGTGCACTGCCAGCTGGTGGAGGAGGAGGGCCGCATCCGGGCCATGCGGGCGGCCCGTTCTCTGGGTGAACGTACCGTCACTGAGCTCATCCTCCAGCACCAGAACCCCCAGCAGCTCTCCTCAAACCTGTGGGCCGCCGTCAGAGCCAGAGGCTGCCAGTTTCTCGGCCCTGGTAAGATTTGACCATCACAACGTGATAGCAGGCCAGTGAAATAATATGTGGGTACTAACTAAAAATTGGTTGTCGTCCAAAAGCCATGCAGGAAGAAGCATTGAAGCTGGTTCTTCTCGCTCTGGAAGATGGTTCGGCCCTCTCACGGAAGGTTCTGGTTCTGTTCGTGGTTCAGAGACTCGAACCACGTTTTCCTCAGGCCTCAAAAACCAGCATAGGACACGTGGTGCAGCTCCTCTACAGGGCCTCCTGCTTTAAGGTGCCTCTACTTTTCCTTTACCATATTCAGGGTTCCTTCGCAGTTTGGAAAAGTATGGTATTTGAATGTGCGTGTGGCACCACTCAAACCAGCAAAAGTTAAAGGTGCAAGTGATCGTCTAAATCAGGATGTACTTTGCTATCTGGTGACCGTTAAACATCAAACCACATTTACAGTATCAAACTGATGTGTCAGAGGTAAATATGTGTCAGTTATAAAGCGTTTCAGGTTTCTTCTCATCATGTCAGTGCATGTTTTCACTTCGAGAAAACAAAATACTTACAGACTGCTGTACTATATACCAAAGATAATGCTGAAAATAATGCTGTATGAAGAGGCTTGGAAATTTGAGTCAGGAAAAGTTTGGCATTTTGAAATGAAAAAAAAAAAAAACTTTTGTTAAATGTATAACATTTTGTTTGTTTTATCCTCAGGTCACTAAACGTGATGAGGATTCCTCCTTGATGCAGCTGAAGGAGGAGTTTCGCACATACGAGGCTCTTCGGAGAGAACACGACTCTCAGATCGTCCAGATCGCGATGGAGGGCGGACTGCGTATCGCCCCTGACCAGTGGTCCTCACTACTGTACGGCGACCAGTCCCACAAGTCCCACATGCAGTCTATTATAGACAAGGTATGAACTCGCAGAAAGTATTATTTTAAGATTTCACTAGGTGGTGCTGTAGGTACTACCCAGTGTTACATGTTTGAATTCTCCAGTAACACCCCTCCCTGTGTAGAGAGCGCATTTAGGGTGTAGCAAACGTCACGTCGTGCATAAAAACATGTTGATTTTGTCTGTTGGTATGTGGAGTATGTGTTTATGTGGCTTTGTGTGTGTTTTAGCTGCAGACACCAGCATCATTTGCTCAGAGTGTTCAGGAACTCACAATTGCCCTTCAGAGAACCGGAGATCCTGCCAATCTCAACCGCCTCAGACCCCATCTGGAGCTGCTGGCAGACATCGACCCCAGCCCAGGTCTGTCGGCCTGCTCCGTTCACACATATGCCAGTACAACCATTACACATTCATAAAAACATAATCGTCTGAATTTGTCTGCCTGTTGTTTTGCGCTGATAGATGCCCCTGCGCCCACATGGGAGCAGCTAGCCAAAGGGTTGGAAGCGGTGCGGACCGTCGTTCACGGACTGGTGGATTTCATCCAGAACCATAGCAAGAAGGGAGGTGATCAGCAGCAGGTCGGTAACCAGATCACAAACATAAAAATATGAACTTTTCAACATTTAAATACTTGAACAAAATAATGATTTAGAATCGTCTCATGATTTACAACCAGTGTTTAGAAGATGAAATGGCTTGTATTTCAGCAGCAGCAGAAGCACACCTTTTTCTACATTTTGGGACAATAGTCGTTTTTATCCAAAGTTGCAAATTTAATTTGGGCGCAAAATTGGAATATCGCATAAAACATTTGCGAATAAAGCACCGTTTCCATCCCATGTGTTCAAGAGAACAAAATCATGACTTCCTGGGAAATGAAAAATGAATTCTGTAATATTGTAAGGGAGGAAACTGTGGCTCTTTTTCGCACATCATAAATGACTTGCGCCTCAGAGCTCGCAGACGAAACGCAATAAACACCGTCATGTTATCACGTGTTCCATAATGTTTGGGAACGCTGTCGTGTAAGATTGGGAGGGCATTATACCAAATCATTTTTATGACAGACTTTAACTCAGGCACTTCAGAATTATCAAACCAACATTTGAGATGCTGTGCGATGAGATTGGATAACTGGATTAACCAGCGGACCTTCCTCTGAAGCAAAATCACGTGGTGTTTTTTTTTCTTTTTTTGTATGCAATATCCCAAAGTTTTCATAAAAATAGGTGGATGGAAACATTTATTGACTAATTGTCTATATATCAGTGTTATGTTAGTATTTATATACTATACTATTATAGTTTTCTTATCAGCATTTTCTGTTTAACTGTCTGTAGAAACAGTTTTTTTCTATTTAGCTTTCGTTTATTCAGAAAGGTCGGAAACAAAATCGCAGATTGCAAACATTCAAATACCTTGCACTAAAATACGAGTAAACATATCTCACTTCCTGCCCACAGCCACCTCAGCACAGCAAATACAAGACCTACATGTGTCGGGACATGAAACAAAAAGGCGGCTGTCCTCGTGGAGCAAGTTGCACCTTCGCTCACTCTCAGGAAGAGCTTGAAAAGTGAGCGGCACGTTAATGATGTTAAATACTACGGAATAAGCATTAGCACCAGCTTAACCTTCTCTTCTCTGACGACAGGTACCGTAAGATGAATAAACGTCTGGGATTGCGCCGACAGCTCAGTCAGTCCCTGACCCAGCTGAACGAGATAGACTTCGGCGCTGGTCTGTTACCTGACGAGGGGCCGCTGATGGAGGGCCTTCCACGCAAATCCTCTTCCATCACCAATGGCATCCTAGCAGCAGGACCTGGATCTACTCTGGCCCACCTGGTTTCCAGAGGCTCGGACCCGTCTTACGATCCATCACACAAACCGGGGAAGATGGACTCGGGGAGCCACAGTGCCCCTGGCTCACCTCCAGACTCGTGAGTTAGATTTATTGATTGGTGTTTCTGTGATTTTGCCAAGTAAGACATGTTCCTGGATCAACATGTCTCGTTGATCCTGGAACAACATTGCTGTCTAAAAACATAGTCCTAAGCATATCCCTACTCCTAAACCCAACCTATGACTTACCCCTAAAATCAGAGGGGAATGATAGGGGAATGACACTGATGTAAAAGCACCTAAACCTGACATTAACTGTAAAACTCCCTCAAATCTGATTGGTTGATTGGAATGTTGTTTCAGGATCAACAAGGATGTTGATCCAGGAACATGTACTTGGTAAAATCACGTTCATCTACTTAGCACAGGGGGTTTCAAACTTTTTGACTTTTTGATCCCCTTGCAAAGGACTCCTTTCCTAAAATATAAAGGAATTTGCATGTATTAAGAGCTATGTGAAAAAGTTATAATATTTTAAATATCTATATAAAATATTAACTTTTTAATATTTAATAACTGTTAATAGTGTAAAATGATCAAAATAGTGTCGTTTACAACACGTGTTTAGAGACATTTATTTGTTTATTAATTTATTATTATTGTAGTAGTAGCAGCATCAACACTATTTTTTGCAGTATAGACTAATTGTGTATAAATCAGTGCTATTTTAATATTATTTGTGCCTTTTTATTATTGCCTTTTTTGTATTTCTATTTAGCTTTAATTCATTTGTTATTGCAGTTCTAGTAATTTAGTGCTTATTTGTAACTTATTTTTATTTCAGCTAGTTGCCAAGACAACATTACTTTTTTTCGTCATTCTCTTATTTAAATGTTTGTTATCTAATAATTATATTAAATCTAAACTGAAAATATTAGATGACAAACTTAAAATCAAACAAAAATGATACATTGGCCTTGACAACTAACTTTTTAAGATTAACTAAGATTTTAAGTCATAAAATTCATTTATTTTTTAATAAACAAATTAAAATGATGCATTTTTAATAGTTTCTTATAGTTATTAACAACACTGTTATACAATATTAAACTTGTTACACAGCTACTTGCCATACACATTCATTAATGGACATATTGATTTGAGTTATTATCTTAAAAAAGCGAGACTGCGGACTGACTGCACTTTCTCTCTTGCTTTTCAGATTGGAATCCTTCCCAAAATCTGGAATGCTCATGAATTCCCACCCAAGGGTGGCAGGCGAAGGCTCAGTCGGGCAGAAGCACATGTCTGCTGTGCCTAGAGGTTCTTACCCATACTCACCACACCAGTCTGAACTGCATTACCGTGAAGCCAGAGCGCCGCCACCACCATCCGCCCAATATGAATCCCCCCAGTATTCTACAGGTACAAAAACACAAAAAAAATGTAAACAAATGCATTGTTGCACGTGTAGATGGAAAAAAAATCTATTTTCTCATTTCAACAGGTAATCCTTATCCCCACCACCACCACCAACCACGCTACGCCCATCATCCCGCTCCAGATCCAGGCATGCCACCATATCTGGACACTTGTTCCAGCTCCTCCTACTCAAAGCATCAGTATGCCAACCCCAGTTCCCATTACGGATACCCTTCACACCACGATGGCCGTCGCCACTCAGCCTACGCCCATCCCCAAACATTCGCCCCACGGGAGGAACTGGTCCGAAGGAGTCCGGACGTCCCCCCGCCACTACAGCCCCAAAGCACTGGCGGCTCGTACCCACCGGAATCAGCTCAGGAAAGATACGCCATTGAGAACTATAACCACTCCAGTCAGATCAGGAATTACCACAGGGTAAGATGCGTTGCTTACTATATTTGAACTGCACCGGTCCTGTTTCAAACCTAAAGAAAATGTGACCCGATTATGTGTCCCCAGAATACCTACACACGAGCACAGCACTCCCTAGACTACCTGCACCGTCGCAGACAGGAGATCATGGCCCAGCTGGAGGAGAGAAAGGTGGTTTCGCCGCCGCACTTCGGCTCCTCGCACTCGTACGATCCCAGCTACCCTCAGGACATGAGGGGACAGAGCCATGTAAGCCAGGAGAATATTTCACACAAATACTAATGATGATAAAGAAGACGGTAGAAGGGCTGCACTTTTAATCTGAATAAAACACTGGTTCAAAGTTCAGAATCGAACACAGCCATAAACACTACAGTTGTAATGTAAAATAATATATAATAATAATTATTATATTTGACTTATACTTATTTTACAGTAATCACTTCACAGTGAAAGATTATAATAATAATTTGTAATATTTTTTTATTATATTTGACAGTGAAATATAATAGTAGATATGGTTTTATTTAATAATAATTTGTAATAATGATAAAAAATAGTATTGTTGTTGCTATTATGTTAGTTGTATTGATGTATAATCACAAAATTGAGTGAAATTGTGCAGCCCTACAAATCAAATATAGAGCTTTTTTTTATTGCAATTTTTATTAGAATTTTTTTTTTTTTTTCAGTTCGAAATTTGAAATAATACAGCCCTAGTAGGTAGCGTTTAGTAATGAGATGCCACGTCCGTTTTGTTCACAGTACATGGAGGAGAACCCCCACGGTTTCGGACACTTCCGGGAACAGGACTACACCGCCTCATATTCCCCTTGGTCATGTGACACCTTCGGTTCCTACATCGGCAGCAAGGATATGAAGTCCAAAGAGGGCATGAACTCCATGGAAACAGTAAGTTTTGCCTTTCTATAGCGATTCTGAAGGTGAATTTCTACGTTTTTCACATTCCTGATTATAAAACGGACGGAAAAGAATGCTACAGACTTTCTAGAGCCATTTCTAGGGAACAGAATATTATAAAAACGTAGTAATGGGCTCTTGACTTGAGGCTGTAAGCAACCACACAAAACTCCCTAGCAACCGCATAGCAATGCTCTGGGAACTAGGGGTTGCACAGACTAGTTTAATGCTTTGCAATGACGCTTTAAGTCGCCTGTTAATGGCTTATAGAGGGCCCAACAGGAGTCCATATTTACGCTCTGTTTCCAACAGTTAACATGACAAATAAATGCATACTCATCGCCGTTCTAAACTAATGCGCTGCTGCGTTGTAACACATACAGACAGTAGCTCACACAGCACGTGCAGAATGCGCATACACACAGAATTATTCAGTAGCGCAGAAATATGTTCTGTGGATTATCAATAAAATAGCTTAGAAACTGTAACGTTCTAGCATATATTTCTCAGTAACTAAAGCCCACAGCTTCACTGTTAGTATAGGTAGAATGAATTCACATGCAATGCTCTCTCACTAATACATTCATATAAATGTAATCTTTACTTTGCTGCTTTATCTGTATCTGGTTTAGAACCAGCAGAAATCTGTGAGAAATATAACAACCCAAAGACAAAAGAACTGATAAAAATAAGTTGTTATGTAGGAGCAATAGCCTTGTGGGCAGCGCTGTGTCATATGCCATAGCTGTGCACAAAGTAACCCGCGGTCGAGTCTCGGCTCGAGGTTCAGGCTTATTTGTTCATCAATGACGTCATCAGCGACTAATCGCATAAATCTGAAGTCGTTCAACCCCTACTGGCAACCAACCAAAACCTTAGCATCATTCATCATTTAGAATTTTCTACGGGCAAGAATTGCATTAGAAAATGTACATTTGAGTTCATTAAAGCTGAAAGGCTTCGCATTCCAAGTAGATTTCGTCCAGTTTTCTCCCTCACATTCAATTTTGAGCTGTTTTCAGTGGCTGTTCCATTACAAAAGGTTATCAGTGTTTATTCTGTCTAGTTTGTACTAACCACACTGTTGACGAACCAAAGGCCATATATGTATTAACAGAGGACCCCAGTGAGTTTTGTTCATGGTTCAGGCTTATTCCATCTAAACAGTTTGATAATATTCCTAAATATTTGACCAATGAAGTTGAACATATTTAAATAACAGCATGCTGAAAACGAGTTTAAGCATATTTGAATTTAGTTAAGTTCTTCAGCTGAATTGTAACCATTTCTCCCAGCAAAACATAGACAGAGGCAAAAGTCTGAGAGCGCAGAACTTGGAGCTTCAGCGCAGAGCGGCAGACGTGAAAGACGACGACCCCATCATTCCCTTCGGCTCCCTGCCGACCGTGTCTCGTTTTGGCGCCATTGCACGCACGTCTAAATCTGGCTACCCACCCAACAGCGCGATGCCACCCTTGCCTAACTCTGCCAAACACACCGGTAAACTCCTCCTGCTGTGTATCAGCATTGCTAATGGGACAACACGATTATTTGTTTGTTTTTTAATGGTCTTTGTCTTGTCTTTGAAGCCGAGTACACCTATCCGAACCACAGCGGGTGGAGCGGCGACTCCTACCAGCCGCACCAAACGCCTCAGGGGCATTTCAGCGAGCGGTATGTTGCCCTGCCCCCGCTCTTTACAAGCAACCGCTTGGTCTCAGTTTAGTCTTAATCTGTAAATGTCCTAAACGAGCTAAATATTTTCCACTCATCCTGCAGATCCCCTGCCGTGCAGGCGCGCGAGCAGCTGAGGATGGAGCTACAGCAGGTCAACCAGCAAATCAACCAACAGACACAGAGCCGTGGCCTGGAGGTGAGATTGTCAGTCTACCTGGATGTCATTTTAAATACCTGTTCGATCCAACTAAATTATCTTTGTGAGGACGTTTTGTCCCCGTAACGTAGGGTTTAGCAGGAATGTGCGTGTAAAAATATCATGATTCAGCGACTCATCCCTCTCCTTTGGCAGAAGCCAAGCTCAGTGATGTCCCAGCCGCCTCGAGCGGACTGGTCCTCTGGGAGTTTGTCCAGTGAACAGCTGAGTCACGAACTGCACCAGGTGGAGAGAGAGATCGACTTGAGGAAACAGGAGATGGCCATGGTTAGTGAGACTTGCAATTTATAGAGCTTCTATTAATTATTCATAATTAATATATTCCGTTACCTCTGAATAATTCATGAGGCCACTGCCGTGTCTTGAGCAGAAAATCCATTTTTAAGCAAGGTCATTTGTAAAAGTAAAGGTTTTTTTGTGTTATTGTAGAGGTGCAAGGAAGTTCAGGAAGTTCATGTGATTTACATCACTGTGCTTGAGCTTAAATAATTTTGCCTTCAGGAGAACCACGATGGCAAGTACAAGCGGGTCTCAGTCGAAAACGGACAAGACGAACATGCTTTGCAACGAGAAGAGCATCCACTAACTCTTAGGTGAAATATAACAGTGAATCTTACTAAAATTATTTAAAGGAAGAAAAATACATGTTTTACATCCACTACATTGAATGAAATTTAAATACATGTGGTTTATTTTGTCCACCACAGTAGTTCTCATTGCCTCTCTCTCTCTTGTTGTAGTGAGGGTTTAAACGGCTCCATCGGTTTGGTCCAGGACTGCGGTCTCGTCAGCAGCAGCATGTCCTCACTGACCAGCAAGACGTCATCTCTCAGTTTGTCCTCTGAACAGGTGGCCAGCAGCCCTGATCTGCCCAAGAACGGAGTTGCCCACTCCTAGCCGGCTCTTTCTACCTCAGATTCTCCCTCTGCAAACCACCGGAGCGCTCAGTAACCAGCCGGCGCTCCTGTCCCAAGTTAAACCTTCTGGAGCAGGATTCTCCAGCATCGCTGTCTAACACACGACACGCATTCACTTAATCCTGATCTTTATCTTCCTCCGCTGACCCCTCCGACACCCGTCAGGCAAATATGGGTGGAGTTTGGGTGGGATTCACTGTGCATGTGCCTCAACAGACTTGCACAATCATGCCCTGATTTAGTTCCTTTTTTTACAGCAGTATCTGCTGTTGAGTATTTTCTTCTTTTGTATCCTTTTTCCTGAGACAAGCCTTTTTCCATTGCCTCGTAAATCAGGGTGAATCCAAAATATCCTCAGTCTTAAGTATTTGTCAGGCAACATATAACATGATCTCGCTTATGTTGCTTAATGATCATTAATCCACTATCTTGGGTTTCAAAATTGCGTTTTTATCATAATGTGCTACGTTTTCGGTAGTTACGCTCTTGTTTGTGCTTGGTGTGGTGTTTACACTTCTGTCTTCTTCTGAGTTTACAGTGTTCAAACTCACCATTTGCTATAACCGCAGGCTTGCTGCATATTCACCCGACAGAAAACATTTTGTTTTATCTTTGAGGGTCAAAACTATGTATCATGTTTTACACATTAGGCTTAATTTAGGCTTTTACAGTGTGATTGTTATGATGCACGTTATTGTGTGTTATAGAGATGCTCGTAACCCAAATGTTAACTGAATTGACCTCGATTGCACTCATGCCAACAAACCCAAAAGCCTCAAAAGTCTTAAAATTGCCCTTTTATTGTTTTCAGTGTATTACACTACACCGCCTGTGGGATTTCGATTGAACCGCCTGTAATCATCATCATCATCTTCAGCTGTAATGTCCTCAGGGATGCATTATTCAGCCTTTTTTTTTTTTAGTGGATAGAAATAACAATCCAGGTCAGTCTAGGTTTTTTTCATAGTGGGTAAAGATACATTTTCCATCCTGAGGATGGAAAGAAAGCCGCTACGATATAAAAGATGCGTTCTGTTGTAAGAATGCGCATGTACTTCTCTTCACTTTGTCAGTGAAATTACGATCTTCAGAACAAGCCACGTTTTTCACGTCGAAAGACGTGGCGTATATTCAGAGCAAAAAGAAAGACTTTGATCCAGTTGTAGCCGCCTCAAGACTCTCCTTCATTCTGTTTCGTCTTTGAAGTTTGAAAAAACATTGTTTTGATGGGCCGGTTCGATCGAATTCCCCTACAGGCTGTGCTTAACCGTGTACATCACAATCCTCCTCAGCGTCATTCAAATACTGATGGGGGATTAACGGATCTTTTTCGCCATGTGATCTGTCTGACTGTTTGAACTAGAATAGACTCGTTATCTTTTAAGATAGCCAATCAAGAGTATTTCCATATTTCACATTATTTGGAATAGTTTTTTTTTCCCAACCCAACCAAAAATTTATTTTGTAGTCACGTCACTCCCACCACCAGCCAGTTCTGTGTTTTTCTCACAGTGAAAAGGCGCATTAAAAACATCAAGAGTGGCCACTTATGGCTTATAGATTGTTGTTGGGTATAAAAGTCAAAGTTTGTAGAATCTCCAGATGTTTTTTTAAATTTTCTGAGCAGATTTTGGCGAAAAATCTGAATGCATTATCAAACTAGCTGAAAACAATGAGCAAAGACACAAGATGACGATGTCCGCAGATTCTTCATGCAATTGCTGACGAGCCTAAAAAAAAAACGTGACTGTTAAAAAGGACACAACACGTCGTCATATTTCAGTTAGCCAATCCGCAGTCGGGTTATCAAAACACTTGCACTGTAAATCTCAAACTTGCATTCTTCCATGTATATCGCTTCCTTGGTGGTGAGATCTCATCACTTACGAAACAGTCTTTTAAGTTGGAAATTTATTTTATTTTATTTTTTCCTGCTAGCATATAATAGTCTCTTGAGACATCCTACCGCAACCTTAAAAGCACCTATTTTGGTGGAACTTCTCTTAAGTTGGAGTTGATTTCTATTGTTTTTAGTTACGTTATTACGGTATTACTGTGGCTTTGATCTGAGCTTTTTGACATTTTAAGCAATCGTCAAGATTGGATATTTCTGCGTTTAGGTAACAGAACTGTGATGCACAGTGTAGACTTTAAGGATAGCATGAATTTACCCAAAATTAGTTTGAAAGAAACAGAAAAGCAGAAGCTTTTTGTCATTGTTGGTTTGAAGCCAAATGGATTCCGAACGATATTGGTGTTTAGTTGAAGGTGAAGGCAAACACAAATTTTAGGATCTAGAATGCGTCCTAGGTTCACTTGGGTAACGTCACCTTTATTGTTTTGTTTTAAAGGAACACCTGTCTTTATCTCAGGGTCGGTTTTTTAGTGTATCTGGGTGTAAACGTCTTTGTCGCATTGCGCACTCTCTTTGTTTTCAGGACTGCAATCGTCTGTTTCGAGACTTGAAGACTTCAGGACTGTGCCTTTATGCAGATCTGCAGTTATTCACATATTGGGTGTGTAGATGTAGCTGAACCATCTTTATTTATAATATTCAACTCTTCTCAGTCTAAGTCAGCATTTATATTAAATGATCTCTTCGAATCTGCAGGCTTTTAGACCGCCAAACTGAGTACTGCCTATCCTTTCTGAGATAAAGGAATTTATTGCCAGGTCATTTGTTGTTGTAGCCATTTTGTGTATCTTTCGTGCAAGTGAACTTGAGTATTTAAGCATGCTTCATGGTGTGATGGTGGTCTTTTGATGTTAGGGTTCTTTGAAGAGTCTCGATTGGAACAGGAAAACAAGGACAGCCTGTGAATTTTGTCATAGTTTGATATGGATATTCAGAGAGGGAGTATCAAGGCTCATATTTAATGACATTATTGGAGGTCTGATAATAATACAGTTAAACAAATAAAGGTTTACTGTTCTCATATAAGCCACTGATACAATCCTCGACAGTTCCTTTGTACCAAACTGAGACCGTTTCCTTGAACCAAACAAGGATTGTATAAACACTCTTGCAGAGAGACTCCATTGCTTGTGGTTTTGAAATTATGTATTTGAAGTCAACCATTTGAAAACCAACTGTTTTAAACTATTGTTGCAAAGCAACATTTACATGATCACCCGATGAGCCAATCGGAATCACTATAGATTTGAAAAGGGAACCAAAATGTTTAACTTGATGAATCTCATGAAACTTGGAAAAAAGTCATATTTCACCCCAAAGTTAAAGTATGTGTATATTCATTACATTAAACGAATCCTATTTTTGCGATTATTATTTTCATGACATTAAGCACAAGTAATTCTTTGTATTGTAGAAATTTAAAAGTATTGGTACATAGTATTATAGCTTAACTTGTACTGATTTTATTTTTAAAAATTATTTGTTTGTTTCTGTATTACGGTAATGAGAATTTTTTTTCTGCATTGCGGTAATGACATTTTTTGGTAAATTGTCTTCGTTGTCTAAAAATAAATGGTCCTAAAGATGTGCTTCATTTTTTTTAATGCAATATTTTAAAAGTTATTTTGGGGTGAAATATGACTAATTCGTGAGATTTGTCCGCCCAATACTGACTTCTAAAAAAAAATAATGTTGTATTTTTGATCAGTGTCTAATAAAAAGCCTCAGTGTTTCTTCACTGGAACTCATTTTCTTATTGTGATTGTTGACCGTGTTCAGGGTTCAATACGAATGTAGTACTAATTAGTGTCGAACGTCGTATAAATGAGACGGTAGGAATGGTTGAAATCTGAATTTTGACACTTAGTGCCTGAAACACCAGAGATTGTAGTATGTTTTCCCACACAGAAAAATGATTAATGGTACATATTGTTCCCTGGTCTCGAGGGGAAAGTATGCGTCGTGCACATACACACGTAGTAGATTTATGAAAAGTCATAATGTTACTTGAAAACATAAGGGTTGTGCACAAATACAGGCTTTAGTGTTTTAGCTTATAGCTGTAGAAAGTAGTTTTGAAATGAATGGTTGTGTGTTTGTGTTCAGGTGTGTCCAAAGAGAGTGCTGTCCACCTCATTTCTGTATGTTTGTTCCCACTGAAACTCATTGCTTGCACTCATGTATTGACTATTTTTCGTGAGATGGGGTGTTGCATTGTGGTCTTTATACCATGATTCCTAACATTGGGATATATAATTGTTTTTGATGATTTCTCCCATGTTATCTCATGATAGACTGCTTAAATTAAGGTACACTTTAACTTCAACCTGAATAAGAAAATAAATGTTTGTATATTATACTCCATTAAGGAATGTTTAGAATATTTCTCCAATGTGGATGTAGTTGTAAAACCTTTTTTTTTTTCTCTCTCTTTGTACAAGAATTCACTGTGTGAAATTTTGCATTGCATTTTTGTATAATACAATTGCTTTTCTTTGAGAGGGCAGGGGGTATTACTAACTGGATTTTTGAATTAGATATCAAAAAATGTGGAAAAAAAAATATTTAATAAGAAATGTATTTTATGTGCAGCAGTGATTCTGGCATGGATTATGATTAAATGATATTGTAAACCATTTTCCTCTCTGGTGTTTCTTACAAATTCATGTACTTTTACACAACAACCACTAGGTGCTGAACATTAAACAAAAGACCCTTTACCACTGACGCCAACAAAATAGTTTCACCTTAGACCTCAAAAGGCATTTGATGTACACATTTGGACTGAAGTAGTTATTTTAACAATGGTTGTTTCGAACGGTTCCACGTTATGAATCATAGTTGCTTTGCTTGTGACTAACCTAACAAAACCAATCAATAGCTCAAAGGTTGTCCTGAGTAAATTCATCCCTTTAGTCACTCCAGTAGAAACTCTTAAGGGCACTGACCTGTCCAGAGAGCAGTGTTTTGCTTCACTTGGCTTCTCACTTTAGTACCTCATTGCCCCAAAACTGGTCTATAAAAAGGGAAAAAACTACAACATCAGGTAAGTGGAAAAATTCATAAATGCATCGAATATGATAAAAAAAGAGCAGTTTTGTTGGAACAGTTTGGGTGATTCGTTTACTTTTCTTACCTCAGACACGATCCAAGTATAAAGTGGATCTTTATTAGTAATTCATCCATTGGTAGTAAATTTTAAGTCCGATTGAACCTTAATGTGTGATTGGGAAACTAGCAAGGACGCAATAAAGAAAAAAATTTACAAAATTATCTCCGCTATGCTACAACTTCAAATGTTTATTTCTTTGTAACCATTGTGGATTTTAATGCGTAAGCTATTAACTCTGTCAATGCAGATTTGATTTTAACAAGTTAGTAAAGAGCAAACCTACAAAGTATACATTTAAAAAATCTTCTGAATTCGCAACAGACATTGTATCACATGATTCCATGACTTGACTGACCACTAGAACTTGCACTGAACTACTTTTCCTGGGCTGGGTTCCCATTCCACCTCAGGCAGGATGAAGTTGTTGGCATGTACGTGGGCTTTTTGGGCCCTTGCCTTCTGTTTGGCCCAGGCAACCAAAGATATCTGCACCGCAAAGCCCAAAGACTTATTGGAGCCAATGTGCATTTACCGCAACCCAGATCCTGAGGTACAACCAATAAAAGATCCCGAGAAGATCCCAAATGGCACCAACCCTCGAGTGTGGGAACTGTCCAAAGCCAACAGCCTCTTCGCCCTCTCGTTTTTCAAGCAGCTTGCTGAGGGAAAGTCTAGCGATGAAAACATCTTTCTGTCGCCGATTAGTATATCAACGGCTTTCGCCATGACGAAGCTAGGGGCTTGTAACACCACACTGGAGCAGCTCATGAAAGTAAGGCCAAGAAATTGTAACTTCAAATAAAGATCGATCACTTGAGCAGGTCAACAACTTCTCTATCCTTAACATGTAGGTGTTTCGGTTCGATTCGATAAAGGAAAAGACGTCAGACCAGGTTCACTACTTCTTCGCCAAGTTGAACTGTCGACTATACCGCAAAAAGCACAAGACGACCGAACTGATCTCTGCAAACCGTTTGTTTGGAGACAAATCTATGCATTTTAATGAGTCCTTCCAGCACATCAGCGAGATGGTCTACGGAGCCAAGTTGATGCCTCTCAATTTCAAGGTTACGTTTCCATAAGTGCCTAATGTAGGGTCTCTGATCCTTAACCTTACACTAATAATTCAAGTTTCGCCCTCCAGGACAAACCAGAAGTTTCGAGGCTGGCGATAAATGAATGGATTGCCAACAAGACGGAGAACCGGATAAAAGACACCTTGCCTGAAGGTTCAATAGACTCCAACACCATATTAGTCTTGGTCAACACGATTTACTTTAAAGTAAGTGAGGATGTAGAGAGGTACCTATTAAGATGCAAGTTTTCCACCTTAGACAGTGGTGTCAAATCCTGCATCTGCAGGGCCATCTTCCAGCAGAGTTTTCAAGCCATGCCGTAATTACCGTAAATAAAGCTTCATATGCTTGGTA
Organism: Phoxinus phoxinus; assembly: GCF_949152265.1. Taxonomy (NCBI): domain Eukaryota; kingdom Metazoa; phylum Chordata; class Actinopteri; order Cypriniformes; family Leuciscidae; genus Phoxinus; species Phoxinus phoxinus. The sequence continues at coordinate 17,743,042 of NC_136895.1, read as the reverse complement.
CTCTGATTTCGTACACAGATCGGTCTGTACAGTACTGCTTCAAGTCGAACACACCTTAAATCTGCAATGATCAGGTGGTAGAGCGACCAGGTGGTAAAAGTCGTAGCTCTTAGAAAAATGACGAGTTTTTCCCGTTGTAATTACAAGTTCTACAAGCACGAGAAGGCTTTTTACAGTTCAGAATCATTACGGTAAGTACGACATAGCGTGAACTTACCTTTAGCTCCAACCCCAATTAAACACACCTGAACCAGCTAATCAAGGTCTTCAGGCTGACTACAAACATCCAGGCAGGTTTGTTGAGCTGAACTCTGCAGGAAAGTGGCCCTCCAGGAGCAGGATTGGACCCTCTGACTTGTGAACTCTGTACAATCAGTTTTTTTTTTTTTTGCGTTCCAGGGTCAATGGAAACACAAGTTTGATAAGCAAAATGTCATGAAGGGAGACTTTCATGTTAGCAAGACACACCAGTGTCCAGTTTCCATGATGTACCAAGAGAGGAAATTCCAGTACGCAAAAATCACTGATGACAAGGTGAAGATCCTTGAATTGCCCTACAATGGTGGTGAAATCACAATGGTGCTCATATTACCTACTGATGGTATAACCCTGTCGGAAGTAAGTCGATTATAAACAATAAATATTCCTTAAACATTTTGTTCTGTAGTCCTACATAACAAAACTTCATCCAATTAAGGTGGTGGCAAATATGACCCTCAAGAAACTTGTTGGTTGGATACATGCCATGAAAGAGACCTCAGTTTCAGTGCAGGTTCCTCGTTTCCGTATCGAGGACAGCTTCAGCCTCAAAGAGCAGCTGACAAAAATGGGCCTTGAGGATCTTTTTAGTCCAGAAAATGCCAGTCTCCCAGGTATGGCATTAGGTTGATAAGAAAACTTGTTGCTATTGTTTAGGGATAGTTCACCCAAAAATGAACCTTTTGTCATCATGTCATTCCAAACTTGTATGACTTTCTGCTTCTGTAGAACCTAAAAGCTTCATAAAACTAGAGCACATTATGATTCTTTAAGGATCTTGGTGTGATTACTATGAACTTTTGCTGTATGGAAGTGTGTTCCATGGAGACAAAAACATCATATGAGTTTGGAAAAATGACAGGATTGTCATTGTCAGGGCAAACTATTGAGTTTATGACTGCACAATAATATTTCCCCATGACGTTGCACTAGGGATGGTTGCCGATGATGGGCCTAACTTGTACATCTCTGACGCCTACCATAAGGCCTTCCTTGAGGTAAGACGCATTCAGTCATTTTTGTAAAATCAAGTACCATCTTTTTATGCATTGCAAGAAAGTTGACTTAGTTTCTTAGTCAACGGCCTGATTTTCCCATTGTTCAGGTGAACGAGGAAGGCAGTGAGGCGGCTGCCGCCACAGCAGTAGTGGCTACGGGACGTTCCTTAAACATCTTCCGGGATTATTTTGTTGCGGACCAGCCCTTCCTTCTGCTGATCCGTGAGTCCAGTATCAATGCCTTGATCTTCACCGGCCGAGTCTCAAATCCTTGTGAGAGCAGCTAATATGGATTGGATATGGATTTGACAGGACAGGCTGAGGGCGGTTATTGATCATCCTTGTGGCTAATTTTTAACTTGACAAGGCTGCCTTGTTTCTTGCCTTATTGCTTAATAATGAGCATTAAATTTGTAACTATGTTGTTTTTGTCAGTCCACCAAGCAAGCACTGGAAACAAACACACTGAGGAGCAAGAAGATGCAAATAGGATTTGAAAAATACATAAATAAAACACTATGTACAGGCACAGGACAAGGATAAAACAAGTTTATTTTTTCATATTAGAAATTTGGGTTTAGCAGTATCACACAATCTGGGCTTACATAAGTATACATTTAAAGAACATAATCGAAAATCCTTCACAGTTACACTTAAAGTGCTTTATTTCTATTTAGAAGAATGGACTTGACACACTGCCAGTGAGGAAAAAAAAACATAGTGGTTATTGTGAAAATGGCATTCACATTAATAATGATTCATCTTTTTGCTTCCTGTACCTTTTTAAAAGTGAAAAGTCTAAATTTTTAACTAATCATTTAACTCTGGTTAATTTCAAACAAGCAATTATACCTTAATTGCATATGAATATAATATCTAGAATTTTAAACATATTTAATATTTCAATAAATATATTGGTTTGCTAATGAAATCAGAGAAATTGACTTCTAAGATAATGCTCATGTTTTGGAATTTGACTTTTTTTTTTCAAGAATAAAATACCTATTATATTTTGTTTTATTTCATGGTTATGTAAAATAAAATATTTTCTGAAGTATGATTTAAATTAAAATGGTTAACATAAGACACATGGAAAGACTATATTGCTTTTTGCAAGATAAAACAATATAGCAAGACAAATCGTATATGTCAATATTTTGGCTTCTCTTGGTGCAAATTTAGATGCCTGGAAATGTCTATATGTTTGGCCATTACAAAAGACAGACAACATGCAAATAAACAAATTCTACTGAAAAACAATGTCTTGTTTCCTTGTACAAAGACTCTTTTGAGGTAAGAAAACAACGGATAACTTTTTTTTGACAATGCATCACATTTGCTTGCTTATTCAGACAGACTACGTGTTGAAATATATATGTAGGATATTTGCATTGAAGTGTCCACTTCTGAAATGTGCTGCATGTACAAAATATTTGCTCCAGAGGGACTTGCGACAAGACTGAACAAACTCTGTAAATATGGCTCAGTGTTGTCATTCGGTCTTCCCAAAAAACTAAGTAGAGACATGCACTGTATCACTTTTCACAAGCCAAACCATGAAAAACCAAACTAACAAAAAACTATGAGGTAAACGTAATCGCTCAAACAAATTGGATCACATTTGCCAATATGCATAATTGCGTTACAAATTCAGGACATTTTTTTTTTTCTAGTCGAAATCAATTGGTCAACATTTGCACAACGTTTTATAAGATGTTGTGATTGTTATGGTGTGTTTTAATTCAACACTTTATCTGAAAGCAACTTGGCAATTTTGGAAAAGGGGGGAAATATTGCTTCGAATGTAGTTCCACACATTCAGTAACACTTTGTTAGGATTAGACATAATTTGGTTACGCATGACTTGTACAGTCAATGCCAATAAACTGCAGTAGATGTATTGTCATACAGAAACATTAAATATTACAACATTAATATTACTGTCATGTTATTTAAAGCTTGAAAAACAAATACAGAAGCCAAACACATAATATTTGAATGAATACTATTGCTTAAAATTAAAGACAAACAGGCAGGTTGGTCAACCATCAATGTTTTCGAAGGTCAACAAAGGGAAAACATGCTGAAAGTTATCATTAGCCCTAAAACTCAAATTAATATGATTAAATTTAGACTGCTAAAATGTGCAGTACAATAATTGGAATGACTGATTACAGATATAGATCCCTTATTAAATTGCAATTAATTCATTCACATAGAGATAATTTAAAACACTATCACCCTTATATGATTGGCATACACAAAACAGGCCCATGCCCCAAATCTAAATTTAAACTTAAAGGCCGTAAAAAGAACCTATTTTCTTGATATATTGTAACATTAGGTTATGACTATGTTGTTTACAGACAAAATCATTTGCCCTTTTCTATTATCATGAGGTTGCATTGTGACAAATAAAAGCAATATCAACATGCTCTTTACCTGGGTTCTGCACTGTACAACAAACTTTAAATTATACAGTTTCAGGATTGTAATTCACTGCCACTGCTTCTGAAGCATGGGTATTTACACTGAGAGGAAATGGTCATACGCATGTGTTTTTTTGTTTTTGTTTTTTGTTTTTTGCTGCACTTGTGAAATTTGCTGACCCAAGTTACCCAGAGCTAGAATTCCAAGTAAGAAAATCGGCTTGGTACAACCCAAAAAGGTAAACACAAAAAGTAAACAGTGAGTTCCTGATTTTTGTAAGAAGTGTTTACCTGCTGACCTGTGTTCACAGATGTGAGTAAGGGTAAAAGTAAGTGTTGATATGAAGTGAGGTGCACAAAATCCCTATTGGAAACATCAGTAGCTGATTTTTATAATATGCATCAAACCTTTCCTAAAAAATCAGTCACAACCAAGTGTGATTCACAGCCTTATAAAAATGATAACAGCTTTACTTTTGCTTAAAACACCTTTGCTTTTGTTGATCGTTCTAGAAACTGCCTCCGTATAGTTATTACAAGTATAAATTTGTCTAAATATGCATAAGTGACGTATATAGATATACAAATATTCTAAAAACAAAACAAAAAACACCCCCACCCCTTCTTTAAGTGCCTGATGTAATCTCTTTCCCCCCCTCTTTGCCCTCCAAATCTTAAGGGTTTAGAAATTCCATAATAAATTTCAGTTCCTTTGGTTACTGAAAGCTTCAGTAAATTCACGTCATAGCACCAGCTGGAAACATCTGTTCATAAGCCAAGTGTAAATGCACTTGACCTCAAGGTTAAAGTGCCTTCCATCAGATGAAGGGAAATCTTACACTCAAAGTCATTCCGTGGCATTTCAACGTTTCCCAATCATCACAGACATACGGTTTCCGTTTTCCTAAACGGCATCGACAACACAGCCTGCAATTTCTTGACATAAAAAAGGAAGAAGGTTACGCCCTCTGAGAGACCCCTTCCCCCTGCTCAAACTAAATATCGTCAGACCAGTAAAACAAGTTGGCGAGACTTGCGAATCTCAATGAGCGACTTATAAGCGGTTAAAAAGTATGAAAAAAAAAAAAAACTGAACATAAAATTCGGCCGAGTGCATCCACGCATCAGCGTGCGACAGATCGGTATTGCGTAGTGATGTGAGAGAGAGGTAACTGAGCGGTCTATTGTAGCTTATCTGAGGTTGAAGAATTTCCTGTGTTTTATATCACTGTATCGTCAACATTCAGCAGCTGAGTTGTTGAGCTCGGAGATGTATGAAGGCCTTAACAAACAGGAATTAAATGTGAATAAATAAAGTATGTAACTGCTATCCTCTACCATCCTCTTTTCAACAGCGTGCCTATATCACAGTATTACCACCAACATTAAACAGTAAAATAATATGATCTGAGTGTTTCTTGTTATAAGCCCAAAGTTCTACAACTACTTGCAAGTATTTCCTTACGTTGAGAGTAAGAAATGTGTTTCGGTTTTATGGCAGGCCGGATCAGCACTTAACACAAAACGAAAAAATAAATCAAGAATCTGATGTTAGGTCAGACCTGAGGGTCCCTAATAAAAAAACTGAACCCGTTTTCCTAAGCTTGCCATTGCTGGGGAGCGCAACGTCTAGCCCCAGATAAATTTTATCAAGATTGTCTCAAGGCAAAGTAGCAAAGGACTACGATGTCCTCTCATTTTAAAACTCATCTTCTGGCACAGAGAAGTTTGGCAATTTCAACGTAATTTGACCAAATCGTGGCTAGAGCTTCTCTTTTTGTTTATCCTGAAAGATTTGTAGTAGTACAAAAATATAAAAGTAACATATAAAAGACAGGAAAGACTAAAAACAAAAGGAAAGAAAACAAAAATCACTGCATCCAGTGGTGTGTGAGGTTGTTGGAGTGTGGCTTGTCTTCATATATATCGACGTTCTGTTCAGTTTGTATGGTGAAGGTAGATGCGGTTTAAAGCGGAAATACCATTTATAAATCCCTAGAGTATACTATTCCTAGCAAACTGTTCCTTGCATCTTTGTTATCATGAAAAAAATAGAGGATCTTTGTCCAAGTAGGACGCAGAAGACTCTCCCTTTATATCCGTTCCTTGTTGACAGCAGCTGAGAGAACCTCCTGCTCGCTCAACTCCTTCCAACTTGCAATTTCAGTGTGGATGGCGGGAGACAAGGGACAGAGGGATCTCTCGAGAAAAGGTCCTGTTGCACCCCACTGTCCTGTGTCTCCCTAAACTTGCAATGTTTTCCTTTGAAGGGTTTCAGTCGGGCCCAGTGGTGGATACTGAAGGTTGGACCCCTTCTCCGAAGGACGAGCCGGAGCCGGCGCCTCCCCCTCCACCATTGCCCTCGGCTTCCTCCTGGGAGGGCGACCCATCTTCGTTCTGGCCTCCACGGGGGGTGACCGTGGTGGTCTCGGGCGAGGCACTGTGGGACACCTCCTGTGGAGCGCAGCCTGGATGGTTCTTGCGGAAGTGCTGGTTGAGAATAGCCTGGAACGGGAAGCTCTTGCCGCAGACGTGGCAATGAAAGGGCTTGTTTCCTGTGTGCTTACGGATGTGGTACTCGAGTTGGTCCTTGCGGGTGTACTTCTTCCCGCAGATTCGACAGACGAAGGGGGTAATGCCCATGTGTAGACGCATGTGACGATCTAGGCTGCCCTTCTGGTTGAAGGACTTGCAGCAGTAAATGCAGGTGAGACGGGGGTTGTAGCGGAACCACCGGTCACCTACCTGTTCTCGTAGGTACTCCTCGTATCCCCCCATGTCAAACACAGCTTGTTCCTCTCCCTGTAAGGGAAAGGTGAGAGGTCATTGTTTGTTTTCATGATCCCCACCCAATTTCCACATTGAAATCAAATTGAATTGCATTTTTAAATTGTTGCTAACTTTGCTAGCCACCTGTTCTGAGCAATGTAACCAATCTATAGTTTCTAATTTGCTTAATAAGGTGTGCTGCACTGATATTAATTTGAAACTAAGTAAGTGTAAAGGTCAAGTCTTGATCAAGTCTTCTACATTTAGGATGCCCAACCTGTGAGGTGGGGAGTCTCTGATCGTCGACTCTTCCTGGGGACTCACTCTTGGCTCTCTGGCGATCAGCCATTACCACCACACTTCCTGTTGGACTAAACCTGAAAGAAAACCCCATAACGGGTTAAATCTTTTACAGTACACATGTTGACCGAATAAAATGTAGCACATTTTAAAGCACCACACCTGGATTTTTCAAACCTTAAAACCAACATGAAAATGTTTGTAACCATATTTCAGATTGGAATGGGATACTTAAACAATACAAAAATAAAATTTTGTCTGTGACTTATTAGATTTTATCGACCTAGAATTGTCTGGATCATGAAAAATGTTTGAAGCCGAGGGGCTGAGAAGTAAGATGAGTCAAAAGAGATAGAAGAGGTATTACATTTTGATAAAGGAAAACAAAGAAAGAATTTCTTTGGAATAACATGAACTGATGAATTATGTGCAATAAGGCAAGGAATGTATATAAAAATTTAAATAGGGTACATTTTTATTTCCTTTTGACAGTGAAAGTGAACTTCCAAAAGATTTTACACACCTCTCTGTTTCACTGAAGCTACTGGACGGCTGAGAACCTTTCCCGCCTCTTCCTCCTTCCTGCACCAGTGTGCTGCGTCCTGAGGTGTCAATCATCACTGTCGGCCCCTCCTCGGCCCCACTGCCCTCTTCTGCCGATGCCTGAGTCTCTGCCCCCATCCACTCCTCCATCCTTTCCGTCTTAATTCGAAACCCATCCACCATCCGCACATTCTCCTCTCCACCTCTCTCCATCTCAGTCCCTGTCTCGACATACCATTGCCCGGCTCGGTTAATACGGAGAATTGGCTCTTTCCCAGATCCCACCTCCTCTGAGCTAATGCCGCTGTGCTCCACTATCTGGGGGCTCATGGATTCCCCAGGGGGACTAATCTCTCGGACTTCCCTCACATCACGGATGTTGATCACCCCAGTGTTGATCAATCGGGAGTTGGTATGTCTTGGACTTAGGGAGCGTGACCCACCTAGCGCCGTCCCAACTCTTCCTGACTCAATGGTTTGATTGGTGGTCCTGTGGGCCCCATTTCCGAGCTCCTCCTCCACATCCGATAGACTGATTTTAAAGTGAATTCCCTCTAAAATCTGGGTGCAGCGGTCAATAATGTGCTGCATTTGGAGGAAGCTGGCAGCCGTCAGGTAGCTGATGATATCGGCAAGCTGCAAGCACAAGCGTCCCGTGTAGCAAAAGGAAAGGAGCTGTTCAAACACGGTTGGGTTGCGGATCACTGATATGGACACGGTGCTCATCTCGCTTAGCGACATGTGGTCCCTAAAGTAAGGGGAGCTGGCGGCGAGGACCACCTTGTGGGCACGAAAACTGTGGCCCTGAACATTGACCACAATGTCACACAGACGGCCCTGTATTCGCAACTGGTTCAGGTGCGACAGGACGGAGTTGCTGAAGTCTGGAATATCAAGTTGAATGCTTCCTGCTCGTTCCATGCGGGCTGCCTATTGCGTTGCTTTTCAAAGCTGCTGGCAAAAAACAAGAAACGTTTAGGATCCTGTACAAGACTTTTTGAGCATGTCTGCAATAAAATCCATTACAACATCCCAAACTTAATCTGCATTACTGGCAAACAATGTTAAAGGTGATGTGTTTGAAAGGTTGATTCCCACAAAAAGTTGAACACTGTCTTTCTGTGGTGCGAGCTAGAGCAAGACTATCTGTTCAGCCGACCAGTGGTCGATGGGAGAGTGTTCAGGAAACCTGTTTGAAAAACAGTAAGTATAGCTGTATTCTGATTCACAGGGTCCCTTGTAGAGTCAATTTATAGAAATAAATATGCATTACCATACAAACAGCACATCTTTTTAATTAAATAATATGCAAAAAGCAGTATGTCAAATGAGCGTTGTGTCCGAAAATGCAGTATTCATGAAACAGTAGGCTAGGTGAAAATTTTGGGTAGACAGATTACATCTGCAGTTAGTTAGTACTGAGGTGTGCAGCCAGAGGCCACCTTCCTGTCCCATAAGTCTTATGAAACTGAGGAGCTGTCAAAAAGCTGACAAATCAAAAGAGTTAGACGGGTGGCTCTTTCCTAATGTAAGAACTACAGGTAGCCTAACAAGAATGTTGGTCAGCCAAGTCAATTATTCATCAAAATACACACTCTGATAGTATGGGATTTTGGACACGGAATATGTTTGGCTAAAACAAATGTAACTGGCATTTTCATTCAGAACTATAGCAAAGCACACATTCTTGATGTGGTACAACATGACTTGTGGGTACATTTCCCCTTCCTACTTCCTGTAAAGTCATATAACTGTACATTTGTTACC